>NC_083341.1:30357626-30957626 GCF_019175385.1 Lycium barbarum | reverse complement strand
GCTTACATTTGGAATATTTTAACGGGATTTAAGGTATGTCTCTTTTAAAAATCATTTTTGACTATAAAGGTGATTTGTATGTCTCTCTTTTGAAAACTTATTCTGAATGAAAATCACTTTTTGAAACTATTGTTGGAAGTATAAATTTTATTCAAGATTCTTTAATGAATGAAAGGAAAAGTAATCTTTTCATGTTTCTTGAACTCTTTCAGGTCTAAATGGTGGTTAATGTGTATCAGGGGACAAACCCACATTAAACCTAGATTGTAAAAAACCTTATATGTGTATAAGATATTATGAATGTTTTCCTCTATGAGAGATGCTTAATAATGATGGTTAAGAGTTGGTAATGACATTCTCATTAAATGAATCGGGACATGGAAATATTTTGTAAAGAAGCTATACGTTTTCAAAACATTGATTGGAATGACTTATTCTTTCGATAAGGCATAATGAACTTTAATGTTATTGATGGTGTGACTACTTTGAGACAAATTGTGAATTGGCTTCTATGCCATGGACTTTGTTGTTGTGTTTTCCTTGCTATTCGAGAGGAAGAGTATCCACTATGGATCCTAGTGTATTAATTGTCTTGTCATTCGGCGGGAAGAGTGGCCACTTCCGGGTTCGCTACCTGGGGTGTATTAATGGCCTTGCTATTCGGAGGAAGAGTAGCCACCGTGAATCCATATTCTGTTGTATTGCGCAGTGTTGTTGATATTGAGTTGGGCCTATATAGGCGATTGTGATATCCATCTTTATTATGGAACTGGTATTTATGCCTGATTGATTTAAAGCATAATTGAAACTTGGATTTTGAAATGGCTTTGTAAACTGTTTAACAAATGATATTAAGAATCACAAAGTGGAATAACTATTTTTATACTATCTTTTCAGAACAGATTTCTTTATGTATTATTATATTTTATTTTTATATTACTTGTTGTCCCCGAGGCACTCACTGAGTACGAAAGTACTCGGGCAAACCATTATTTTTTTTTATGGTATGTTAGGTAACGAAAAGAGCAGGTTCGTGATACTCTCGACGCTTAGGAGAACTTGCTGCTGCTGTTGATTTGGTGAGCCCACATCCTTGTTCGTGGGACACTTCCTATTTCATTTATTATTCTAGATTTTCGGGCTGCGTCCCGAAGTTAGATGATTGTTGTGTCTCTTAGAAGATCCATAGATAGTCGTCAGAATTGTGGGTAGATTGTCAAAGTCTCGTACGACTTAATGGGTGTTTTCCACGTTTATGACTATTTACTTATATTAGACTTCCGCTGATTTTATTCCTTAATTGTGATCCTCATATATGCAGTTACTTATAACATAGTTTAATTTAATTAGGAAAGATTATTAAAAACGAACTTGATGTTACATTTATTTTATTAACTGTTGGAGGCGAGTATTGAACTTAGCGGGTTCAAGTGTTATTATTGTGTAGTTTAGGTTCTTCCGATGTTGTTCATGACGTCGGATGTCGGTTATGTCCAGGGTGGGTTTTGGGGCGTGACAAGTTTGGTATCAGAGCCTAGGTTTAGAAGTGTCCTAGGATTTGCCTATGGAGTTGTGTCTAGTGGAGCCCTCTTCATGCAGACTGGCCACCTGTATCGATGTGTGACTACCAAGACATTTTAGGTGTTTCTCATTCTTCTTGATTCTAGATTGTGCAATTGAGCTTGAACTTCTTTTAGGATCTTTTTGACGCGTTTGTTACTCGTGCTTATGGAGATGACCTTAATCTGTGTTGCATATGTTAATCCAGTGGACAATGGTATTATGGAGTGCACATGTTGTGATGTTTAATTTGAGGGATGGTACATAGTCACAGAAATTGCATTGTAGGTGTTTGGTAGATATATGGTCGTTGTAGGGTTTGGTTGTTGATAAATTCAGACAGATTTAGAAACAGAAGTGGTCCTTGTTACAAAATCTTGTTAAGCTTAAGGGAATAATTAAGTTAGTGATATATTTCAAGTACTGGAGGTTAGGATGAAGGGAACAATTGAAGGTATCTTGTAGTGAATTAAGAATTATTGCACATTGAGTCTATATTCATATTGGGTTAAAAGATCTATATTGCCTAGATGTTTAGTGGAAGGACTATACTGTAGGCTTGAAATTGGAGAACTACCGCTTGTGGAAGAATGATTAAAGAAAATGAGGGAGTAGATTTAGGCGTTAATTTGTTATTCTTGGCTTTGATTTAAGGCAAGTTAGGCTTGTATCACGTGTTGTTAAATTAGCCTCCTTGTCCGATTATATTGTCTAGATTGATATATTGTGAGCTTTCTAGTGAAAGCATATATATGTTGAACCTTCTTGTTATCGAATCCTAGGGAAAGTGTAGACTAAAGGTGAATCTCTTATTTTATATTTAGGCGTTTTCGTTATAGTTGTGGTAGTTCTTGTAAGAACCATATTGTTAACTTTATGGTATTAACAGGGTCTTATGATGTGATACCTTTCCATACAAATAGCTCAAGCGAAAATTTCTAAGACTTGAGGTTTAGTGAAAAACTTAGGCCATAACTTTCATTCGAGGACGAATGATCCTAAGGGGGGGATAATGTAACATCCCGTAAATCCGAGTTAGGTGTCATTGTGAAATAATTGGGGTTTAGATGTCATTTTGACGTTTTGGATCCCTTTGGGATGGATAATGGTGTTAAATAATCTTTTCGGGGTCAAATGAGATAAGGAAGTTCCTTAGAAATCTTTAAATTCGTCAAGTTTGAAACAGTTTCCAGTTATGTCCAGTGTTTGGGTATTTGTGTTTGGAATTTGGAAAAACTCAAAACATATAAGTTGTAGGGAATTAAAAAACCTTTTCAAAAATATATTATACCGCCCAAACAGACGTGTGAGTAAAAAGTTATTACAGATTTATTGAAGTTGTGTAAAATGGAAATCCCGATTCTTGTAGGATTAGGTTTTAAAGCCAAGCCTTTATAATAACCTATAAATGCAACCCAAAAACGGCCAAGGAGAGGGTTTTTCCACCAGAGCTATATATCATCTCTCTAAGGTGAGTTTTTACTCAAATCCCTACGTTAATTACCTTAGCTAATCACTAGGTTAACACGAGACGTCTGCTACCTTGAAGATTCTATTTTATTTATGTCTTATTTTCAATTCCGAGACATATTCAGTGTTGATGTATTATTGATATTCCAAACTTGTATATTCTAGTTAGATGCTCTTGTGTGGATTAGACCAGACTCTGAGATGTATCTTCTTATTTCCGCACTTGTTCTATATTTTTATCGTCAGACTTACGTGACTTATTCTCTTCCGCTTATTTAATTATTTAATTACGTTTTTACTATCATTGGGTTGAGGGTTCGCTTACCGAGGTGGGAAAGGTAAGTGCCCGCACAACTTAGCTAAATTGGGGAGTGACAAATATTCATGTGTATTGGGGTTGTATTGCACATTATTGGGTCATTTCCTCCTTCCCTCCTTCTTTCTTCTTGCTATGTTGCAGCAAGCAACCTAGTATACCTTGAGTATTTCCAAGTATACAGAGGTGTATACACTCAGTATACTATGAATATATAAGTGTATACCTCTGTATATCTTTGAATATACTAGTATATCAGGCTATATTGTATATTTCCTTTTAATTCATTGGCTTTCTCCCCTTCCCTCTATTCTACATGATAAAGTGATATACTATTAAATGTACAATATACTAGTTGCATATTTGTTGTATATCTTGGCATGCCTTGTGTGACTAAGTAGTAATATGTTTTAATTTTGTTATTATGTTGTCTAATAAGCCAAGATTCTTTCTATTCCCTTTTCTCCTTTTTTTTTCTTTGCATAACCACTCATCTGAGAGTCCAAAATTGACTCTACCCAACACCTCCACATTAGCGCAACATATTTTATATCCAGTGAACCACAGAATTGAAAGTCTAGCAATGGATGAAAATTGCATATTTATACTGATGGGCTTAGTAAACGCATCAACCAATTTTGCTGTTATTTTCCTTTCATATATGCGCATGTATTTTTTTAAAAAACTTGTATGTTAGTGAAGCCCTTTAGGACTTGGTTGAAATTTTAAGTAGGCAAACGATTCTACGATCGTTAGAATGGTGTAGAGACCCGTTTTTTTGAGACTTAATCCAACTTTCAAACTATTTTCAAATCAATATCAGTAGCTCTTTCTTTAGGAACTTCATGAAAGGTAAAATTGGATCTTTGAGGTAAAAACTAATTGTTCACATGATTAAGGAGTGAAATGGTTGGATTTTATAACAAACCAGTGAGCTTTCGGTGGAAACAGTAGATAGAGAGAGCTAAAATCTTGATTTTTTTCTGAAAAGAGATTTTTCAAGTGCAAAATGTCTTTCAAGTGATAACTCGTAAAAACAAAGTTAAGACTTTTAAAAAAACGAGGTATTGGCTAAGACTTGTCCCTATTTGTAAAAATCATGGCTATTAAAAATAAATGGGATTACCAAATCATTTTCTTGAGTTATTTCAAAAATAAGTAAACCTATATTACTTTCGACCAAATTGAAGTAGAATTCTACTGAAAGGAAAACCTTAGGTGTGTTTTGGTCTCAAAATGTAATAAAAGTTACTTAACCCTTTTGAATAAGTTAACCCCATTTTACTAAAGAATCAAGACAATTTTACAAGTTTTCTTCCAAAAAATATGTCATGAATGAATAAGTAAGGGCAATACTTTGCTAATCTTTTTTCTATTTTTATACATATTTCTTTAAGCGCATTTTTAATCAAATATATACTTTTTAGCCACAAAATTTAAACTCGTAGTTCAACCTCATTGTGTGGATTGCTTCCGAGGTGCATAACATCTTCCTTGGAGAATCACCCAGACCCTTACCCGAACTTTGGTACTTTAAAGAGGTTTTCAAGAAGACTAACCTTGAAACAAACAGTTTTCCAAATTCTCATAATTAATTAGGTGGTGACTCTGTTAAACCAATAAAGAGCCAAATTATGATAGTGGCTTTTGTGCCCACGTAAAAGTGAACCATAACAAGGAGTAGGTGAACTTGCTACTTTCTAGGCTTATTGGTGGGCCCACATACTTGTTCGTGGGACCCCATCTATCTTTAGTTTTATTTCTTTCAGCTTCAAGCTACGTCCTGAGGTTAGACTATTCATTTATTTCTCTTAGAAGCTCCATAGATAAACTTCAACTTTTTGGGTAGTTGTTGTAGTCATTACTTGTTCCGAGGTTAGACTATTCATTTATTTCTCTTAGAAGAACCACTGATAAACGTCAACATTGTGGGTAGTTGTTGAAGTCATTGCTTGACTTTTTTGGTCATTTTGCACTGCTTAGCAAATATTTAAATTTATGATTATTTATTTATGACAAGGCAACTCGCAGTCGAGACCTTTCAGGTGTGAGAAGGATAAACCTGTCTGCAAATCACACAAGAGAGAAAACCCGCACACAACAAGCCTAGTGCGACGAGCTTGACCCATAAGGCAAATCCCCTGCTGTCGTAGGCAGGTGGTTTCGAATCTGAGACCTCCATTATGAAAGCCCCATACTCAACCAATTGAGCCACCCTTGCAAGTTTTAGGACTATTTATATCGTCTCGTAGTTCCATTTATAATTGTCTTAAACATTAATTGGGATTGTTAGGGTTAGTAATTACAATATTGGAGTTAGTTGTTGTATCTCTACATTTTATAAGGTGTTTTTGATGCGGTTCCTTAGCATCGGATGCCTGTTGCGTCAGTATCATGTTTGGGGCGTGACACTTTGTCCATCAATAAGCCGATTTATGACATTTACCCGTACCTTTGAAGACACACACATAGCCTTTAGGCTTTGATGACTGTAAATTATGACAATGTGGGTGGCACACAGACACTTTGAATATTTCTTTTGAGGTTTTAGTTAGGCCCAATGTCCATTTCTTTAACATGGTATCAGATAGAGGTAGGCATGGTACGGTAGATACTGATTATCATACCGAAATTGAAATTTTAAATAACGCGATTTCAGTATTATGGTATTTGGTACGGTATTTGGTATGCATTTAAAAAAATTGATATTTCATACGGTATTCTTTATTTATAAACAAAATTTCGAGATACCGACCATATCAAAGTATATAGTTACATATACAATTCGTATGTACTATTAAAATACTAACAAACATATGAACTAGTATTAGTACAAAATTAATTGTTTAAACATTGAAATGCCTTTTTTGTGTGCTGAAGTATCCACATAGAAATTTCCTTTTTTCTTTAATCCATTAAAGAAGGGAATCGTTGCACTTAATTTAAATATTTTTATATGTGTAAGATATTAGTATGATATAATTAAGACATAACTAGAATGGTCGAAGCCATAATTCTCTATTATATGAGTATATGTAAGTCGAAGTCGAACAAACTATGATTACCGATTTATCATACCAAAAAATACTGTAACCGAACTTAAAAATACCGAACCATACTGAATTAATTTGGTATGATAGTGTTATAGTACTTTTAAAAACCGAAAACCAAATTTACCTAAATGAAGTTTCAAATACCGTACCATGCCAACCCCTAGTATCAAAGCCAGGCTCATACCAATTTATAGTTGAGCCCCCATATTAATTGTCCGCGCTCCAGATGCCTAGCTCTGAGCATGAGAGGGTGTTGAGTGTCCCACATCAGCTAGGGAGGTGAGATTTGGTCTCCTTATATGGACTTGGACAATACTCACCCTATGAGCTAACTTTTGGAGTTGAGTTAGGACCAAGATTTTTTTTTTTTAACATTGTATCAAAGTCAGGTCCGTTTCAATTCTTTGTTTAATGATGCTGGACCCCATATTACATTGTCTATGCTCCAGTTAACGAGATCTGGGCATGCGGGGGAGTGTTAAGAGTCCCACATCGGATATGAAATGGGTAATTGACCTTCTTATATGGTCTTCAGTAATCCTCTCCTCGTGAGTTAGCTTTTGAGGTTGAGTTAGGCCCAAAGTCCATTTCCTTAACATTCACATCTCAATTGTTATTTTTTGATATTGGGCCCCATATTAAAAAGGCCCACGCTTGTCTAACCCTAGGCGTGAGGGGGTGTGAAGAGTCCCACATTGAACCTTTAAGGGATGGACAGTCTCTTTAATATGGTTTGGGTTGTTAACAGCCCCACATCGGATAGGTAATGGGTAATTGGTCTCCTAATACAGTCTACGGTTATCCTCCCATCAAGAGCTAGCTTTTGGTATTGAGTTAGGCCCAAGGTCTTTTTTTTTTTATCATCGTATAAGAGCCAGACCCATCTTAATTCATGATTTACCAATCTTTGACCCCAATGTTAATTGTCCACATTCCAAATGTCCAGCCCTGGGCGTGGGGTGGGAGTGTTGAGTATCTCACATCGGATAGCTATGAGATTTGGTCTCCTTATATGGATTTGTACAATCCTCGCCCTAGAACTCTCTTTGGAGTTGAGTTAGACATAAGATCCATTTCTTTATCATATCAGACAAAACATGTTGAGGGGGATTGATTTTTCATCAAAGAAAAATTAGATGGAAAAAATTTGAAGTTACCAAAAATTTGATCTGAAGATCAATTAGCTAATATTCTTAGTAAAGCAGCCGAATATTGTCGAAATGCTTAGTAAGTTGGGCATGGAGAATATCTATGCACCAACTTGAGGAGGGGGTGTTGAGATATGGTTAAAATATTATTATCATATTTACCTTATTTAGGAGATTCACATTAGAGACAAATATAATTTTTGCAGGTTAAGTTTAGCAGTTTACATTATTTAGAAGGTATATAATTTCTTACCTAGAAGAGAAGATTCTTGCACTTGCATATATATGAAATTGATATATAATAATGAAAACAAACACTCTTTCTTCTCCAATTTTCTTTGACTTTTTTCATTTACAAATGTAACAAAATAGTCTATCTTCCAAAGGGAAAAAAATAACAAGATTCAATGTTAGAAGAAAGTCCTAAAGTTGAAATTATTGATTGTAAAACGAACATCCAAAACCGCTATTACTTACTGTTTACCCCCAAAAATAGGAACAACTAAATTTGTTAGTGGTTTAAAGGATACTTGAATTGATTTTTTATGATTAAGTATAAATAATAAATAACAAGTAATGAAATTATTATAATGTAAGAAAGTAATAAAATTAGCCTGGACGGTATGAGTTCGGAGGAAATCCTTTGTTGAATATCACTTCGGTTGAACACTTAGCCTTGAAGAACTATATAAAACCGGTACAATAAGGATAGCAAAAGAACTATATTTTTCTTATAATTGTGAATATAGATTGTGATACTGTCAAGAAGAATTCCTATTACATTGAGTTTAAGCTCCTTTTATGGGTGATAATCACTAGCATTAATTATTTAGCCCAAAAAAGGTACAGCAAAATTTGTTAGTGGTTTAAAGGATACGTGAATTTATTTGTTATTAATGAGTATAAATAATAGGTCACAAGTAATAAAATCATCTAATAATAATGCGGGAATGTAATAAATTTAGCCTGGGTTGTATGAGTTCAGAGGAAATCCTTTGTTAAATATCACTTCAGTTGAACACTTAGCCTTGAAGAAATTTATAAACTTGGTACAATAAGTATAACTAAAGAACTATAATTTTGATTATAACCGTGAATATAGATTGTTTTTGTTGTAAAAGGATGCCTATTACAATGAGTTTAAGCTCCTTTTATAGGTCATAATTGTTGACACCTAATTTTTGACCTCTAATAATTTTATTTAATTATTCGGAGTTCCTCAATCTCAAACAGAGTGAAATATGTATTTTTTTTGTAAATGAAAATGATTTTATAAAATTATTTTGATAATATTTTGCCATTTTATTTAGCAAACTAACTTCAAATATATATTGTAAGTCATTTAAAAATAATTTACATAATTTATTATTAATATTAAAATATTTGTCAAGACAAATTAGAAGATGACTTTAAACAATTATTAAATTAATTGCTTAAATTATTAAAAGGGAAAATTGACAAATATTTTACCCCGTTTAATTTCAAGAAATTGAATTAATTAAATGAATAATCTGTCACGACCCGACTAGGGGCCGTGACGAGTACCAGATACTTGTACCGAGCACCCCTTCGCTATCCTGTATGAACAGTGGCACATATTTTTTTTCCATTAACATTAGCAGTAAACTCTCTAATATCGCGTTACACCGGGACGCGAACCATTCAAAATACAATACGTTTAAATGTACATAGCTGACTGTGTATATCTGTCTACGAGCCTCTAGACATAGTACCTTTATACATAGAAAGGGCCGAGTACTGTCGCGCCGAAAATACATACACAAAATAGTACCAATGATATGAGGTTCCGGAACGACTGGAGCGCTGCCCAATGCTGCAGATAGAGCCCTAGAGACCCGGTCCGTATACTTGCTAACCTGCGCGGCATGAACGCAGCGTCCACAAGAAGGGACGTCAGTACGAATAATGTACCGAGTATGTAAGGCATGGAAAACAATGCAAGCAGTAACATAGAGTACAATCAATAATAATATCACGGAGCCATAGGGCGTATAACGAGGCAAGAACGTAACCTGTACATAGGAATGCCCCTCTTTAAGCCGGCTGTCATGTAGGCTTGTCTTTTCATCTTTGAAACGTTTCTTTTCATGGGCATAGGAGTCAACATTTTTATATTTCTTATTCTCGTGTGCAGAAAACAGTACATTTCAATAACGGTATCCTTCATTCACATTTACAGACGCCGAATACATCGGCTCTCCCAACCCCCTCCCCAACAGTGACCCAACACATTACATTACATATGTATCATACATCATACATATATGTATACAGTCGCCGCGTACGGTTCTTCCTATATCCCGCGTCCGGGCATCCCGCGTCCAGGATGGAATCCAGCTGAATCAGGTGGTGATATAACAGTGGCCCTTCCCTTTTCCCCATACACACATACATATACATTTCTTATATACAATTTACTTTATCTTATATATATATATATATATATATATCCATACACATATACCCGTTTTATATACATATATCATATAATCACACGAGAGAGCCAAGGAAAATCACGTATTCATCGGAGTGACATAAGGTCGGCGATCTCCGATTACATTACGGAATGCTAGTGACAGCTTTGTCTCACCTTGAAGGAACAAGTAATTTTAAGGCGAGACTATCAACGGAGAATAGTATTACAGTAACCGTAGAATGAAATTATAGATGACAGTCATAGGCTTTGGAGTCTTAGAAAATAAAGTTATAACTAGAAGATATAAATACGATTTAGAAAATTAGTTTATCAATTTCATATTCACATTGGATCCTTAGCTTAGAAATCTCAGTCATAGGATCGTTCCGGTCGTACTTATCAAGCGCATTCTCTTGTCTAACATTGTCGTTATCATTATCCCATAGAAACACTCTTGTTAAAGTAGTCATAGTACTTTATCATTCGGTGACAAGATCGGGATCAAAGGTCCCCTTTGAATTCACCTTAAGTAAGTCAACCAAGACTATAGGGGAATCCGAGAGTAACGGGCCCACCTCGGGCCGGATGAAGTAGCGTATACGATTTACGTATGTCACGTGTCATAGCGTTACTTGTATGGGTCTTAGGGTAATCGGGTCCCATTTATACAAGTTATAGGGGTCTAGGAGGTCTTTTCATCACTTTGCACACTTTCTACTTCAATTCGATTGAACGAAAAGTTGAAAACTGTAGGTGCGGATCCCGGGGATTAGGGTTGTCCCCGAGGCGCGTACCCGACTTATTACAACCAAGACATGCCATAGAAAGAAGGGTGAAGCCTTACATACCTCTATCCGCTTCTTTTGCTATTCCGAATTCACGTCGCAATCTCATCAAAATCTGCAAATTGGTCATGTTTACCAAAACTCTTATTAGGATTCTTAGAGTTAGAATCTTAAGGAAACACTTGGCTACCGAAATTTCGGCAGCATTTCATCTGTAAATACACCATCCTCAATATTCAACACAACCAAATTCTCATCAATCACAATCCGGGAATTCAAACCCGGCCAAACTATTAACATAATTCAACAATCACACTAGCAATTCACATATTCCATTCAATATGCATGATCTCAATTTACTACTTTCTTCAAAACCTTCCGACTTCAATGAACACCATAGCAACCTTACAATATATATTCCATCAACATCATGCTAATATCATTACATGCTATCCATGCAAGAACATTATTTTTTTTCAATATACACAATCTTCCAATTGCCAATGCTTCACCAACTTATCAAGTCTTTACTTACAAATGTGAAATCTACAACACAACAACTAAAATATTAAATATAACTTGCTCATTATTTCTCAATAATTCAACACATATACATGGTTATATATGCCATATACACTACCACATACACCATGCACACACACACGGCTCCAACATGTACACACCACTACAATCTCTCCAAACTCATTCAACTTCCAATTTCCACATATCATTCACAACAATAACAACCAAACACTAATTAAAATAATTGAAGCATGACTCCTACACATAAATATGTATGCACGGCCATGTACTATATTTCTCTCCGTCATGAATTTCATCTATTTTAGCATACTACAACACATATAAACCATGTATAACACATAAAACAAGATTAGAGTTCACCTTTCTTCTTCAACTTCTCACTTGACCACAACTTGGTAACTTGAATGATTGTGAATCTTTCTTGCTCCAACAACAACTCCACCTTGTCAAACACCCTTTACTTGGTAGAAAATGATTTTTGGAGAATTTTTGCAAATTTTTCTTGGGAATTTTCTCTTGGCCGAAAGGCCCTAGTTGTTTTTCTCATCTTTCTCTTGTTCTTGCTTGATCTTGAAATTTCTAGAGAATGCTAGCAAAAGATGACTTAGTCATCTATTTAATTTCCATGAATTAATTTAACTCGGGCCTAACCCATGCCCTATGGCCGGTTGGGCCTTTGGCTTTCTTGCAAATTTTTCAAGCCCAATTATTTTGGCTAATTCTTGTAATTCATGAAAACAATTTTTCCGAATTCCAAATTTGCCCTTCGTCTTTCCTCCATATTCCCACGAGTCATATTGCGAATTTCCCTCTATGCCTTTGACCTTCCTCATTAATTCCGCTTCTAAATTTTTCATAAGCAACTTGTACACCAAACTAGATCAAAATTATATCTTGCTCTTAATCTCCCGCAATTACCTTAAATTATCCGAATGCGAAAAATGCGGGATATAACATCCTCCCCCCCTTTAGAACATTCGTCCTCGAATGTTAAACTTGCCTCATAGCGTAGCATGTTATTTCGGGGAGGTCTCCTTTGTAGATGCCTCACGTTACTTAGCATATTCATCTTAGGAACTTAGATTGCCTTTTGCGATCTTTCACGGTTATGATCCCTTTTTCGTGGCATCAGCCGAGTCTATCCCCTTACTAGACACGTTCCCGTACATCGCCACATTAGGGATTCCTTACCTTAGTTAGTGTGGACTCAATATTGGTCCCACCCTGTGACATCTGTACTTTTTCTCCTTTGTTCCTAAAGCTTTCCGTTGTCACGACTTCCCTTTTTCTGTTAGTGTAGTCCGGCTCGGACAATGTGACTCGTGTGGGGTTTCTAACCATTTTCCACACCCCAATTTACTCTGGGCTACCTAATCTTACACTCGTCTCCCGTTTCCGCATTTATAAAATTTTCAACATATTTCCCAGGGGGTCACCCATCATGTAATTACTCCCACCTGAGCACGCTTAACCTTGGAACTTTAATGCATTTCGATGTCTCGGTGTCAATATTTTTACTTCCGCTTTCCCGTACTACCTATATCACATATATATGGGACGCGTTGGGGTCTCGGTAGTTTCGAAACGTCCGCGTAACACGTATTTTCCTTTATTTACAGTTCTGACCTTCGCAATTTCCAGTATTCGCCTTTTACCTGTGCGTATGGCCACTTTTCGTCCAAATTCCCGAATTCTTAATATGTTCAGTAATACAGAGGACAGTATAGGGTAAAATAAAATCTGGGTTAATTAACACACGCTTATCATAGAAAATATTGAAAAAGTACCTGTGGCCGCGTCTGCGGAAGGTTCAGGGTCCTGTCGTCCTGTCAGTGCATATAGGCGGTGCGGAGGACCGGCTGAACTAGGTGCTCCTCCTCTACCTCGGCCGCGGCCCGCTGGAGCCCGAGAAGTCTGTCCACGAGGGCGCACGGTCGACGACGAACCGATCGCTGATCCGGCTGGCTGAGTTTGGCCTCCTCCATCCTTTAGTGGGCAATCACGTACAAAATGGTCAGTCCGACCACAGGCAAAACAACCACCGGTGTCTAGGTAGCACTGCCCAGAGTGTGGCTTGCCACACCGAGCACATCGTGGTGGGGGAAGCCCCGTCCTGCTAGAATCGGCTCTGTACTGGAGTCTTGAAGCCTTAGAGCCTTGTCCTGTTCCTGAATTGGTACGTCAGTCAAATCCCCATTCCGCAAATCGAGGAGGTGCACTGGACGCTGGTTGGCCCGAATACCCAGATTGCTCTTGTGCCTGCCCCCCTCTATACTCGCTCCTACCCCTGGAAAATCTGCCTCTTTTTCTGGAACCCCTATCAGGATAGCTCTCCTCTCTCCGTGTCTGATACTGCTCTTCCAGATTTTGGGCGTGGGCCTGGATGCGGGTAATAGTCATCCCGTCCTGGAGTGAGGCCGTCAAACACTCCTTAACCAAATGTGGCCCTAGCCCACTTACAAACCGGTGCACATGGTCTCCCCTATCAGCTATCAGGGCGGGGGCATACCTAGCTAGCGAGTTGAAACGAAGACTGTATTCCCGAACACTCATATTTCCCTGTCTAAGGTTCAGGAACATGTCGGCTCGAGCCCGTCGAACCTCTGGTGGTAGGAAATGTCGTAGAAATGCCTCCGTAAACTCCTGCCAGACCGGGGGAGGGGCATTTACTCCCCTAGAGGATATCCAACTGTTATACCACAATACTGCTACATCCCGCAACCTATACGATGCCAATTCTACGGACTCTGTATCTGAAGCATGCATTATCCCCAGAGTCCTCAACATTTCATCTATAAAGCTCTGCGGGTCTTCCTCTGGTTTTGACCCATAAAACTCTGGTGGCTTCAGGGTAATGAAGTCACGGGCTCTTGCACTTACCGCCCTATCTCCCGGATCTGCATCTCACCGCTGAGCCTGTGTGGCGACTAACTGGGTCAGTAACTGGATGGCCTCTGCCACTTGCTGGCCCGGAACTGCTGGCGGCAGAACTGGAGGTGCGGGGGCTGGAGCTGGAGCTCTTCCCTGCTCCGCCAATGCAGGGGGAACAGGAACAGTCTGAGGGGGAGCTTCATTGTGAGATTCTTCTTCGTCTAGCTCCCGTTCAACTCTGCGGGCCGCCACCCCCTTGGCTTTCTCAGCCGTCGTAGCCTTTCTCTTCGGCGACATTACTGAAACCATAACATCGGTTTTAGAAAAGGAGCATGGAAACCTGGTAACATAGCTCTATCGCACGATTTCAGAATACAAAGAAGGTCACATTTCCTAAATGCCCTGTAGCCTCCTGTTTATTGATGTGGCGCGCAACACACCATAAACAATACTCTACTAGACACGGCTCGTAGACAAACCCCTAGGACCGAACTGCTTTGATACCACTTCTGTCACGACCCGACTAGGGGCCGTGACGAGTACCCGATACTTGTACCGAGCACCCCTTCCCTATCCTGTATGAACAGTGGCACATTTTTTTATTTTTATTTTTTTTTCCATTAACATTAGCAGTAAACTCTCTAATATCGCGTTACACCGGGACGCGAACCATTCAAAATACAATACGTTTAATTGTACAGAGCTGACTGTGTATATCTGTCTACGAGCCTCTAGACATAGTACCTTTATACATAGAAAGGGCCGAGTACTGTCGCGCCGAAAATACATACACAAAATAGTACCAATGATATGAGGCTCCAGAACGACTGGAGCGCTGCCCAATGCTGCAGATAGAGCCCTAGAGACCCGGTCCGTATACCTGCTAACCTGCGCGGCATGAACGCAGCGTCCACAAGAAGGGACGTCAGTACGAATAATATACCGAGTATGTAAGGCATGGAAAGCAATGCAAGCAGTAACATAGAGTACAATCAATAATAATATCACGGAGCCATAGGGCGTATAACGAGGCAAGAACGTAACCTGTACATAGGAAGGCCCCTCTTTAGGCCGGCTGTCATGTAGGATTGTCTTTTCATCTTTGAAACGTTTCTTTTCATGGGCATAGGAGTCAACATTTTTATATTTCTTATTCTCGTGTGCAGAAAACAGTACATTTCAATAACGGTATCCTTCATTCACATTTACAGACGCCGAATACATCGGCTCTCCCAACCCCCTCCCCAACAGTGACCCAACACATTACATTACATATGTATCATACATCATACATATATGTATACAGTCGCCGCGTACGGTTCTTCCCATATCCCGCGTCCGGGCATCCCGCGTCCAGGATGGAATCCAGCTGAATCAGGTGGTGATATAACAATGGCCCTTCCCTTTTCCCCATACACACATACATATACATTTCTTATATACAATTTACTTTATCTTATATATATATATATATATACATATCCATACACATATACCCGTTTTATATACATATATCATATAATCACACGAGAGAGCCAAGGAAAATCACGTATTCATCGGAGTGACATAAGGTCGGCGATCTCCGATTACATTACGGAATGCTAGTGATAGCTTTGTCTCACCTTGAAGGAACAAGTAATTTTAAGGCGAGACTATCAACGGAGAATAGTATTACAGTAACCGTAGAATGAAATTATAGATGACAGTCATAGGCTTTGGAGACTTAGAAAATAAAGTTATAACTAGAAGATATAAATACGATTTAGAAAATTAGTTTATCAATTTCATATTCACATTGGATCCTTAGCTTAGAAATCTCAGTCATAGGATCGTTCCGGTCGTACTTATCAAGCGCATTCACTTGTCTAACATTGTCGTTATCAGTATCCCATAGAAACACTCTTGTTAGAGTAGTCATAGTACTTTATCATTCGGTGACAAGATCGGGATCAAAGGTCCCCTTTGAATTCACCTTAAGTAAGTCAACCAAGACTATAGGGGAATCCGAGAGTAACGGGCCCACCTCGGGCCGGATGAAGTAGAGTATACGATTTACGTATGTCACGTGTCATAGCGTTACTTGTATAGGTCTTAGGGTAATCAGGTCCCATTTATACAAGTTATAGGGGTCTAGGAGGTCTTTTCATCACTTTGCACACTTTCTACTTCAATTCGATTGAACGAAAAGTTGAAAACTGTAGGTGCGGATCCCGGGGATTAGGGTTGTCCCCGAGGCGCGTACCCGACTTATTACAACCAAGACATGCCATAGAAAGAAGGGTGAAGCCTTACATACCTCTTTCCGCTTCTTTTGCTATTCCGAATTCACGTCGCAATCTCGTCAAAATCTACAAATTGGTCATGTTTACCAAAACTCTTATTAGGATTCTTAGAGTTAGAATCTTAAGGAAACACTTGGCTACCGAAATTTCGGCAGCATTTCCTCTGTAAATACACCATCCTCAATATTCAACACAACCAAATTCTCATCAATCACAATCCGGGAATTCAAACCCGGCCAAACTATTAACATAATTCAACAATCACACTAGCAATTCACATATTCATTTCAATATGCATGATCTCAATTTACTACTTTCTTCAAAACCTTCCGACTTCAATGAACACCATAGCAACCTTACAATATATATTACATCAACATCATGCTAATATCATTACATGATATCCATGCAAGAACATTATTTTTTTTCAATATACACAATCTTCCAATTGCCAATGCTTCACCAACTTATCAAGTCTTTACTTACAAATGTGAAATCTACAACACAACAACTAAAATATTAAATATAACTTGCTCATTATTTCTCAATAATTCAACGCATATACATGGTTACATATGCCATATACACGGCCACATACACCATGCACACACACACGGCTCCAACATGTACACACCACTACAATCTCTCCAAACTCATTCAACTTCCAATTTCCACATATCATTCACAACAATAACAACCAAACACTAATTAAAATAATTGAAGCATGACTCCTACACATAAATATGTATGCACGGCCATGTACTATATTTCTCTCCGTCATGAATTTCATCTATTTTAGCATACTACAACACATATAAACCATGTATAACACATAAAACAAGATTAGATCAAAATTATATCTTGCTCTTAATCTCCCGCAATTACCTTAAATTATCCGAATGCGAAAAATGCGGGATATAACATAATCATCTTACCTTTCAATTTCAAAATTTTATAATCATAACTCGCATTTACAATTTAAAATTAATCATAACTAGTTAGATGATCAATTGCGGTTATATTTGAAAACTGCTTGTTATATGATTTGTTGCAGCTACAATTGAAATAATTGATTGTTACTTAATTTTGGTCATAATTTGTGTCTTTTGACCATTTTACCCCTGTTGACCAATTTCCAAGACTATTAAGCAACTGTAGTGGAAATTGAAGGAGTTAGAATTCTTAAGCGAAAGTATTTGACCAATAGTTGACTTTTGGGTAAACGGTCCTTTTCGGATTTTCGTCGATTCTGTGAGGTCCAGAGAATCAATTATGACTTGGTGGGGGTGATGGTTCGGTTCCTAAGGCATTTAGTTGTGTTTCAAGTACTTCATTGGAAACTTGGTCTTTGGCCATTGGGTGTTGACCCGCTCAACTAGACCTCTGTTGGGAATTCTGTGACCACGAGAGAGTCTGTAGCTTATTTTTGTGTGTGTATGCATGTTTAGTTTGTATCTGCGAGATCTTGGGTGATTGTCGGATTTCAGAATTGGACTTGTGAAAAACCAGATTTTCTGGTGTCTGGTGTCTGCTGTAGCAGCACCAGGCCAGCCATAGCGGGACCACTATAGTGGGGTCTTGGCCGCTATAGTAGGTGATCGATGTTGGGATTGGGCGCTAAAGTGGACAGATATCCGTTGTAGCGGATACGCTGCAGCGGGTTAGGTCCCGCTAGCGCGAGCCCGCTGTAGCGGACTCATGACCGTTGCAGCGGGATTACGGAATTTCCCGAATCTTTAAAGGTAGGATAAAACCCTTAAATCTCTATCATTTCATTCATCACTTTCTCAGCATATTTAGGGAGAATTGAGGAGCTCCTAACTGAATCTTCATTGTGCTAAGTTTCCTAACCTAGTATTCATTGATTTAATCTTCCTAAGATTGAATCCATGCAAGAAATCCACTAGACTCAAAGAGAGAAAATGGGTTTTGATGATAATTTATTGAAATGAGTTCTAATCTTTCTAAAAGGGAAATTGTTGGTGGATTTGACGAATCTATTCATGATATTTGATGATTTCATAACTAATAGGCTTGAATCTTTCATTTGAAGGATGAAAAACTAGGGTTCATACCCAAATTGGGGGTTTTCACTTGAATCTCGAAATTAGCCTATTCTTGAGTCATTTTAGCAATTGTTTAGTAGAATTGAACTCCTAGAACATGGAATTGCATATTTCACTTTCGAGATGACCGTTTTACCTTTGTGTTCCCTTTTCCCCTTTTCTCCGTAGTTGAATTTGACCCAAATGATAAGTATAGCAATACGGCTGTTATTCTTCATGATTTCTAATATAGAATTAAAATATGATTAAACTTTGAGTATTTGGAGACGCAACGAAAGGGCAAGGCAAAAGTTTGATTTTCTGTAGCTCTTACTCAACTACCAAGTAGGTTACGGTTTACTTTAGTTAGACTTTGATTGGTCGATTATATATATAGTAGAATTGACGGGAGAAAGCATGATTAGGCTTTCGGGCATGAAATCTGGTTAGATATTACCTATGTTGGTATAACTTCTGATTATGTGGGCTTGTAACCATTACTTTACGTTTGAACCATGAGGTATATTTTGTGTTACTGGAAGGAAGGGGTTGATATATATACTCTTCGTATTGATTGATCATGTTTGCATTTATGCACTCATTCGTGGTTCGAATATGGTTGATGAAAGACTTATGAAAGGAATTGTGACACCTCTGAGGTAATTATGGTATATGGCTCCGTGTCCGAGGCTCTTGCCAGAATGGAGGGTGTGTGAATCCGGGTCCGAGGCTTTTTCAGGACGGATAGTACATGGACACCATGGGTCCCTCGCGAGTCATGACTACTGTGCGATCAATGCCTTTAGCATGTGTGTACAGTTGAGATATTATCATTGATTGCATTGCATTGGACAACATCTTATTCCTGTGATTCATTATTGTCACGATCCAACCGATGAGCCTTGACGAGTGCCTGACCTTTATCGACCAAGCTCCCCTATACTCGTATTTGAATATCACTGAACAACTGGGTGGCCTATATGATTCATAGCTGAACCATGCTGACTTATACAAAAGCAACAACAAGAGCTACCAACTGTCTATATATATATATATATATATATATACTGAAAAGAACAGTGTAAGCCGACTAGGCCACTACATATACCGTACAAAAAAGAATGGGAGCCGATAAGGCTACATCACATACCAACTATCTCCAACTGTCTACGGACCTCTAGGGAAATAGAAAACTGTAGAAAGGATGGGACAAGGTCCCGCCATATCCATATACATGCATCTAAAAAAATAGCATACCAAAGTAAACTGCAACTCCGGATCAAGTGGAACGCACTGACCACCGCTGGATAAAAGTCCTATTGAGCTGGACTGCCTGTCTGCCTATCTAAACCTGCGGGCATGAACGCAGCCCCTCCCCCCTCCCCCCTCCCCCCTTCCCCCCGAGAAATAGGGGAGTTAGTACATGTAATGTATTGAGTATGTAAGACATAGGATTAACATATGTCAATGTGCATAAAATATATGAATGCAATGCATGAATCAATTGAATACATAGAACTCTCGAAGTGCATAAGGTTGTACTACCTCCGATGGACATCTTTGAGCTAATATCATCAATATAAGAAATCTCAAGACCCATGAACAGAAGGAACAATCGTAAATAGGGTATAGGAACATCAAAGACTGAAGTACTCCTAATGCTTCTAAGAGTAGAGTAATATGAAAACTCGTTTACTCGCTTGTTGGGTCGTATCATAAAATGATGCCAAAAATTAAAAGAAAGGTTAGAGTTAGCATACCTTATTCACTTCTCAAGCTAACTATGCTAATATCGCGATCTTGACAAATCTACAAACAAGACCAAGTATTAATTATTAGACTAGAATGTATTCATATACCAACCTTAATCTAGTTTATAACTTAACGAAACTCAGGCAGCACCTCCTTTGTAGAGTTAGAAATTCCTCCACTTCCAATTCAACCCAAACACCAACAACAACAATATAAATACTCACATATAAAAATATAATCAAATCTATCCCAAACCATTCCTCAAGACGTCCCTTAACCCTAACCTTACCCTTATTCAACTTACCACTTCCTTAACTATATTTCTTTTACTTAAAATCACCAAAACTCTTGATAATAAACTCAAACACAAAGGTAAGAATCATATACATACCTTGAAGAGACTATAATACCAAGAATCAACTCCTACTCAAACTTCTAAGCTCCACAACTTCAATGAAACCCTAGGAGCAACCTTCTTCTTCACTCGCTCGGGCTTTTTACGGGTTCGGATGTTTAGGCTAAATATATTAGGGTTTTCTCAGGTTTGGAGGATGCAAATAATGAGGATCAACTGTGAGGTACATTTATATAGAAGTAGAACAAACGGGTTCCAGTGGTGCGGTTCGACGCGCGGATCGACCGCCCGCCGACACGTCGACGGTCTGTCAACTTGCACCGTCAATCAGACACTGGAGATTAATAGATGGTGGCATGTCGATGGCGTGGGTTGATTCCACCGTCGATGAAAAAAGGGACTGCTTCTTGCCAGTTCCTTGAGTCTTTTCGGCTCGCGGCGATTCAGTTCGTTTAGCTTCTAATCCTATCGAATTGTAAAGAACACATACTTGTACTTCAGTACACGGAGTAAAACACTTGATATCTCAAAACTGGGGTACGGGTCTCCATTCTAAGGGCATACTCAACTAGGAAACCATTGGCCTTCTTACGATAAAAACGAGAGGCGTAACAATTGCGGATCGGTATTGTTGATATTGTTGTTGTGGTGGTTGTATTGTTCTACCTATTTGTTTATCTTGCTGGTTTTACGATTGCATGCATGATATTAATCATAATCGGCCTATGATATCTACTGGTACATAGTATTTTTACTGATTCTACCTTGCTGCATCCTTTTTTAGTACAGATTGTGTGCCAGGGACGTCTTCTAAACCTCACATCTAGCTTGAGGCTACTTTCTTTCCTGATCCGAGGGTGAGCTTCTATACATGCCATGTCACTTGAAGATATCTTCTTATTTATGTCTATTTCACTTCTAGACATTTCTGTTATTTTCAGACATTTATGTACTTAGACAGTATTATAATTAGAGTACTTGTACGATGACTTTCGAATTTTGGGGTTGGAATAAGTAGTATTCCGCATTTTCTATTAGATATGGCATGACTTAGAGTTATATTTATTGGTTTTGTTTTTATTTAAGTTGAAATGGATTAAATGGTTGATTATTTGATTAAGGGGATGGTTCGCCCACCATGGGAGTTAGTGTGGGTGTCATCACGGCGTGTTGGGTCGTGACATAATTGAATAGCCAATTTCATGGTTTAAATCAATTAACGCTATATTTGAAATTTATGTTCTTTTATACAATTGGCCATGTTTTTAAAAAGGGATTAATTGGTCAATTAGTTTTAATTTGGCCACATGAACACTCTTAATCTTTTGGCCATTAGTTAAATTGCATATTTTGCCCTCACTTATGTGTGTGTGTGTGTGTGTGTGTATATATATACATATAGACGAATATACATGAATATACATATACATGTATATCATGTGTATACATATATATTATATAGGGTCCCTCTTCTTCTTCCTTAAAATTGGATCGAGCCCAATCTAATTGGACTAGACCCATCCCACGTCGGCTCTAAAAGGGGTTGAACACCACTTCCCTTTTCATTTTACTGAACCAAACGAACCTTGAAGGGGTTTCTCTCAAAGGGTTGAGAGAAACCATAGCACCGTCGTTGTTTACCTTCTCTTTCCTCCGTCATCGCTGCCATTTTTGGCATGAAGTCAGGTGTACAATACCTTTACAGACCATGCGTGTTCATTTCGGGTAAAACATTAATTGTCTTTACCCTCTCTCCACTAAGATTCAACCAAACGAGGTACAATCCCTCTTTTACTTCCTTTTTTCTGCATTTTGCTACTGTCAAAGGACCGATTATTTAATTAGCTTTGTTGTTTTGTGAATTTGAACGCATGATTTCTATTGGCTGAGCCAAATTTGAGAGGGATTCAAGAGGATTTCCCCTTAAAACCCCAAGTCCCACATCGAAATTGGATTAGGGTTTTCAGATTTTGTGGTTCTATATAAAGAACCCCAACTCTTCACATTGCAGACACCAAATATCATATTAATAACTCAAAAAACTCGTAACTAGGGTTTAACAAAAGTAACCGACTAGAATTTGATGCTTTGACGTAACTTTAGTTTTTTCAAGTTAAAGTTTAATTTAATTATTTTTGTGTGTGTGTGGCTGAGTTTTGGGTGTTGAGAGGTGTCAAGGGTTTCCAACTTCAATTCTTGACCAAGGGCTACACTTAAGCAAGGTAAACCTTCCTCCTTTTAGCATAATTTCTTTAATTTAGTGTTTTATGTTTGTATATTTAGTCATTTTGCTAGATTAGACTATAATTAGTCTTAATGAGTCTGCTTTAGGTTTAATTTAATGTTGTTAAGTGTTAGTTGCTGATTGTTGTGTGGTTTCATTAGGTTATTCAGTGTTAATATTAGTCTGTATTAGTATACCTAATTAGTTGTTAGGTATGTTTATGTTTGGAACTTCATGAATCTGGTAAATGCCAACAATATTTGTCCTTAATCGTGTCTAGTTTAGTTATTTGCTATATGTTGAAGTAGTAGGTTAGCCTGCCAGTTTTCATGAAATTAGTTGTGTTAATCATGTTGACCCTTTGCTATTGGATGGTGTTCATGTTAGCAAAAGTTACCCTTTAGATCAGCTAATTACTTGTCTGTAATTTTTGTATTTACTCTAGTTATTTTAAGGTTAGCATCATGTCTATCACGACCCAAATTCGGGTCCGTAGAGGCACCTACTTATTCCCACCTAGTAGGCGAACCCTTCCCTTACCAACTAATACATTAAATAACGGAATTAAATATATTCATCAATAAACCACTCATCTTCATAAATGTGAAATGTATACAAGACTTTACAATGTTTTTCCCAAAATCTGGTTTAGACTAGTACAAGAGTTTCTAAGACATGTCTAGAAATTGAGTGAAACACAAATAAACAATTAAATGGGAAACCCCTGTTAGTAACAACCCATTTGGTCGTTATAGTTCTTTCATCGTTTTCGCCCATTCTCGAGCATTGATTAGCTCACTTTTGACCCGAGGGGACCATTGGCACACTTCCCGAGATGTATGGACCCAGATTCGGGTAACCTTTGTAAAAATATAGGCTTAAAGTGAAAAAATGATTGACCCAAAGTTGACTTTTGGGCAAACAAACCTTTTTCAAAATTCCGTCAATTCTGAGAGGTCCGGATAGTCGTTTAGAACTTGTATATGTATTTGGTTCGGTTCCCACTGCACTTGGATGCATTTAGGGACATGGGATGGGAAATTGAAATTAAGGCATCGGAGGTTGACTTATTCAATGAGACCTCTGGTGGGAATTATGAGGCCATGGGTGCATTCATAGCGTGTTTTTATATGTGTCTACATATATGGTATGTGAGCAGATGGCCTCGGGAACTAGTCGAAAAATTGGATCAAATTGTGAGACTTTGGGAGCTTTCTTGTGTCCGGTGGCTGCTTTGGAGGCACCAGCACCGCGGCAGCGGTACCGCTGGAGCAGTAGCCCTGCCGCTGGAGCGGTCAATGACTTTGGTCATTACCGCTGAAGCGGTACCGCTGGGGCGGTCCCTGGGACGCTGAAGCGGGTGACGGGCAGTTAATAATATTATTGAAGTGTTAAAAAGCCCTAGACCCTCATTTTGTCCCATTTCGATATTTGAGCGTGAAGAAACTGCTCTTAAGGATATTTGGAGGAAAATCTTAGAGGTAATTCCTACTCATTTCTTCATTCTTCCTTTAAACCATCATCATGTTAGATTCCCCCTTTCCCTTAATAAACCCATAGTGGTAAGATTTGAAAGAGGGTTTGGAAGAACATTTTTCCTAGGATTATTAATGATAAATTAGTGATGTTTATGTTAGATATTGACTAATCTAGGCTCATTATTCATATATTTTCCACTTTTAACATTGAATTTTGGATTTGAAGGCTTCGGGTTTATATCCAATTTGGGGGTTTTGCTTGAAATAGTAAATTAGGCTAATCCTTGGGCTAAATCAACAATTAATGGTTGGATTATGATTGCCTTGTACTTAATTTGGTATTTTGCCCGCGAACTTCCCGTTTTGCCCTTGTGGGCCCGTTTCCCCAATTTCTAGGGTTAAAATAGACCGAATTGAAATAGTAGCAATATTAGTATCATTCTTCATGATTTCTAATATAGAATTCGATTATGCTTAGACTACTTTGGTTCCGAGGTTCAGCGGAAGGGTATGGCAAATGAGTGAGTTGCTGGTGTTGCGGTTCGGCAGTCCAGGTAGGTTATGGCTTACCTTTGGTGAGACTTAGTATAGCGAAGCACAAATTTAGATTATGATGTCGGAGACAGCATGTGAACCTTTGGGTATGAAGTCGTGTTGGATAGTGCCTTAGGTTGGGCCCTGTTGTGTGTTGGGACTAGCCACCCCGTTATGTGTGTTTGATTGTTCTATTGTGATGGTTTGATGCCACGAGTAGTTGGTAGATATTGAAATCTGTGTTATTGTCTTGACTGAGATAGAATTGATATACCGTTGTTGGTATTGGAACTATGATACATTTTTGGCGTACCCATTTTTGGTACTTGTGATATTGATATACTGTTGGCATACCACTGTTGGTATTGTGATATGATACATTGTTAGTGTACTCATTCATTGGTACTTTTGATATTGGACTTGATTGCAGATAACTGATATACGCCTTGCACGCATTCTCACACATTCATAATGCATGGCCAATACCCGGTGATGATCTGGTATCGTTGATTGGGTCAACTGATATTTCGATAAACTCTTTACTTGAGTGATTGTGAAAAGGCCGATGTCCGAATATCAATTCCGGAATCGTTGATTGTATGAAATTGACATTTGATAAACTCTTTTACTTAAGTTATGGTGAGAAGGCCGGAATCATTGATTGTGTGAGACTGATATTTGATACTCTTTTATTTGAGTGATTGTGAAATGGCCGATGTCTGATGATCTATTCCAGCGTCGTTGTTGCATGGACAATTCCTGTCACGACCCAAACCGATAAGCCGTGACGAGTACCCGACCACTACTGATCGATCACTCCTAACACACATCTGCTCTATACTAGATAACCTGGTGGCCCAACTTTAACTAATGACTGAGCGATACTGTTCGCTATAACATTCGTATAATGAGCTCTACCACAAAGCTTATAAATCATGCATGTAGATACGTATTCACAGGCATACATACAAGAGACGACAACAGGGGCCGACTTGACCACTATACGTACTGTCAACAGACCTCTATGGAGTATAATTGTAGAAGAGACAGGACAAGGCCCTGTCATACCCATCCATGTACATATCAAAATATCATACCAAGGGGTTGTAGCTCCTGTCCAAATAGAGCTTGCTGGCTGGAACTGGAAAGAGGTCCTACGGGTCTGGCACACTCAGCTGGCTATCTGAACCTGCGGGCATGAACGCAGCGGCCATAAGAAAGGACGTCAATATGAATAGAGTACTGAGTATGTAAGGCATATATGATAACATAATAAGGAAATATGGAAGACACAAGAAAAAAGCATAACTGTAACTACTTGCCTCTTGCGGCAGAATCATGCATGCTGACTTTTACCTTTAAAACATATCACACATACATACAGAAACGGTCTGAATCAAATAGCATCATTAGCTCGCGTCTGAGCCTCCCGCGTCCGGGGTAATCATCTCATGCCACCCACTAGTGGTGTCTGCCCGTGCAATTTAGACACGGTGTTATTATCATTATCTACAGCTGCCCACTACGCCCAGCGTAATGGTGTCTCCCCGTGTCTTTAGACACGGTGTTATTATCATTATCTATAGCCGCCCACTAAGCCCAGCGTAGTGGTGTCTGCCATGTTGTTAGACACGATGTAATCTTACATAACATAAGCATGCATGAGAGCCCAATCAAAAGCTACGACTCTATCAGAGTGATGTAAGGTTGGTAACCTCCGATTACATTATGGAATGAACATCATCGCTATTTCTCACCTCAGAGGAACGAATATCATGATATGAGATCATCATCAATAAGTAAAATTTTTAAAATCAAGAAATAGCTCAAAATTCTCATATTCACATTGAACTCATAAGCTTGGGACTTTTAAAGATGAAATCATCATCATCATAATCATCATAGAAATATTCTCATCTTTGACATCATCGTTATCATTGTAAAAACATGTCCATTGTTGTTGTCATAAGAGCTTGCAGAATCATAAATCTCTGGTTTGGAAAATACGGACATTTTGGAAAACATTTATGGATTCACAGAAAGGGATCATGGGACATTTGGAAAACATCTATTGGATTCATAAGAAAGGAATCATGCCTTTAGAAGAAAAGGTCTAGCTTTAACATACCTATTCAGCCTCCAACTACCTATGCTTATCCGTACAAGCTCGTAAGTCTACATTTAAGAGGATTCAACTATCGTTAGACTCATTGTTGTATACTTGTGCTATGTTTTCAAATCAAACTATTTTATATCCTGCCGAAAATCGGGCAGCATCTCCCCTATTTATATGCCTAGCCCGAAATCTCAATTCAGCAACCGACAACAACAATAACACCAACATCATTTCCAACACCAATATATACCATAAAATATCCCTTACAACGTTTTCCAATTTTGCACAACCAACAACTTTATTATACGACCATTTAATCACTCCATCTTTGTGAATAAACCAAAAGTAATATTAATAAGGAGAGCTTCATACCTTATTCTTGTTAAAACATCAATATCTTCAATATCCACTTTGAATCCACGTCAAAATCCACCACCAAACAATACTATAACCACGATTATGCGCTACCAAGCCACGATTAATCAAAATCACTCCAATCCCTCTAACTTTTTATGACATAAATGCCCCTATATGTTTGCTAAGCCTTTTGGGAAATATTATGAGTGAAAAAGAGGGGTCTTGCCCCTGATATAGGGTGTTGAAGTCAGTGGAAACTGAGTTAAAACTTACCCTTCGCGTTGGCGGCCTTGGGTCACGTTTGTGAAGGGTTAATCCTTGCTACTCTTCCCATTCGCGGCCCTTTGGTCACCTTCGCGCAGGGTAATTTTTCTGCTCCGGTGGCCTAATTTGTAACACCCATAACTCTCTACTCCGGTGTCCTATTGATGAACGTTTTGTTGCGTTGGCAACTAGACTTCATGAACTTCAATTTAGGATTTTGCTTTACCCCAAAACTCCTCATATACTAAAAGATATTCTTTCTCCAAGTAGGGCCAAAATTGCCCCTCATATTTTCTCCAAGATCCAACAAACTTAATTTCCTTGGTTCACTTGCCCTCCAATCCTTTCATAACTTATTATATGAAATTAAACCCGCATAAACATAAGATAAGCGCATCTAATCGTATATATCCTTCAAGAAAACTCCAGAGTCCATACCTAAATAAACCAACACTTGTAAATCTCAACGTACAGAACTACTGGGTGTAACATTCTCACCCCCCCCGCCTCCCCCCCAAAACATTCGTCCTTGAATGTTATAATATGTAAACCCATAACATCTCCTTTTGTTTTGTAAAGCGGTTGCTTTCCTCTTAGAATCCGATCGCTATATCTTTATGCTATAATTTGATCAGTCTCTTCCCGTTCTTTCTTAACTCTTTCATTGGACTCATCTATGCGTTCCATCACCTCTTTGTTCTTATGTACATAATCAGGTATCCACTCGTATGCTGCTCTCGTTCTGTTTCCATTATCGTAGTATTGACTTGCCATGCCATAACTACTTGTTGTCTTGCAAGTACTCCGTTTTTCTCACTCCTTGTTTCCCCATTAGTGGGCAGCTCCCTTGCTCAAATACGGTGACCTTTTTGCGTTTACTCCTTCGGTGCCATCTCGGGCTATCCCTTCTTGTACTCGTTGATCTTGGATACACACTGTATTGAATCCTTACAGTTCATCAATCAAACTCTCTAATCCTTTACATCCTCATCATAGCCGCGCTCACACTGACACCCCAAATGTTTGTTCAATATCACTTTATTGCTAGTAAATATAATGGTTATCTTCCTCAAGCTATCCTCCCCTATTCCTTTCCAAGATCATTTATAACAATATCCAAAATGCGTATATACATAATACTTCCTCGCCATTTTTATTATTCTTCGATGTGTATCACTTGGAACAATCTATAATCCAAGTTCAAACTAATTTCATGGCTCATCACATCTTTGAGCTCCCACCAAAACCTTTTATTTAGCTTCCTTCCCTCAAATCTCTTGATAAAAATCCAGAAGCATAGGGCTATGGAAATTCATACTTCATTACGACTTTCTTGCAACGTAAGTATATTTATCCTCGATTTCCTTGTACTGGCGATTATCTCATCATTCGTTATTCTCTGTTAGCTTTCCAATGTGGCCTTCTTACTATTTTAGTTGGGCATAACTTCACGTGGATGGTTCCTATAATTCCAATAGTATATGCTCTCATATTTAGTATAATTAGTGATCCGTGAGATGTTTCCTAATAGCCGGTGATATGGCCGAACAACGCTCTTCCTTCCTTTAGAAATTGCCAAACTGCCAACCGTTGCTCCTTTTGCTACAATTGTCATCCCTTCCGGCACTAAAAATCCCTCTTGTCGTCATCCCAAGTGTCCTTTGGTTTCGTCATCGTTTCCATCATTTTCTGTGAAATTATCTTGGAGACCTTTCTTACTCTCTTTATTACCCTTTAGGATACGTCGCTGCCTATTTAGGTGCGGCACAAACTTCCCTGGTCTAGAAATATCATATCTCACGTCTGCATGAAGTATTCTCTTGCTCCATTTTAATTCCTTTTCATACTTTCTTTGTGGTATGCTTATCTTTAATTCATTTCTCCTCCCTCTTAATGCTTTCTTGATATGCCACTACATCCTAAATTTTGGCCTCTGTAAGCTAACATCTTTCTTTCTTTGTAATTTTGACAATGCTATACTTCATATCAGGTCTAGATCTGCTCTTCCCTCCTTTTAAAGGGTATTCTTATACATTAGTAACTCCCGAATATCAGTAGTCATCGGCCAACCCTAACGATCCTCCAACTTTTTTGGTCTCTTATAATACCGAGTTCTCTCATCATACGGCTTGACTTATTTTCCTTTCTGCTAATCGAGAGCTTTGCATTTAACGAAGCGCTTATGCATTGCCGATCCATTCTCATTGCCTTCTTTAAGGCCCTTCTACTTCTACCTTTTATGACTGAACATTTTCCCTAATCAACAGGCTAATGGGGATATTGGAATCCATCAAAACATTTTTACAGAACGTTTGGTCACACTTTGCTCTTTTTATCCCTCGTCTTCCTCCCCAACTATTATCACTGAAATTCTTCTTACTCTGAGTTTCCGGTTTCACTTTACGTCTACAATATATCATTGAGAGTTAATATGCTACGCTCCTCCATTTCCACTAACAATCCTTTTATTCACTTAGCTCACTTATCCGAAATTTTCCTTGACTACTTATTTGCATCCCATCTATGCGTTGTAGTTCTTCTAGTGTTCTACCACTTCTTGTTCGTATCGCGAAATCCTTGCAAATATACTCTCTTCTTTCTTCTCCCTTTGACCAGCCTATTAGTGTATCGTTCCAACTTTCATCCTCAAACCTTTCTTGAGTTCCTTCCTCCTCGAGCGCCCTTCTCCACTTGTTATTTTTATAATATTGACCCTGAAGTTCGTGAAATATTCCTTTAAATGTGCAAATCCGTTCTATTCTTAAATCATTTGTTAGGAAAGCTTCTCCGTTTCTGAGGAAACCGTGTCAGTATAATTACACATTTCTCCCTTTATATACCTCTCGAGAGCTGAAAATCTCTTAACATTATTGCCCAACCTGCTTATTCTTTCTCATTTACCCTTCCTATTTGTGGTTACTTCCCTTCAGTTCCATTTATCAGCATCTGTTTTACTAATCCTACACATTCATCTTTTGTCCGTGCTACCATACTCTATTCCTTTCAAATTCCTACTTTAAAATTTTGTCCAACTAGTCATTTGCCTCGATTGTCGTCCTAAGCTCTCTTGGAAGCTCTACTTGCCCTCGTTACTTACTCATTCCCTACTTTTCCTTGGTGTTATTACATTAGGACGATCCATCTCTAACCCTTTAAAGAAAATCACATTAGCTTGTCCTGTAGCGCTTACCACTTAAACTTTAGTACCTTGTTCAGTCAGTATCTTTAACGTATCACAATATCGACTATCGGGAACATATACTGTTTAACATAACCACGCAGAAGGTATCATATATGCATCTTTACTAACGCCTTACTTACAAGGTATTTCCACTACTATTTGGACTCGTCCTAATCCTAGAGTTGTAACACACCTTCTTTCTCTTCGCCGACCTAGTCCGCCTCATCTTTCGCGGTCTTTTAGAATTTCCAACCCTGGGTCTCGCATACTTCTAGTTTCTCATCCCTTTCTTATGTCTAAATTTTCCGGACTTCTTAGCATATTTTCCTAAATCCTTGGTTGTAGCTTCCTGATAATAAAAACTTAATTATTAATCTCCACTCGAACGCCTACTCATTTATCAGCCAAACAACTTTTATCACCTTCGTTTGGTAGTTCAGGGTGCCTGTACTGATAAGAATCACATCTGTTTTGCCACATGATCCTTTATGACACGACCGAAAACAAGTTGAAGTCCTAATGGATCTCAATAGAATTCTGTGATGCCTCTCCTTTCAAGTTAAAAGAATCCCTTACTCTTTTGACTAAATTAATGTTATTTTTACCTTTAAACTCCCAACAATAATCCATCAATCCGTATAAATAACTATTTTCCATCCTTAATTTCAAGATTCCCAATGGTGGCGAAAACATCTTAATTATAGTTACTCCTAAATACTTTGGTTATTGGTCCCTTTAGAATTCCCGCTCGTCACTATTAAGTAATAACCCGCAATAATCGCACACACGTAGGAAATTTCAATAAAAGATTCATATACCTGTAGTCGATCGGTCCGTAGCCTGATATTGTGGGCTATAAAGTGAAGTGTGCTCTTCATCATTGTCTTCCCACCGTATACTAGTCTGGCCTTCGTCATCTCCCCCATCCGAATCAGAAGGATACGGATAATCCGGCAGCTCCTGGTTTACTGACGGCTAGGATAGAGGGCTCGAGTAATCAGTAACACTCACTGAGGTAGCTGGCCTGACGTGCTGCTTTACCATAGGAGCAGCTGGTACGACCTTAGGAATCTCCTCCTCCGGTGTCTCATACGAACCTTCAGACGGGTCCGTGTCATAGTTGTCCTCCGATGGATCCTCCTCTCTAGAAGTCAGAAATTCTGGGGGAATTGTCATGGGGTCCTCAGAGGGGTCAGTCTCAATGGAATAGCTGAGGCTCCTTCTGCTCGATCCCGGAGCAAGTGGTCCTAAATCTACTCTGGGACCTTCTTGGCACCCTCGCTGTCGGAAGCCGATCTCTTCATCCCTATCAATCTGTGCTTACCTACAGGAAAAGAGGGTCAGAAGTAATCTTTCCTAGACTCTGGCTCTATCGCACGATCTAAGATAAAAGGAAATGTCACTGATTCCTAAATGCCCTGCAGCCTCCTGTTTATAAGTGTGGACGGCTTCACACCCATAAACAGGACTCTACCGGACATGGTCTGTAGACAATCCCTAGGACGAACTGTTCTGATAACACTTTTCTCACGACCCGAATCGATGAGCCATGATGAGTACCCGACCACTACTGATCGAGCACTCCTACCTGGTGGCCCAACTTTAACTAATGTCTGAGCGATACTGTCCGCTATAGCGTTCCTATAATGAGCTCTACCACAAAGCTTATAAATCATGCATGTAGATACGTATTAACAGGCATACATACAAGAGACGACAACAGAGGCCGACTTGACCACTATACGTACTGTACACAAAATAATAGCTAACAGGACTGCACGGTATTCCTACTATACACAATTGTCTACAGACCTCTATGGAGTATAACTGTAGAAGACACATGACAAGGCCCTATCATACCCATATATGTACATATCAAAATAGCATACCAAGGGGCTGTAGCTCCTGGACAAATGGAGCTTGCTGGCCGAAACTGGAAAGAGGTCCTACGGGTCTGGCTCACTCAGCTGGCTATCTGAACCTGCGGGCATGAACGCAGCGTCCACAAGAAAGGACATCAGTACGAACAGAGTACTGAGTATGTAAAGCAAATATGATAACATAATAATGAAATATGGATGACATAAAAAGAAAGCACAGCTGTAACTGCTTGCCTCTTACGGTTGAATCATGCATGCTGACTTTTACCTTTAAAACATATCACACATACATAGAGAAACTGTCTGAATCAAATAACATCATTAGCCCGCATCCGGGGTAATCATCTCATGCCGCCCACTAGTGGTGTCTGCCCGTACAATTTAGACACGATGTTATTATAATTATCTAAAGCCGCCCACTACGCCCAGCGTAATGGTGTCTGCCTGTGTCATTAGACACGGTGTTATTATCATTATCTATACCCGCCCACTACACCCATTGTAGTGGTGGCTGCCCGTGTCGTTAGACACGATGTAATCTTACATAACATAAGCATGCATGAGAGCCCAATCAAAAGCTACGACTCTATCGGAGTGACGTAAGGTCGGTAACCTCCGATTACATTATGGAATGATCATCATCGCTATTTCTCACCTCGGAGGAATGAATATCATGGGATGAGATCATCATCAATGAATAAAATTGAGAAAAATCAAGAAATAGCTCAATATTCTCATATTCACATTGAACTCATAAGCTTGGGACTTTTAAACATGAAATCATCATCATCATAATCATCATAGAAATATTCTAATCTTTGATATCATCGTTATCATTGTAAAAACATGTCCATCATTGTTGTCATAAGAGCTTACAGAATCATAAATCTCTGGTTTGGAAAATACGGACATTTTGGAAAACATTTATGGATTCACAAAAAGGGATCATGGGACATTTGGAAAACATCTATTGGATTCAGAAGAAAGGAATCATGCCTTTAGAAGAAAAGGTCTAGCTTTAACATACCTATTCAGCCTCCAACTACCTACGCTTATCCGTACGAGCTCGTAAGTCTACATTTAAGAGGATTCAACTATCATTAGACTCATTGTTGTATACTTGTGCTAAGTTTTCAAATCAAACTATTTTATATCCTGCCGAAAATCGGGCAGCATCTCCCCTGTTTATATGCCTAGCCCAAAATCTCAATTCAGCAACCTACAACAACAACACTAATATCATTTTCAACACCAATATGTACCATAAAATATCCCATCATATTTTCTCCAAGATCCAACAAACATAATTTCCTTGGTTCACTTGCCTTCCAATCCTTCCATAACTTATTATATGAACTTAAACCCGCATAAACATAAGATAAGCACATCTAATCATATATATCCTTGAAGAAAACTCCAGAGTCCATACCTAAAGAACCAATACTTGTAAATCTCAACGTACAGAACTACGGGGTTTAACAATTCCGCTGACAGCTCGGAATAGTTATTAGTGCATGGATTCCGTGGGTCCCCCAGGGTGGTGCCGGTGAGACTCTCCCTGTGAGCAATTAACCAGGGCCCCATCTGTCTGTTGGGCAAAGATCCGGGATGGGTGTCACTTAGACTTCACAAGTCACGCTAGGTTGTGCTACCGAGACGTCGATATTTCCATTCGAAGTACATGTGTACACCCCATCTGCATGGCATTACATTGCATTTATTCCATCATTGCACTGCATTGCATTATTACTTGATTGAGATTCTTGGTGATTGGATTGGATCGGATCTATTCGGACTTGCCGTATTTGGGTTTAGATGCTTTAAATAGGCGATGACGGATACTTGGTTGTGATCATATTGTCTTATACTTGTTAGATTCCTTGCTTATTTACTTTATTTTCTGAATTGTGTTAACTATGCTTAGTCGGCCGGTGATGCCTACTCGTACTGTTGTTTGTACAGACCTACACTTGCTGCATTCTTTTATGAATGCAGAATACCAGGTCGGATCTACTTCTTTGACCTGTGGCTGATTGACTCTTCAGCTTCCTCTCGAGTTTCCAGGGTGAGCATCACGCGCGCTGACCTTGAAGACTTTCCCAGCATATGTCATACTTTTATTTCAGAGACAGAGAAATTTATGTATTAGTATTCCAGACTGTACTATTCTCCTTAGATGCTCTTGTATTATTCAGACTAGACCCTGGGGTATTTACTGTCTTCTGCACTTTTGCTACTACCTATATATATATGTACTTACGTATTTGTTGATTTTCGTTACTGAACTTTCTTCAATTTATGTATTGGTTCATTGTTGGGATGAGGGTTCGCTTACCGATGTGAAAAGGTAAGTGCCCGCACGGCCTAAGCCAAATGGGTCATGACATGTTGGTATCAGAGCCCTAGGTTACCCGATCTTTAATAAAGGAATATGTCTAGTAGAGTCTCGTGGATCGATATGATGAGCTTCGTACTTATCTGCGCGAGGCTATAGGACATTTCTGAAATCTCACTTTCTTTATTTTCATCATGCTACTTTATTCAAATTGGTATATGGAAAGATCAAATTGGTATTTGACTCTTATCTCTTCCCTCGCAGATGGTGAGGATTCGCGACACGCCAGCATGGAGGATGTACATGAGGTTGACCCCATCGATTTTTACTGGCGCACCAAACGAAGATGCCTACGAATTTATCGTGATCACACACGAGCTACTCCATGTAGCAGGGATTACGGATACCCTTGGATTTAGCTATGTTACCCTTCGACTCAGCGGTGGCACGAGGGCATGGTGTAGAGGCTACCTTGCCAGCAGGTACGCGTCCTCTTACTTGGGAGCAATTCTAAGAGTTATTCCTGGAGAGGTACGTGCCCCGTTCACGGAGAGACAAGCATCAGGGTCAGTTCCTTGATCTCCATCAGGAGGGCATGCCAGTTGCTACCTATGCCCTATCCTTCTCCTATCTGGTCATTACTCCTACCCTTGATTCCGATGGAGGACGGCAAAATTCAGTGGTTCATTAGCGGGCTGGAGGGTCCTTTCCAGCTGCCTTGTATCCAGCTTGAGGCTGAGGGTGCTTCGTTCCAGGTCATTATTGACTGTGCAGCAAGAGTTAAGGTCGCGAGGGCGAGAGCAGCTAGGCCTCCTATTGGAGATCCTTGACATAGCGGCGACAAGTATTTGTTCTATTTGCGTCAGTCTATTAAGGTATTATTTGATCCTGGATCCACTTACTCGTATGTAACTGCATTTCATGCCGTTAGTTGGGATTTACCTTGTGATAGCATAGATATAACTATTCATATGTCTACTCCCATCAGAGATTCTGTGGTTGTTGATCGATTCTACCGATCTTGTTTGGTTACTTTTATGGAGTACGACACTTGGGTAGATTTGATAATTCTTGATATGGTGGACTTTGATATTATATTTGGTATGTCCTGGCTTTCTCCATGTCATGCGATCTTAGATTGTCATGCCAAGATAGTCACCTTAGCCATGCCGGGCATTCCTAGGCTTGAGTAGAGAGGTACTCCTAGTCCCGCTCTGAAGAAGATCATTTCCTTCCTTCGGGCGAAGAAGTTAGTAAGTAAGGGGTGTTTAGCGTATTTGGTGCATGTCTGTGATATGACTGTTGCATCTCCAGCCCTTGAGTCTATCCCCATTGGGAGCGAGTTCGCGGAGGTATTCCCGTCGAATTTGCCGGGTAAGCCACCCGATCGCGATATTGATTTCTGTATCGACGTGGACCTGGGCACTCGTCCCATTTTCATCCCACTATATCAGATGACACCTGCTGATTTAAGGGAACTTAAGGAACAATTACAAGATTTATTGAGCAGGGGGTTCATTAGACCAAACGTCCCGCCTTGAGGTGCTCCAGTGTTATTCGTGAAGAAGAAAGATGGGACTATGAGGATGTGTATTGATTACCGCCAGTTGAATAAGGTCACTATTCGGAACAATTGCCCTATGCTGCGTATTGATGATCTTTTTGACCAAATTCAGGGTGCTTCGGTGTTTTCAAAGAATGATTTGCATTCCGGCTATCACTAGTTGAAGATCAGGGCGGAGGATATTTCGAAGACAGTCTTTCGGACGAGATATGTCCATTATGAGTTTCTAGTGATGTCTTTTGGGCTTACCAATGCCCCGGCCACATTTATGACTTTGATGAATGGCATTTTTAGGTCGTTCCTTGATTCCTTTGTGATTGTGTTTATTGATGACATCTTGGTGTATTCCAAAAGTATAGAGGAGCATGAGAACCATCTTCGTACCATTCTTGGTTGTTAAAGAAACATAGCTTGAGAACCAAGTGTGAGTTCTGGTTGATGTCTGTAGCATTGTTGGGCCATGTGGTGTCCAAGAGGGGGGATAATTGTTGATCCACAGAAGATTGAGGCAGTGAGGGGTTGGGCGAGGCCCACTACCATTATTGAGATTCGTAGCTTTGTGGGTTTGGCAAGTTATTACTGTCGCTTTATGAAGGGTTTTGCTGCCATTGCTTCATCCTTGACCAGATTGACTCAAAAGAATGTTCCTTTCCAGTGGACGGATGATTGTGAGGAGAACTTTCAAAAGCTCAAGCTTCTTTTGACTACAGCCTCGATCCTAGCCTTACATGTGGAAGGTAAGGATTTTGCTGTCTATTATGATGCTTCCCGTATGGGTTTGGGCGCGATGTTGATGTAGGAGGGTGGAGTGATAGCTTATGCTTCCCGTTAGTTAAAATTTCACGAGTAGTATTACCCTACCCATGATTTGGAGTTATTAGTCGTAGTTTTCGCCTTGAAACTTTGGAGGTAGTACTTGTAAGATGTCTATTGTGAGGTTTTTACTGATCAGCATAGCCTTCAGCATGTGTTTACCCAGAGAGACCTTAACTTCAGGTAGCACCGATGGATGGAGCTCCTGAAGGACTATGACATCTCTATTCTTTATCACCCTGGTAAAGCCAATGTGTTGGCTGATGCCTTGAGTCGGAAGGCAGTGAGTATAGGGAGTTTAGCTCGATTGATTGTTTCCGAGCGTCCATTGGCCATAGAGGTTCAGACTCTGGCCAACAGTTTCGTCCGTCTTCATATTTCAGTCCCGGGCAAGATCTTGGTCTGTATAAAGGCAAGGTCATCATTATTGGATCAGATCAAGGCTCATCAGTTCAAGGATGCTCAGTTGAGAAAGATCTGAGATAGGGTTTCAAGAGGGGAGGCCAAGGAGACCGTGATTGATTCTGAGGGCATTCTGAGGATTAAAGGCCGTGTGTGCGCTCCTCGTGTTGGTGATTTGGTTCAGTTGATCTTATCTGAGGCTCATAGTTGTCGCTATTCCATCCATCCGGGAGCGACTAAGATGTACCATAACTTGAGCCAGCACTATTAGTGGCGTCATATGAAAAGAGATATAGTTGATTTTGTTGCTAAGTGTGAAAATTGTCAGCAAGTAAACTATGAGCACCAGCGACCCGGTGGGGGTGCTTCAGAGGATGCCCATTCTCGAGTGGAAGTGGGAGAGGATTACCATGGATTTTGTCATGAGTCTTTCGAAGACCCTTGGCAAGTTTGATTCTATTTGGGTGATAGTGGATCGGTTGGCTGAGTCCACTCACTTTGTTTCGGTTTCCTATACTACGGAGAAGTTAGCCAAGATGTATATTCGGGATATTGTGAGATAACATGGGATCCCTATTTCTGTTGTATCTTATCAGGGTACTATCTTCACCTCCCGATTCTGGAGGGCATTTCATGAGGAATTCGGTACCCGATTGGACTTTAGTACAACTTTCATTCTCAGACCGATAGCCAGTCCGAGCGGACCATCCAGGTGCTCGAGGACATGTTGAGAGCGTGTGTTATTGACTTTTGTGGTCATTGGGATCAGCACTTACCCTTGGTAGAGTTTGCGTCTAATAACAGTTATCATTCAAGCATTGGTATGACGCCTTTTGAGGCCTTGCATGTTAGGAGGTGTACATCTCTGATTGGTTGATTCGATGGGTTCGAGGCTCGACTTGGGAGCACGGATCTTTTGAGAGAGTCCCTTGATAGAGTGAGAGTTATTCAGGCCAGGCTCGTGGCAGCTCAGAGTCGGCAAAAGATGTATGCGGACCGGAAGGTCCGGGATTTGAAGTTTTGTTACACCTCAGAAAATCTTCCGTTGGTACGCAAGTGAATGAACTAGTGAAAAATACGAGTAACGGGTTAATGATGACTTAAGGGCGTTTTGGGAAAGAGTTATAACGTCCCTTAGATTGCTAATGAAGTGTTAAACAAGTGTTAAGAAGGTTCTATAAGGTTTGGAGATCAAACGACGCGACGAGAACAGGTGCAGTGGACTGATGGGTTATACGGCTCATTATACGGACCGTATAATGTTTTACGGGCCGTATAATGGACCGTAGAACCATCACAGAAAAGGTTGCTCGCTAGTGCAGTTATACGGACCGTACAAATTTATACGGCCCGTATAATGGACCGTATAACGTTCACAGTGAAGGGTGCAGGAAAGACACATTTCACGGTCAATTATACGGACCGTATAATGGACCGTATAATGGACCATATAATGAACCCGACAGATCAGTGATGGGTTATTAAATAAGGGGCCAAGTTCATGAAATCATTTCCACATTTCATCCTTCTCTGTAAAACATCTCTCTACATTTATTACACAAGTTTTCAAGGATTATAAGCCATCAACGACATAAATCAAGTGAATCAAGAGTAAGTAAACCCATTAAAGACCATTCAAGTCAAGAAATCCAAATGGAGGAAAACTAGGGTTTTTGCTCAAGTGGAGTATTATCAACTAAGGCTCGTTCCTACAACATCTAAGATAAGATACATGATATTTATATGTTGTTTAAGGTATTTGAGAGTTAAAATGCTTGGACATTAGAAGAGTATAGCAAAATGGGTCATGAATGATGAATAGTGACGTTTTGAGAAATAGTTTGAATTGAATCATGATTGTTGTTGTGTTGTGGTATGAATGTGTTATAGATGACGTTAAGACCATGAGATAGACATTGCATGCGAATGGACGAAATCATGTGTTATGGTCTTGAATATGGAAAATTGGAAGTGAATTAAGAATATGGATAATGTAGGTGACTAAAGGCTATTGTTGACGTTTGGGAGTTGAATTATGATATGCAGGAATGTTGTATAAATAAAGGAGATGCTATCCGATTTTCTCTAGCTTTAGCCATTTATGCTAGTTGTCGATTCTAACGATAGTATGACCTTGATGAAGGTATAAACGCAAGCGTCGAAAGGGAACGTGTAAGTGTAGAATAGTTCAACGAAAAGGTATGTAAGGCTAACCCTTCTTTCATAAGACATGGTTCTTTGGACAATCATTTGTCCTTCTACGAGCTCACGATGTGCTCCATATGATCTTATTCACAAAAGCTACTGAGCCTATGATCCTTGATGTGTACTACGATTGTACTACGTTCCTCATACGACGAGTAAGCCTATAATACGGAAGTAACGATAATGATGATGAGAGTAAAATGATGTTAGAGATGCTTATAAGCTATTATATGTATGTGTGCCTATGAAGGGCTATAATGAAACCCCGAGCTTATAATGACGGGCAGAATATATGTGAATGGATGTATATAGAGTATGTTTATGATTACGTAACGCGCGCGCACGTCTACAGATGGTACGGATAACCCTGATGCCTTGGTAGGGCCAAGTAGATATAACCTTGAGCCTTGGTTGGCCAAGTATGTATGAAACACCGAACCTTCAGGGTCGGGCACGCTATGTATATATGTATATATATGTGTACGTGTTATGTATATGACATCATTAAGAATACGAATATGTTATGTAAATGAGATGTAAATGATTGTGAGGGTAATTAAGTACGGATATGGTTGTATGTATGCGGATACGCAATAGAAACGGAATGTCCCTATGGAAAACAAGTAAGTGCCATGATGATGATATTATTGTCTCCCCTCCTATGCTACTTCATATGTTGTCAATTATGCTTCTATATCGATGTTGATCATGCTTTACATACTCAGTACATTCTTCGTACTGACGTCCTTTTGTTTGTGGACGCTGCGTCATGCCCGCAGGTGCACAGGGAGACAGGCTTGACCCATAGCAGCTTTCTCAGAGATTACATAGCAGAGCTCCATTTCATTCGGAGCCGTAGCTTTTGGGTACTTATTCTTTTGTGTACATAATTATGGGCATAGCGGGGTCCTGTCCCGCTCATGTGATATGTTATACTCTTCTTAGAGGCTCGTAGTCACGTGTATGTGGTTAGATATGTTTGGCCTTGTCGGCCTATGTTTTGTATATCATTTTGTAGGCCTCGTCGGCCCATGTACAATTATGTGGCATAGATGCCTATGATGATATAAAGATGTTGTTGTCCAAATGGAACTAGTTTGATGGATGAAAGGAAATGTATGTCTAATTATGTGGCTCACCTAAATATAAGCATAAGTGTAAGCTAAGGGGTGCCCGGGTGGGCTAGGTGCTCGTCGCGGCCCCCTAGTCCGGTCGTGACAAAAGTGGTATCAGAGTAGTTCAGTCCTAGGATGTGTCTACGAGCCGTGTCTAGTAGAGTCTTGGTTATGGGTGTGTTGCGCGCCACACTTATAAACAAGAAGCTGCGGACATTTTAGGAATAAATGACCTTCTTTCTTCATAAGAATCGTGCGATAGAGCTATGATTAAGGAAATTCTTGTTCCTTAATCGTGTGTTGTGTAGTTCAGAAATGCCTAAAAAGAGAAAGGCTACAGCAGCCCAAAAGGGCAAGACGGTGGCAGAAAAAGCGGGCTGAAAGCACACCGCCACCGGTAGTAGAGGAAAGTGAGGCACAGAGTGCGGCCCAATCTCAGTCCTCCCAGACAGTGCCTATTACTGAGGAGCCAGCTCCTCCACCAGATGCTTCAGGCCGAGATGTGAAAGAGGCCATTAATTTGTTGACTCAATTCGTTGCGGCCCAGACTCAGAGGCAAAGTTCAGGGCAAGGTGATAGGGCTGTTAGTGCAAGGGCCCTTGACTTCATTACTTTAAACCCTCCGGAATTCTTTGGGTTAAAGCCGGAGGAGGATCCTCAGGACTTCATTGATGGCATGTTGAGGACGCTTCGATTGATACATGTTTTAGACACCGAGTCGGTGGAGCTAGCGTCATATAGATTGAGAGATGTCTCAATCCAGTGGTATATGGTTTGGATGGCTTCACGGGGAGCTAATGCACCTCCACCGGTATGGCAAGATTTTGTTGATGCTTTCCTCCAACACTATATGCCTCCAGAAGTTCGGCGAGCTAGGGCCGATAAGTTCTTAAATTTGAGGCAAGGTAGTATGAGTGCTCTAGAATATAGTCTCCGCTTCAATTCATTGGCTAGGTATGCTTCGGCCATGGTAGCAGATATGGGTGATCGAGTGCACCAGTTTGTTGAAGGCCTAGGGCCACACTTGATAGATAGATGCTTGACTGCGTCCCTTCAGGACAATATGGATATTGCACGCATTCAGGCCCATGCTCAGAACTTAGAAGAAAGCCTGCAACAGCAAAGAAGTGAACGTGAGCAAGATAGGGGACATAGCAAGAGGGATAGATCTTCGGGTCCGACGAGCGAGTTTAGAGGTAGGCACAGGCAACAGTTTCCCAGGCATACAGGCCATTCTATGACTAGTGCACCTCCACGATTTTCGGGCCAGAGATTTGATAGGTCTACTAATTCCGGGCCGAGTCAGAGTTATTCGGGGTCTCAGTTTAGAGATGATTTGGGTCAGGCAAGGCCACCTGCACCACGATGTTCCCAGTGTGGGAAGTTGCATTGGGGTCGATGCCGATTGGGCTCAAATGGTTTCTATTCATGCGGTCGACCAGGCCATCTCATGCGTGATTGCCCCTCAGTACATGGTAGAGATAGGACCCAGCCATCAGGGTCAGCCGGATCTTCAGCATATGTACGCCCTACGGGGCCGGGTTCACATGCGCCTGCCGGCCATGGTAGAGGCAGAGGGAGAGCCCCCACTTCTAGCGGTCCTCAGCACTGTATTTATGCTTTGGCTGGACGCCAAGATCTTGAGTCTTCTCCTGACGTGGTCACAGGTATATTATCGGTATTCTCTCATGATGTATATGCTTTGATTGATCCAGGCTCCACATTGTCCTATGTTACTCCATATATTGCGGGTCAATTTGAAGTCGAGCCGGAGTCGATCAAACCTTTTGAGGTGTCTACACCCGTGGGTGAATCGGTAATAGCTAGCCGAGTATATAGAGATTGTGTAATTGTGATATGTGACCGCCGTACTATAGTTGACTTGCATGAACTAAAGATGGCAGATTTAGATGTCATTATGGGTATGGATTTGTTATACCCCGTATTTTCGCACATTCAGAAAATTCGAAATAATTTTGACTTGTAAGGAATAAAGTCACATGTTGATTTTAATTAATATATGTGTGTTATTCATGCAATATTAATGTGGAAATATTGAGGAAGGCCAAGGGCAAAATTGGAATTTTGGAAATTAGTTTCAGGAATTATAAAGCAAGATTCATAACCAATTGGGCTCAAAAAAATAATAAGAGAAAAATAAGGCCCAAAAGTGAGGGGGTGGCCGGCCATACATGGCCCAAGCCCATGGGGTTTATTAAATTTTCCATGTGCTAAATTAGTTAAAAGAGGATCATTATCATTAGAAGTTTCAAGAGAAGTTGAGAAGAGAAAAACAAAAGAAGAAGAGTAAAAACCTAAAGGCCATTCGGCCAAGACAAAAAAATTCACCCCTTGAAATCTTGCTTCAAAAATTATTTTCTTGTGGTATTTCTACTAATTCAAGGACCCTCTACAACGTGGTGTAGTTATTTCGGAAGATAGGCCGCTTGTTTCGTCAATTTAATACCTTGGTCAAGTGAAGAAGCTAGGAGGAAAAGGTAAGAATTAATCGCTTTTAATTATGTTATGAAGGCTTGTTTATGTTGTAGTATGTAGAAATGGGTAAAATTTATGGAAATATGGAAGTTTGCATAGTGGGTGTGTATGTGTGTATGTGGCCGTATGTGGGTATTGTTGTATGGGTAGGATGAGTTGAATTTTATGTAGTATTCTAGTTGTGGTTATGGTGGACTTCATATTGGAAATGAAAGTTGAATGAATTTGGTTGAAGTTGGAAATGTGGAGTAGGGCCGTGTGGTGTAGAGTGATGAGAGGGGAGTGAATTAATTTTGTTTAATATGTTAGTTGTATTGTTGTGACCCTTATAATGTAAATGAAGGTTAAATGGTTTAATTTGGCATTGAAATTGATTGTAGGAGATTGTGTCATTTTAGTATGATTTTATGATATTATGGAAATGAAGTTATTAAAGTGTGGATTGTTGTTGTTGATTATAAATTTGAAAGTAGAAAATGCGTCGTGGTAGTTTTGTTGCGTATGTAGGAATTCCGAGTTTAACATGGAATTGATGGAATTGTTGAATATCGTATAGATTGCTTGGAGTGTTCTTGGCCTATGTTTGGATGATCTTAAATTAATATGTGAATATGAAAATGTTGATATTGATTTGAATGCGCAAGGTTGATTTGGAAGTTGTTGCACTATTTGGAAAAGAAGGCAATTTATGTTAGAATGTGTTTCAAATCGATTGTTGATGTTGTTGGTATTATTGTGGGTGTTGTTGTTGATTATTTTGGCCGAGTTAAAATCTCGGGGATGTTGAATTTACAGGGGAGATGCTGCCCAAATTTCTGTAGAAAAGTGTTAATTTAAGATTCAAGTCCTAAAGGCTTATAGTTAACATTTGGTAATTGTGACCAATTGTAGATTTTGAAGGCAACGGAATTTGAGTTTGGAGGAGCGTAAGGAGCGAATAAGGTATGTAAAGCTTTACCTTTCCTTCTCTTGGCATGTCTTAGACATAATAGGTTTGGATACGATCCTCGGGGACGACTCTATTCCTAGATATCCGAGTTTGAATTTAACCCTTTTTCATTCAATAGAATTGAATCATATGTTCTATGCTTTGTTGAAAGAATGGTGTAAGCGCCTATAAATTACCTAAGAGGATATGAGATTGCCCTAACACCTTCATAGATGACTCCATAGGCTTAATGTACATAATTTGAGCCCACCACCTCAATTGACCCGAGGTGGGCCCACTATTCCCGATTGCTCTCCTATTGTGCATTGACCTATTTTCGAGTGATTTCAAAGGGAACGTCTTAACTACTCTTCTAACTACTAAATGCAAATTGTTGCAAGTATTCCGGTGAGTCTTATAAACTATTTTGGAACATGAAAACGATCCCAGAAAGATTATTTTTGTCACGACCCAACCCCGTAGGCCGTGACTAATGTCCGTGCTGGACACCCGAACGTACCCAATAACCCGAACCAGCATATTAGCAGAGTATATCAAAATAAAAGTAAGTTGGCGTTACTAGATATCGCAGATGAAAAGGTATAGCACGTGGAAGCCGATAAGGCCATCACAGATCACAGCAACCCAAAACATATACAGAACCCACATATATGTCTACAGACCTCTACAGAACATAACAGAGTCATAAGACGGGACAGGGCCCCGTCGTACCCCTGAATAGTATACATATGTACAATGGCAGAAACTGTACCAAAATATAGGCTCCGAATAAAAGAGCGCTCCAAAATAGCAGAATAAAGTCCTAAGCGGGCGGATCAGCAAACCTGTCGTCGGTACCTGCGCGGCATGAAAACGCAGCCCCCGAAGAAAGGGGGTCAGTACGGAATATGTACTGAATATGTAAAGCCTGAAGTACAGAAATAAAATCATAACTGGAACAGAAGGTGCAGAAAATGAATGTAATACCCAGAACATCAAATGCATATTTTCAAAACATAAAAAGTGTATACAGAAACATATGCCATATCGTATCCGGCCCCCGCCAAGGGACTCGGTAGACAAAACGTGGTCACCCCCCCGACACTGGTGCCACAACACAAATGCTCAGAATAGGGAATAACCCGTAACATAACGTATCATATCAGATGGCCATATCAGATCATATCATATCATATCAAAATGTGTGTACATGGCACAGCATACTCCACAACCCATGTACATGTATACCTGCCCCCTCACATCGAGGCACGGCGAACAATGCAGAGGAATACGCTTGACAACATATCCTGGCTCGGGCTCAGTGGGGGAAACATTGAGGCATCCACGAATGGAGTAGTGAGAAACCAAATGCAATATAAAATATCATATATTTCCAGAGACTCAATAAGACATATTGGATGACAAATCGAAATAATGAAATCGGACAGAATCATAGTAAGTGCATCTCGGATGTCATAATGGATTATGGAGAAATAACCTTTCTACAATCGTTTCCATATCCCAAAATAGTTTATAAGACATAAGGGAGTATTTAAAACATTTCTCATTTAGTAGTTAAAATACTAATTAGAACATTTCCTTTAGGACCGCTCGAAGACACATCGTAAGTACAAAAAGGGTAAAATCGGAAATAGTGGGCCCACCTCGGGACAACCGAGCGATGGGCTCAGATTACATATATTAAGCTTATGGGGTCACCTATAGAGATCCTAGAGACATTCTATAACTTTCTAAGCAATTTATGAAAGTTTGCATAATTCGTTCGACAAAACATACTTATAAAATTCAGTTCTATTGAATGAAAAAGTGGCAATTTCAATTGCGGATTCCGATGAACAGAGCACTTTCCGAGGCTCAAATCCGATCCTAGTACACCTAGGACATGCCAAAAGAAGAATAGAGGTAGCTTTACATACCTTATACGCTCTTTACGCCTTTCCAAATTCAATTCCCGTTTCGCCCAAAATCTACAAATGGTCACATTTACCAAATGTTAGCCATAAGGCTTTAGGACCTAAATCTTAAATCAACACTTTTCTACAAAAATTTGGGCAGCATCTCCCCTATACATATAGCGTCCCCGAGAATTTAACTCGGCCAAAATAATCAACAACAACCCAACAATAACACCAACAACAACAACAATCACTATAAAACACAATATAACCTAACTAGTCATCTTTCCAACATAATGTCATAACCTTCATTCCAACTTCGTATTTTCAAATCAATATCAACATTCTCGTATTCATCACTAATCCAAATCATTACAACACAATTCGGAAGCATTTCATATCATTTTCACAAAATATTCACAAGATATACAAAATATACAAACTTTCCACCAAAGTCATAATTCATCCAAAGCTTCTAATCTTTAACATACTTATTCATAACATGTTTCCATCTTCTAATTTCATCAACAATCATCACAATTTGCACCTTAACAACTTCATTTCCATAATATCGTAAAATCATACTAAGATGACATATTCTTCTACATTCCATTTTAATGCCAACTTAAACCATTTTGTCTTCATTTACATTGCAAGGAGCACAACAACACAACTAACATATTAAACAACATTAATCCATTTCCATTCCAACTTCCATATACCACACGGCCACATTCCATATTTCCAACTTCCATCAAATTCATTCAACTTTCATTTCCAATTTAAATTCTACCATAACCACAACTAGAATACAACATAAAATTCAACTCATCACACTTATACACTAACACACACACACACACGGCCACACATACATATGCACACCCACTTTGCAACCCTCCATATTTCCATAGTTTCTACTCATTTCCATATACTACAACACAAACAAACCTTCATAACATAATAAAAAGGAATTGATTCTTATCTTTTTCTACAAACTTCTTCACTTGAACAAGTTGTCAACTTGAAGAAATAAGTGCTCCTTCTTCCAAAACAACTACACCAAGTTGTAAAGGACCCTTGAATTAGTGGAAATACCACAAGAAAATAATTTTTGGAGGAAGATTTTAAGGAGCTAAGACTCCATGGTCATGGCCGAATACCCCTATTCTTTGGCTCTTGTTGTTCTTGCTTTGTCTCTTTCTAATTTTTATCTTGAAGCTTCTAAGTATTATGACTCATTAATGATCTCTTATATTAATTTAACACATGGATAGTTAATAAATCCATGGGCTTGGGCCTTTAGTTGGCCGGCCACCCCATCTCTTTTGGGCCTCATTTTTCTTTCCATTTTTTTGAGCCCAATTGGTTAAAATTCTTGTTTTGTAATTCCCGAAACTAATTTCCAAAATTCCAATTTTGCCCTTGGCCTTCCTCCGTATTTCCCCACCTATATTTTTCATGAAGAACACACATATATAAATTCAAATCAACATATGACCTTATTTCTTACAAATCATAATTATTTCGAATTTCCCGAATATGCGAAGGTACGGGGCATAACATCCTCCCCCCCTTTAAAACATTCGTCCTCGAATGTTAGACTAATCTTATAGGATCTTATAAACATTTTGGGGAGGGTTCCTTATTTAGGCAGCATATATGCCTTATTTATCAATCAACATAATTCGTTACGGAATTTAAATTACCTGTAGACGGAGGAAACAGGTGAGGGTATTTCTTCTTCATTTCCTCTTCAGCTTCCCAGGTCATCTCCTCCCTGTTATTATTTCGCCACAATACCTTAACGGAAGCCACGTCTTTGTTCCGTAATCTCCTTACCTGGCGGTCTAAAATGGCTACCGGCTGCTCCTCGTACGATAGTTCTTCCGTCACCTGAATATCATCTGCTGGAAATATTCTGGAAGGATCACCGACACATTTACGGAGCATGGATACATGAAATACCGGATGTACCGCTTCCAAATCAGATGGCAGATCTAGCTCATAGGCGACATTCCCAATTTTCTGAATACTCTGATAAGGCCCAATGTATCGCGGACTGAGCTTATCCTTTTTGCCAAACCGCATTACGCCTTTCATAGGCGATACCTTCACGAATACCCAATCGCCAATCCGAAACTCCAAAGGTCGACGTCGTTTATCAGCATATGACTTCTGTCGACTCTGGGCTGCCAATAGTCGCTCTCGGATAAGTTTCACCTTATCAACTGCCTGCTGGATCAGATCTGGGCCAATTAATTCTGTCTCGCCAATATCAAACCAGTCGATCGGTGACCTGCATTTTCTGCCATACAAAGCCTCGTACGGGGCCATCTGGATGCTGGAATGGTAGTTGTTATTATAAGCAAACTCTATCAACGGCAGATGATCATCCCAGCTACCTCTGAAATCAATAACACAGGCCCGCAACATATCTTCAAGCGTCTGTATAGTGCGCTCGGCCTGCCCGTCGCTCTGAGGATGGAAAGTCGTGCTCAGGCTCACCTGAGTCCCTAATCCCTCCTGAAAAGATCTCTAGAAATTCGTCGTAAACTGGGCACCTCTGTCAGTGATAATAGATATAGGAACTCCGTGAAGTCTCACGATTTCTTTAATATATAGCCTGGCATAATCCTCAGCGGAATAAGTAGTTCTGACGGGGAAAAAATGGGCTGATTTTGTCAGCCTATCAACAATAACCCAAATAGAGTCGTATTTCCGTGGAGTGCGAGGCAAACCTGTAATGAAGTCCATATTAATTATCTCCCACTTCCATGTCGGAATTTCCATTTCTTGTAACAGACCACCCGGCTTCTGATGCTCAATTTTGACCTGCTGACAATTTGGGCACTGGGCAACGAATTCTGCAATATCCCGTTTCATGCCATCCCACCAGTATTGGCATCTGAGATCATGGTACATCTTCGTAGACCCAGGATGAACAGAATAGCGAGCATAGTGTGCCTCGCTCATAACCTGCTGCCGTAGCCCTGCAATATCAGGTACACACAACCTGCCTCTGTACAGTAATGCCCCGTCCGGTGTAAACTCGAACGGAGTCTTCTCCTGTTCATGAGCTGTGTCTCTGTACCGAGCTAAAACAGGATCTTCATTTTGGTGCCGCTTAATATATTCCTTAATAGATGATTCAGAAACCCCTCGGACAGAAATCTGCGTACCTCCAGAATCGGCCAGACGAACCCCAAGATTAGCCAACTGATGAATATCACATACTATCTCTTTCCTGTCTGGCTGTAGATCTGCCAAGCTGCCCATAGACTTGCGGATGAGTGCGTCCGCAACAACATTGGCCTTGCTCGGATGATACAGAATATCGACATCATAGTCTTTCAGCAGCTCCAGCCACCTCCTCTGCCGCAAATTCAACTCTTTCTGCTTAAAGATATATTGGAGGCTCTTATGATCTGTATAAATATCAACATGAACGCCATATAAATAGTGTCTCCATATCTTCAAGGCGTGGATTACCGCTGCTAGTTCCAGATCATGTGTAGGATAATTTCTTTCATGCTTTTTGAGCTGCCGGGAAGCATAAGCTATAACTCTGTCGTGCTGCATCAATACACAGCCTAACCCCACACCAGAAGCATCACAATAAATGACATACCCGTCTGATCCCTCTGGAAGAGTCAGAACTGGAGTTGTAGTCAACTTCTCTTTCAGCAACTGAAAGTTTCGTTCACAAGCATCAGTCCACTGGAACTTGGCTCCCTTCTGAGTTAACCTTGTCAAAGGCGCTGAAATCGAAGCAAACTTTTCCACGAATCTTCTGTAATAGCCTGCTAATCCCAGAAAACTACGTACCTCCGTGGGCGTCATGGGTCTAGGCCAATTCTTTATGGCCTCAATTTTTTGTGTGTCCACCCGGACACCATCAGCTGAAATAATATGTCCCAAGAATGCCACTGAAGCTAGCCAGAATTCACATTTAGAGAATTTTGCATATAATTTTTTATGTCGAAGCACCCCAAGTACCGCTCTCAGATGATCGGCGTGTTCCTCTTCTGACCGAGAATAAACCAGAATATCGTCAATAAACACAATCACGAACATATCCAAGAACGGCCTGAATACCCGGTTCATCAAGTCCATGAATACCGCTGGAGCATTAGTCAGCCCAAAAGACATCACTCTGAATTCATAATGCCCATATCGGGTCCGGAATGCTGTCTTAAGAATGTCGGCCTCACGTACCCGTACCTGGTGATAGCCTGACCGCAGATCTATCTTCGAAAAACACTTAGCACCCTGCAACTGATCAAACAAATCATCAATTCTGAGGAGGGGGTATTTATTCTTTATGGTTACCTTATTCAGCTGTCGATAATCAATACACATATGCAACGACCCGTCTTTCTTCCGTACAAATAATACCGGAGCTCCCCAAGGCGAAGTGCTGGGTCTGATAAAGCCCTTTTCTAACAGATCCTTCAGCTGCTCTTTCAATTCTTTTAATTCTGCATGTGCCATTCTGTACGGGGGAATATATATAGGCTGGGTATCTGGCAGCAAATCAATAGTAAAATCTATCTCCCGCTCCGGAGGAAGACCTGGAAGCTCATTCGGGAATACATCTGGAAATTCATTAACCACTGGGACTGACTGAAGAGTCGGTGCTTCTGTTTTCAAGTCTTGTACCCGTACCAGATGATAAATATACCCTTTTCTGATCATCTTTTCCGCCTTAAGGTATGAAATAAACTTACCTTTCGGCGTTGCTGTATTGCCTGCCCACTCTATACCTGGCTCCCCAGGAAATTGAAAACGGACCACCTTTTTCTGGCAATCAACATTAGCATAACAGGAAGCTAGCCAATCCATGCCCATAATAACATCAAATTCAACCATATCTAACTCCACCAGATCTGCCTTAGTATCTCGGCCACATATAATTACAGAACAGTCTTTATATACCTGTCTCGCTATAATAAAGTCCCCAATCGGTGTGGCTACATCAAACGGCCCCAATCGGTATGGCTACTTCAAACGGCTCTATAGGTTCAGGCATTATACCAATTTTGCTAGCGACGAGAGGAGAAATATATGACAACGTAGAACCTGGATCAATCAATGCATACACAGATCGAGAGAAGACCAATAATGTACCTGTAACAACATTTGGCGAAGCCTCCTGATCCTGGCGGCTGGCCAAAGCATAAATGCGGTTCGAAGGACCGCTAGTACTGGAAACTCCACCACGGCCTCTGCCGCGACCTGCTGGTGCTGATGTACTCGGCCTCGTAGGGCGCATAGCCACCGAAGAAGATGATGACCCAGCGGCTGATCTGGTAGGCTGCGCTGCACCACCCAAATTACCCTTATACGGGCAATCTCTCATAGAATGGCCCTGGCGGCCACAAGAAAAACAAGCGCCGGTGGCCCGGTAACACTCTCCAGGATGGTATCTGCCACAATAAGAACACTGAGGCCTGGGTGGCCTCATCTGGCCGGAACCCCTGTCTACCCGCGAACCTGAAGCCCTAGAGCTCTGGCCTGCTTCTGAATACCCTGGGCTATCAAATCTCCGGCCTGTAAACTGTGGAGGTGTACTCTGTGCCGACTGGGAAGAATGTCTACTAGTCTGCTGCTGCTGCTGCTGCTGCTAGGGCTGCCTGCTCCGAAAATCCCCAGCATACCCAGCTGATCTGGCCCTCTTGGGCCGTCTCCGATCCTGGCTCCTGTCGGGCTGATGTCCCCTATGCCGTTCCTCCATACCCTGGGCATGTGCCTGTATACGGGCAATATCCATACCGGTCTGAGCAGCCAACACCAAACAACTGTCGACCAAATAATCGTCTAGCCCCATAATATACCGGTGCATCCTGCCAGCCATAGTAGCTACCACAGCAGGTGCATATTGAGCCAATGAGTCAAACTCCAAACTGTACTCTCGGACACTGCGGCCTCTCTGTCTCAGCAATAAAAACCTGTCAGCCCTGGCCCGCCGTAACTCCGGAGGTAGAAAATGGCCAAGAAAAGCCTCAGCAAACTCATCCCAAACTGCTGGGGGAGCACCGTCACCTCTGGATAACTCCCAGGACTCATACCAATTATCTGCTACATCATACAACCGGTACGAAGCCAACTCAACTGACTCGGTCGCAGAAGCCTTAATCAAGTGTAACGTGCGCCGCATCTTTCTGATAAACTCCTCTGGATCCTCCTCGGGCTTTGTCCCGAAGAACTCCGGTGGGCTACAGGTCAGGAACTCACGAGCTCTCGAACTGTCAAACCTGTCTGCACGGTCACCTCCCAATCAGTGCCTCTGAACCTGCCCTGCTACCAGTCTGGTCAACAACTGAACCGCATCTCTCATAGCCCGATCCTCAGCTCCTGGCTGTGGAGCTGGAGGCTCAGGTACTGGAATCTCGGAAGCTGGCGGGGAAGCCGTCCCCCGATCCGCAGCTGCTGCAATCCCCTCTGGGTGTGGCGGTGTAGAGGAGCCCTCTGCCTGGGGCAAAATCTCAGGAATAATATGCGCACGGGCCCTGGTAGTCCTCTGGGCCTGGCTAGTCTCTCCCGCTGCCACTGACTTGGCCTTCTAGGCCGCTGTCGCCTTTTTCGGAGGCATGACTGCAAATGTAACAATTCGTTAGGGAGGAATCATCCTGATAACACAGCTCTATCGCACGATCTAAGACAAGAAAGAAGGGTAACATCCTAAATGCCATGTAGCCTCATGTTTATAGGTGTGGTGCACAACACACCGATAAACAAGACTCTACTAGACACGGTCTGTAGACACTCCGAGGACGGACCGCTCTGATACCACTTTTGTCACGACCCAACCCCGTAGGCCGTGACTAATGTCCGTGCTGGACACCCGAACGTACCTAATAACCCGAACCAGCATATTAGCAGAGTATATCAAAATAAAAGTAAGTTGGCGTTACTAGATATCGCAGATGAACAGGTATAGCACGTGGAAGCCGATAAGGCCATCACAGATCACAGCAACCGAAAACATATACAGAACCCACATATATGTCTACAGACCTCTTCGGAACATAACAGAGTCATAAGACGGGACAGGGCCCCGTCGTACCCCTGAATAGTATACATATGTACAATGGCAGAAACTGTACCAAAATATAGGCTCCGAATAAAAAAGCGCTCCAAAATAGCAGAATAAAGTCCTAAGCGGGAGGATCAACAAACCTGTCGTCGGTACCTGCGCGGCATGAAAACGCAGCCCCCGAAGAAAGGGGGTCAGTACGGAATATGTACTGAATATGTAAAGCCTGAAGTACAGAAATAAAATCATAACTGGAACAGAAGGTGCAGAAAATGAATGTAATACCCAGAACATCAAATGCATATTTTCAAAACATAAAAAGTGTATACAGAAACATATGCCATATCGTATCCGGCCCCCGCCAAGGGACTCGGTAGACAAAACGTGGTCACCCCGCCGACACTGGTGCCACAACACAAATGCTCAGAATAGGGAATAACCCATAACATAACGTATCATATCAGATGGCCATATCAGATCATATCATATCATATCAAAATGTGTGTACATGGCACAGCATACTCCACAACCCATGTACATGTATACCTGCCCCCTCACATCGAGGCACGGCGAACAATGCAGAGGAATACGCTTGACAACATATCCTGGCCCGGGCTCAGTGGGGGAAACATTGCGGCATCCACGAATGGAGTAGTGAGAAACCAAATGCAATATAAAATATCATATATTTCCAGAGACTCAATAAGACATATTGGATGACAAATCGAAATAATGAAATCGGACAGAATCATAGTAAGTGCATCTCGGATGTCATAATGGATTACGGAGAAATAACCTTTCTACAATCGTTTCCATATCCCAAAATAGTTTATAAGACATAAGGGAGTATTTAAAACATTTCTCATTTAGTAGTTAAAATAGTAATTAGAACATTTCCTTTAGGACCGCTTGAAGACACATCGTAAGTACAAAAAGGGTAAAATCGGAAATAGTGGGCCCACCTCGGGACAACCGAGCGATGGGCTCAGATTACATATATTAAGCTTATGGGGTCACCTATAGAGATCCTAGAGACATTCTATAACTTTCTAAGCAATTTATGAAAGTTTGCATAATTCGTTCGACAAAACATAGTTATAAAATTTAGTTCTATTGAATGAAAAAAGTGGCAATTTCAATTGCGGATTCCGATGAACAGAACACTTTCCGAGGCTCAAATCCGATCCTAGTACACCTAGGACATGCCAAAAGAAGAATAGAGGTAGCTTTACATACCTTATACGCTCTTTACGCCTTTCCAAATTCAATTCCCGTTTCGCCCAAAATCTACAAATGGTCACATTTACCAAATGTTAGCCATAAGGCTTTAGGACCTAAATCTTAAATCAACACTTTTCTACAAAAATTTGGGCAGCATCTCCCCTATACATATAGCGTCCCCGAGAATTTAACTCGGCCAAAATAATCAACAACAACCCAACAATAACACCAACAACAACAACAATCACTATAAAACACAATATAACCTAACTAGTCATCTTTCCAACATAATGTCATAACCTTCATTCCAACTTCGTATTTTCAAATCAATATCAACATTCTCGTATTCATCACTAATCAAAATCATTACAACACAATTCGGAAGCATTTCATATCATTTTCACAAAATATTCACAAGATATACAAAATATACAAACTTTCCACCAAAGTCATAATTCATCCAAAGCTTCTAATCTTTAACATACTTATTCATAACATGTTTCCATCTTCTAATTTCATCAACAATCATCACAATTTGCACCTTAACAACTTCATTTCCATAATATCGTAAAATCATACTAAGATGACATATTCTTCTACATTCCATTTTAATGCCAACTTAAACCATTTTGTCTTCATTTACATTGCAAGGATCACAACAACACAACTAACATATTAAACAACATTAATCCATTTCCATTCCAACTTCCATATACCACACGGCCACATTCCATATTTCCAACTTCCATCAAATTCATTCAACTTTCATTTCCAATATAAATTCTACCATAACCACAACTAGAATACAACATAAAATTCAACTCATCACACTTATACACTAACACACACACACGGCCACACATACATATGCACACCCACTTTGCAACCCTCCATATTTCCATAGTTTCTACTCATTTCCATATACTACAACACAAACAAACCTTCATAACATAATAAAAAGGAATTGATTCTTACCTTTTTCTACAAACTTCTTCACTTGAACAAGTTGTCAACTTGAAGAAATAAGTGCTCCTTCTTCCAAAACAACTACACCAAGTTGTAAAGGACCCTTGAATTAGTGGAAATACCACAAGAAACTAATTTTTGGAGGAAGATTTTAAGGAGCTAAAACTTCATGGTCATGGCCGAATACCCCTATTCTTTGGCTCTTGTTGTTCTTGCTTTGTCTCTTTCTAATTTTTATCTTGAAGCTTCTAAGTATTATGACTCATTTATGATCTCTTATATTAATTTAACACATGGATAGTTAATAAATCCATGGGCTTGGGCCTTTAGTTGGCCGGCCACCCATCTCTTTTGGGCCACATTTTTCTTTCCATTTTTTAAGCCCAATTGGTTAAAATTCTTGTTTTGTAATTCCCGAAACTAATTTCCAAAATTCCAATTTTGCCCTTGGCCTTCCTCCGTATTTCCCCACCAATATTTTTCATGAAGAACACACATATATAAATTCAAATCAACATATGACCTTATTTCTTACAAATCATAATTATTTCGAATTTCCCGAATATGCGAAGGTACGGGTCATAAAAAATTTTATGTAACCTATTGTGATATCGAGATATTCCATCGAGTCTTTGTAAATGTATTTTGTTTTATATTGCATTTAGTTTCTCACTACTCCACTGGTGGATGCCTCAATGTTTCCTTCACTGAGCCCGGGCCAGGATATGTTATCAAGCGTATTCCACTGCATTGTTCGTCGTGCCTCGATGTGAGGGAGCAGGTATACACGTACATGGGTTGTGGAGTATGCTGTGCCATGTACGCCTATTCTGATATGATATGATATGATACGATAAGGCCATCTGATATGATATGATATGTTACGGAGTTATTCCCTACTATGGAGTATGATGTGTTGTGGCGCCAGTGTCGTAGTGGTGACCACATTCCGTTCACCGAGTCCCTTAACGGGGGCCGGATATGGCATATGTTTTTGCATACACTATTTATGTTTTGTAATTATGTATTTGATATTCTAGACATTACACTCAATTTCTTTACGTTCTGTTCCGATTATGATTTTATTATTGTACTCCAGGCATTACATATTCAGTATATATTCCGTACTGACCCCCTTTCTTCGGGGGCTGCGTTTCATGCCGCGCAGGTACAGACGACCGATTTGTTGATCCGCCCGCTTAGGATTTTATTCTGCTGTCTTGGAGTGCTCTCTTGTCAGGAGCCTACATTTTGGTACAGACTTTTTCTATTGTACATATATATGTTATTTAGGGGTATGACGGGGCCCTGTCCCGTCTTATGATTCTGTTATTGTTCCGTAGAGGTCTGTAGACATACATGTGAGTTGTGTATATGTTTTGGGTTGATATGTTCTACGATGGCCTTATCGGCTTCCCCGCGTTATATCTGTTTATTTTTGGTAATTAGTAACGCCAATTGCCTTCTATATCTGTATATTCTGTTCATATGCTAGTTTGGGTTGTTGGGTACGTACGGGTGTCCAGTACGGACACTAGTCGCGGCCCACGGGGTTGGGTCGTGACAAAAGTGGTATCAGAGCGGTTCGTCCTCGGAGTGTCTACAGACCGTGTCTAGTAGAGTCCTGTTTATCGGTGTGTTGTGCACCACATCTATAAACAGGAGGCTACAGGACATTTAGGATACTACCCTTCTTTCTTATCTTAGATCGTGCGATAGAGCTGTATTATCAGGATGACTCCTCCCTAATGAATTGTTATATTTGCAGTCATGCCTCCGAAAAAGGCGACAGCTGCCCAGAAGGGCAAGTCAGTAGCAGCGGGAGAGACTAGCCAGGCCCAGAGGATTACCAAGGCCCGTGCTGAGATTATGCCCCAGTCAGAGGGCTCCTCTACACCGCCACCACCAGAGGGGATTGGAGTAGCAGCAGCTGTAGATCAGGGGGCGGCTCCACCGCCAGCTCCCGGAGTTCCCGTGCCCGAGCCTCCGGCTCCACAGCCAGGGGCGGAGGATAGGGCCATGAGGGATGCGGTCCAGTTGTTGACCAGGTTGATAGCAGGGCAGGTTCCTAGGCACGGACTTGGGGGTGATCGTGCAGACAGACATGATAGTTTGAGGGCCCGTGAGTTCCTGACTTGTAATCCTCCAGAGTTCTTCGGGACAAAGCCCGAAGAGGACCCCCAGGAGTTTATCAGGCAGATGTAGCGTACGTTACGATTGATTAAGGCTTCTGCGACCGAGTCAGTTGAGTTGGCTTCATATCGGTTGCACGATGTAGCAGCTAATTGGTATGAGTCCTGGGAGTTATCCAGAGGCGACGGCGCTCCCCCAGCAGTATGGGACGAGTTTACTGAGGCTTTTCTTGGCCACTTTCTGCCTCCGGAGCTACGGCGGGCTAGGGCCGACAGATTTTTATTGCTGAGACAGAGGGGCCGCAGCGTCCGAGATTATAGTTTGGAGTTTGACTCATTGGCCAGATATGCACCTGCTATGGTAGCTACTATGACTGACAGGATGCACCGGTATATTATGGGGCTGGACCGTTATTTGGTCGATAGTTGTCTGGTTATAGCTGCTCAGCCCGGGATGGATATTGCCCGTATACAGGCGCACGCCTAGGGTATGGAGGACCGGCATAAGGGGCATCAGCCCGACAGGGGTCAGGACCGGAGGCAGCCCAAGAGGGCCAAATCAGCTGGGTATTCTAGGGAGTCTCGGAGTAGGCAGCCTCAGCAGCAGCAGTAGTCTAGCAGACATTCTTCCCAGCCGGCACAGAGCACACCTCCACAGTTCTCAGGCAGGAGATTTGATAGCCGAGGGTATTCAGGAGCAGGCCAGAGCTCCAGGGCTTCAGGTTCGCGGGTAGACAGGAGTTTCGGTCAGACGAGGCCACCCAGGCCTCAGTGTTCTTATTATGGGAGATACCACCCTGGAGAGTGCTACCGTGCTACAGGTGCTTGTTATTCTTGTGGCCGCCAGGGCCATACCGTGAGAGATTGCCCGTATAAGGGTAATTTGGGAGGTGCAGCGCAACCTACCGGATCAGCCGCTAGGTCATAATCTTCTTCGGTGGCTATGCGCCCTACGGGGCCGGGTACATCGGCACCAGCAGGTCGCGGCAGAGGCCGTGGTGGAGTTTCCAGTTCTAGCGGTCCTTCGAACCGCATCTATGCTTTGGCCAGCCGCCAGGATCAGGAGGCGTCGCCAAATGTTGTTACGGGTACATTATTGGTCTTCTCTCGGTCTGTATATGCATTGATTGATCCAGGTTCTACTTTGTCATATATTTCTCCTCTCGTAGCTAGTAAAATTGGTATAACGCCCGAACCTATAGAGCCATTTGAAGTAGTTACACCGATTGGGGACTTTATTATAGCGAGACAGGTATATAAAGATTGTTCAGTAATTATATGTGGCTGAGATACTAAGGCAGATTTGGTGGAGTTTGTTATGATTGAATTTGATGTTATTATGGGCATGGATTGGCTAGCTTCCTGTTATGCTAATGTTGATTGCCAGAAAAAGGTGGTTCGTTTCCAATTTCCCGGGGAACCAGTTATAGAGTGGACAGGTAATACAGCATCGCCGAAAGGTAAGTTTGTTTCATACCTTAAGGCAAGGAAGATGATCAGAAAAGGGTATATTTATCATCTGGTTCGGGTACAAGACTTAAAAGCAGAAGCACCGACTCTTCAGTCAGTCCTAGTGGTTAATGAATTTCCAGATGTATTCCCAGAAGAGCTTCCAGGCCTTCCTCCGGAGCGAGAGATAGAGTTCACCATTGATGTGCTTCCAGATACTCAGCCTATATCTATTCCCCCGTACAGGATGGCACCTGCAGAATTAAAAGAATTAAAAGAGCAGCTGAAGGATTTATTAGAAAAAGGCTTCATCAGACCCAGCACCTCGCCTTGGGGAGCCCCGGTATTATTTGTAAGAAAGAAAGACGGGTCGCTGCGTATGTGTATTGATTATCGGCAGCTAAATAAGGTAACCATAAAGAATAAATACCCCCCCCCCCCAGAATTGATGATTTGTTTGATCAGTTGCAGGGTGCTAAGTGTTTTTCGAAGATAGATCTGCGGTCAGGCTACCACCAGGTACGGGTACGAGAGGCTGATATTCCTAAGACAGCATTCCGGACCCGATATGGGCATTACGAATTCAGAGTGATGTCTTTTGGGCTGACTAATGCTCCAGCGGTATTCATGGATCTGATGAATCGGGTATTCAAGCCGTTCCTGGATATGTTCGTGATTGTATTTATCGATGATATCTTGGTTTACTCACGGTTAGAGGAGGAACACGCAGATCATCTGAGGGCGGTACTTAGGGTCCTTCGCCATCAGAATTTATATGCAAAATTCTCTAAGTGTGAATTCTGGCTAACTTCAGTGGCATTTTTGGGACATATTATTGCAGCTGATGGCATCCGGGTGGACACACAGAAGATTGAGGCCGTAAAGAATTGGCCTAGACCGACAACGCCCACTGAGGTACGTAGTTTTCTGGGATTAGCAGGCTATTACAGAAGATTTGTGGAAAATTTTGCTTCGATTTCAGCGCCTTTAACGAGGCTAACTTAGAAGGAAGCCAAGTTCCAGTGGACTAATACTTGTCAGCGAAGCTTCTAGTTGCTGAAGGAGAAGTTGACTACAGCCCTAATTCTAACTCTTCCAGAGGGACCAGATGGGTACGTTATTTATTGTGATGCTTCCGGCGTTGGGTTAGGCTGTGTATTAATGCAGCATGGCAGAGTTATAGCCTACGCTTCCCGGCAGCTCAAAAAGCATGAAAGAAATTATCCTACCCATGATTTAGAGCTGGCAGCGGTAATCCATGCTTTGAAAATATGGAGACACTATCTATATGGCGTCCATGTTGATATATATACAGATCACAAGAGTCTCCAGTATATCTTTAAGCAGAAGGAGCTGAATTTGCGGCAGAGGAGGTGGCTGGAGCTGCTGAAAGACTATGATATTGTTATTCTGTATCATCCGGGCAAGGCTAATGTTATAGCAGATGCACTCAGTCGCAAGTCTATGGGTAGTTTGGCAGATTTGCAACCAGAGAGGAAAGAGATAGTACGTGATATTCATCAGCTGGCAAATCTTGGAGTTCGTCTGGCCGATTCTGGAGGTACGAGGATTTCTGTCCGAGGGGTTTCTGAATCATCTATTAGGGAAGACATAAAGCGGCACCAATATGAAGATCCTGTTTTAGTACAGTACAGAGACACAGCCCACGAAAAGGAGAAGACTCCATTCGAGTTTACACCAGACGGGATATTGTTATATCAAGGCAGATTGTGTGTTCCTGATGTTGCAGGGCTACGACAGCAGGTTATGGGCGAAGCACACTATGCCTGTTATTCTGTCCATCCGGGATCGACGAAGATGTATCATGACCTCAGATGCCTGTACTGGTGGGATGGCATGAAACGGGACATCGCAGAGTTCGTTACCCAGTGCCCAAATTGTCAGCAGGTTAAGATTGAACATCAAAAGTCGAGTGGATTATTGCAGGAAATGAAAATTCCGGCTTGGAAATGGGAGATAATTAATATGGACTTCATTACAGGTTTGCCTCGCACTTCACGGAAATATTACTCCATATGGGTTATTGTTGATAGGCTGACAAAATCAGCCCATTTCCTTCCAGTCAGAACAACTTATTCAGCTGAGGATTATGCCAAGCTATATATTAAAGAAATAGTAAGACTTCAAGGAGTTCCTATATCTATTATCACTGACAGAGGTGCCCAGTTTACAACAAATTTCTAGAGATCATTTCAGGAAGGATTGGAGACTCGGGTGAGTCTGAGCACAACATTTCATCCTCAGAGCGACGGGCAGGCCGAGCGCACTATACAGACGTTAGAAGACATGTTGCGGGCCTGTGTTATCGATTTCAGAGGTAGCTAGGATGATCACCTGCCACTGATTGAGTTTGCTTATAATAACAGCTACCATTCTAGCATCCAGATGGCACCGTACGAGGCTTTATATGGCAGAAAGTGCAGGTCACCGATCGGTTGGTTCGATGTTGGCGAAACTGAATTAATCGGCCCAGATATGATCCAGCAGGCGGTTGATAAGGTGAAACTCATTCGAGAGCGGTTATTAGCAGCCCAGAGTCGACAGAAATCATATGCTGATAAACGAAGTCGACCTTTGGAGTTCCAGGTTGGTGATTGGGTATTTCTGAAGGTGTCGCCTATGAAGGGAGTAATGCGATTCGGCAAAAAAGGGAAGCTTAGTCCGTGATATATTGGGCCTTACCAGATTGTTCGAAAGATTGGGAATGTCGCCTACGAGCTAGATATACCATCTGATCTGGAAGTAGTACATCCGGTATTTCATGTATCCATGCTCCGCAAATGTGTTGGTGATCCTTCCAGAATATTTCCGGTGGATGATATTCAGGTGACAGAAGAACTATCTTATGAAGAGCAACCTATAGACATCCTGGATCGTCAGGTGAGAAGATTGCGCAATAAAGATGTAGCTTCCGTTAAGGTATTGTGGCGGAACAATAACAAGGAGGAGATGACCTGGGAAGCTGAAGAGGAGATGAAGAAGAAATATCCTCACCTGTTTTCTGGGCCTACATGTAATTTAAATTTCATAACTGGTTATGTTGATTAATGAATAAGTTATATGTATTGTACATATAAGGAACCTTCCACAAAATACTTACAAGACCCTATAAGATTAATTTAACATTCGAGGACGAATGTTCTAAAGGGGGGGAGGATGTTATACCCCGTATTTTCGCACATTCGGAAAATTCGAAATAATTTTGACTTGTAAGGAATAAAGTCACATGTTGATATTAATTAATATATGTGTGTTGTTCATGAAATATTAATGTGAAAATATTAAGGAAGGCCAAGGGCAAAATTGGAATTTTTGAAATTAGTTTCGGGAATTACAAAGCAAGATTCATAACCAATTGGGCTCAAAAAAAAAAATAAGAGAAAAATAAGGCCCAAAAGTGAGGGGGTGGCGGGCCATACATGGCCCAAGCCCATGGGGTTTATTAAATTTTCCATGTGCTAAATTAGTTAAAAGAGGATCATTATCATTATAAGTTTCAAGAGAAGTTGAGAAGAGAAAAACAAAAGAAGAAGAGCAAAAACCTAAAGGCCATTCGGCCAAGACAAAAAAATTCACCCCTTGAAATCTTGCTTCAAAAATTATTTTCTTGTGGTATTTCTACTAATTCAAGGACCCTCTACAACGTGGTGTAGTTATTTCGGAAGATAGGCCGCTTGTTTCGTCAATTTAATACCTTGGTCAAGTGAAGAAGCTAGGAGGAAAAGGTAAGAATTAATCGCTTTTAATTATGTTATGAAGGCTTGTTTACGTTGTAGTATGTAGAAATGGGTAAAATTTATGGAAATATGGAAGTTTGCATAGTGGGTGTGTATGTGTGTATGTGGCCGTATGTGGGTATTGTTGTATGGGTAGGATGAGTTGAATTTTATGTAGTATTCTAGTTGTGGTTATGGTGGACTTCATATTGGAAATGAAAGTTGAATGAATTTGGTTGAAATTGGAAATGTGGAGTAGGGCCGTGTGGTGTAGAGTGATGAGAGGGGAGTGAATTAATTTTGTTTAATATGTTAGTTGTATTGTTGTGACCCTTATAATGTAAATGAAGGTTAAATGGTTTACTTTGGCATTGAAATTGATTGTAGGAGATTGTGTCATTTTAGTATGATTTTATGATATTATGGAAATGAAGTTATTAAAGTGTGGATTGTTGTTGTTGATTATGAATTTGAAAGTAGAAAATGCGTCGTGGTAGTTTTGTTGCGTATGTAGGAATTTCGAGTTTAACATGGAATTGATGGAATTGTTGAATATCGTATAGATTGCTTGGAGTGTTCTTGGCCTATGTTTGGATGATCTTAAATTAATATGTGAATATGAAAATGTTGATATTGATTTGAATGCGCAAGGTTGATTTGGAAGTTGTTGCACTATTTGGAAAAGAAGGCAATTTATGTTAGAATGCGTTTCAAATCGATTGTTGATGTTGTTGGTATTATTGTGGGTGTTGTTGTTGATTATTTTGGCCGAGTTAAAATCTCGGGGATGTTGAATTTACAGGGGAGATGCTGCCCAAATTTCTGTAGAAAAGTGTTAATTTAAGATTCAAGTCCTAAAGGCTTATAGTTAACATTTGGTAATTGTGACCAATTGTAGATTTTGAAGGCAACGGAATTTGAGTTTGGAGGAGCGTAAGGAGCGAATAAGGTATGTAAAGCTTTACCTTTCCTTCTCTTGGCATGTCTTAGACATAATAGGTTTGGATACGAGCCTCGGGGACGACTCTATTCCTAGAAATCCGAGTTTGAATTTAACCCTTTTTCATTCAATAGAATTGAATCATATGTTCTATGCTTTGTTGAAAGAATGGTGTAAGCGCCTATAAATTACCTAAGAGGATATGAGATTGCCCTAACACCTTCATAGATGACTCCATAGGCTTAATGTACATAATTTGAGCCCACCACCTCAATTGACCCGAGGTGGGCCCACTATTCCCGATTGCTCTCCTATTGTGCATTGACCTATTTTCGAGCGATTTCAAAGGGAACGTCTTAACTACTCTTCTAACTACTAAATGAAAATTGTTGCAAGTATTCCGTTGAGTCTTATAAACTATTTTGGAACATGAAAACGATCCCAAAAAGATTATTTTTATGTAACCTATTGTGATATTCGTGCGATTTCCTTATTAAGATTTGTTGTCGAGATATTCCATCGAGTATTTGTAAATGTATTTTGTTTTATATTGCATTTAGTTTCTCACTACTCCACTGGTGGATGCCTCAATGTTTCCTTCACTGAGCCCGGGCCAGGATATGTTATCAAGCGTATTCCACTGCATTGTTCGTCGTGCCTCGATGTGAGGGAGCAGGTATACACGTACATGGGTTGTGGAGTATGCTGTGCCATGTACGCCTATTCTGATATGATATGATATGATATGATATGATATGATATGATATGATATGATATGATACGATATGGCCATCTGATATGATATGATATGATATGTTACAGAGTTATTCCCTACTCTGGAGTATGATGTATTGTGGCGCCAGTGTCGGGGTGGCGACCACATTCCGTTCACCGAGTCCCTTAACGGGGGCCGGATATGGCATATGTTTTTGCATACACTATTTATGTTTTGTAAATATGTATTTGATATTCTGGACATTACACTCATTTTATGTACGTTCTGTTCCGATTATGATTTTATTATTGTACTCCAGGCTTTACATATTCAGTACATATTCCGTACTGACCCCCTTTCTTCGGGGGTTGCGTTTCATGCCGCGCAGGTACAGACGACCGATTTGCTGATCCGCCCGCTTAGGATTTTATTCGGCTGTCTTGGAGTGCTCTCTTGTCCGGAGCCTACATTTTGGTACAGACTTTTTCTATTGTACATATATATGTTATTTAGGGGTATGACGGGGCCCTGTCCCGTCTTATGATTCTGTTATTGTTCCGTAGAGGTCTCTAGACATACATGTGAGTTGTGTATATGTTTTGGGTTGATATGTTCTGCGATAGCCTTATCGGCTTCCCCGCGTTATATCTGTTTATTTTTGGTAATTAGTAACGCCAATTGCCTTCTATATCTGTATATTCTGTTCATATGCTAGTTTGGGTTGTTGGGTACGTATGGGTGTCCAGTACGGACACTAGTCGTGGCCCACGGGGTTGGGTCGTGACAGGATTGGTTGGCTTCTTGTTATGCCAATGTTGACTGTAGAATGAAAATGGTTCGCTTCCAATTTCCGGGAGAACCAGTTTTAGAATGGAAAGGAAATACGGCATCACCAAAAGGTAGGTTTATTTCCTATCTAAAGGCAAGGAAAATGATCACAAAAGGGTGTATTTATCATCTAGTGCGAGTTCAAGATGTAGAAGGTGAGCCGCTGATTCTTCAGTCAGTTCCGGTAGTGAATGAATTTCCGGATGTATTCCCGAAAAAGCTTACAGGCCTTCCTCCCGAGCGGGAGATTGAATTTGCTATTGATGTGTTGCCAGACACTAAGCCCATATCTATTCCTCCCTATAGAATGGCACCCGCAGAATTGAAAGAGTTGAAGGAGCAATTGAAAGATTTGCTTGATAAAGGCTTCATTAGGCCTAGTTCATCCCCGTGGGGAGCACCCGTATTGTTTGTCCGAAAGAAAGATGGCTCTTTGAGAATGTGCATTGACTATCGGCAATTGAATAAAGTGACGATTAAGAACAAATATCGTCTTCCGAGGATCGATGATTTATTTGATCAATTGCAGGGTGCCAAATGGTTTTCAAAGATCGATTTGAGGTCCGGTTATCACCAAGTGAGAGTTAGGGAGAAAGATATACCTAAAACAGCTTTCAGAACAAGATATGGCCATTTTGAGTTCCGAGTAATGTCGTTTGGGCTAACTAATGCACCGGCAGTGTTCATGGACTTGATGAACGATGTGTTTAGGCCCTTCCGGGATTTATTTGTGATTGTATTCATCGACGATATCTTGGTGTATTCTAGATCCGAGGCAGAACATGCGGATCATTTGCGTACTGTCCTTAGAGTTCTTCGAACTTGAGAGTTGTTTGCAACGTTTTCCAAATGCGAGTTTTGGTTGAACTCGGTGGTATTCCTCGGGCATATTGTTGCAGCCGACGGTATTCGAGTGGATAGTCAAAAGATTGAGGCCGTGAAGACGTGGCCAAGGCCCACAACTACTACGGAGGTTCGTAGCTTTCTGGGCTTATCAGGTTATTACAGGAGATTTGTTAAAGGTTTCTTTTCGATTTCAGCACCACTTACAAGATTGACCCAGAAATCGGCAAAGTTTCAATGGACAGATGTTTGCGAACGTAGCTTCCAAGAGTTGAAAGATAGGTTGACTTCTGCACCAGTCTTGACACTTCCAGAGGGATTGGAAGGATATGTTGTTTATTGTGATGCTTCAGGTGCTGGGCTAGGCTGTGTATTGATGCAACATGGTAAAGCTATTGCGTATGCTTCAAGGAAATTGCGGTAACATGAGAAGAATTATCCAACCCACGATCTAGAATTGACTGCAACGGTTCATGCATTAAAAATATGGAGACATTATCTATATGGTGTCCATGTGGATATTTATACAGATCATAAGAGCCTTCAGTATATCTTTAAGCAGAAAGAGTTGAATTTGCGGCAACGAAGATGGTTAGAGTTGCTAAAAGATTACGATGTTGAAATCTTATATCACCCCGGAAAGGCGAACGTTGTGGCTGATGCTCTTAGCCGCAGATCCATGGGAAGTCTATGTGAAGTGCGACAAGAAAAGAGAGAAATGACTCGTGAGCTCCAGCGGTTAGCTAGCCTAGGAGTCCGAGTGATGGACTCAGGTAGCCGGGAAACCACTGTTCAGAATTCAGCGGTTTCGTCGCTAGTAGCGGAAGTGAAAGTGCGACAATATGAGGATTCCATGCTAATGAAATACAGAGATTCACTCCCTCAGAAAAAAGGGTCATTATTTGATATTTCAGGAGACGGAGTTCTCCAATGTCGAGGCAGGTTATGTGTTCTTGACGTGGCAGGTCTACGCTACCAGATTTTGAGAGAAGCTCATTGCTCCCGTTACTCTATCCACCCCGGAGCGACGAAGATGTACCATGATCTCAAGTCTATATATTGGTGGAATGGAATGAAGAAAGATATAGCAGAATTTGTAGCTCAATGTCCTAATTGCCTACAAGTAAAAATCGAGCACCAAAAGCCGGGTGGATTGTTGCAAGCTATAGAAATCCCCACTTGGAAGTGGGAAGTGATTAATATGGATTTCATCACAGGTCTACCCCGTTCTCGACGTAAGTATGATTTTGTATGGGTGATTGTCGATAAACTCACAAAGTCAGCTCATTTCTTACCAGTCAGGACGACGTATGTGGCTGAAGATTATGTAAAATTGTATGTTAAAGAGATAGTGAGACTCCATGGTGTTCCAGTATCTATTATCTCGGATAGAGGGACTCAGTTTACAGCTAATTTTTGGATGTCTTTCCAAGAGGGTCTAGGGACCCAAGTGAGCCTTAGCACGACATTTCATCCGCAGACCGATGGACAGGCTGAACGTACTATTCAGAATCTTGAAGATATGTTACGGGCATGTATGATAGATTTTGGAGGTAGTTGGGATGATCATTTTCCACTCATTGAATTTGCTTACAATAATAGTTATCATTATAGCATTCAAATGGCACCGTATGAGGCTTTATATGGGCAAACGTGCAGATCCCCAATTGGGTGGTATGAAACTGGAGAAGCTAAGTTGATAGGGCCAGACTTGGTCCAGCAAGCCATAGAGAAAGTCAAGCTCATACAAGATCGGTTGTTAGCGGCTCAAAGTCGCCAGAAGTCCTATGCGGATAATCGTCGAAGGGACTTAGAGTTCAAAATTAAAGATTGGGTATTCCTTAAAGTGTCTCCAATGAAGGGCGTTATGAGATTTGGCAAAACGGGAAAGCTTAGACCCCGTATATAGGGCCTTATGAGATTGTGCGCAAGATAGGCAAGGTGGCTTATGAGTTAGATCTACCTCCAGATTTGGAGTCAGTCCATCCAGTTTTCCATGTCTCGATGCTTCGAAAATGTGTTGGAGATCCTACTAGGATCGTCCCGGTAAATGATGTGCAAGTGACAGAGAAGCTATCCTATGATGAAATACCCATTGCCATACTAGATAGGCAAGTACGGAGGCTTAGAAACAAAGAAGTGGCCTCTGTTAAAGTTTTGTGGAGAAATAACAATCGAGAAGAAATGACATGGGAAGCGGAAGAAAGTATGCGATCTAAATACCCACATCTATTCCAGCCTTTGGACGAGGGCCTAGATGAGGCGCCAAAATCATAAGGTATGTATACTTTCTTTTATGTTTTTGGTCGCGTGAGGCCAAATTTTAATGCTATTATGTTGTGGCCCTGTGAGGCATCGATATTATGGGTTGTTGTGACAGGATGGTAGTGCCATATTACAGAGGAGACTCTGGCGAAATTTCTATAGAATCTCCGAGTGCTTAACATTCGAGGACGAATGTTCTTAAGGGGGGAAGAATGTTACACCTCGAAAAATCTTCCGTTGGTACGCAAGTGAATGAACTAGTGAAAAATACGAGTAACGGGTTAATGATGACTTAAGGGCGTTTTGGGAAAGAGTTATAACGTCCCTTAGATTGCTAATGAAGTGTTAAACAAGTGTTAAGAAGGTTCCATAAGGTTTGGAGATCAAACGAAGCAACGAGAACAACTGTAGTGGACTGATGGGTTATACTGCTCATTATACGGACCATATAATGTTTTACGGGCCGTATAATGGACCGTAGAACCATCACAGAAAAGGTTGCTCGCTGGTGCAGTTATACGGTCGGTTATATGGACCGTACAAATTTATACGGCCCGTATAATGGACCGTATAACGTTCACAGTGAAGGGTGCAGGAAAGACACATTTCACGATCAATTATACAGACCGTATAATGATTATACGGACCGTATAATGAACCCGACAGATCAGTGATGGGTTATTAAATAAGGGGCCAAGTTCATGAAATCATTTCCACATTTCATCCTTCTCTCTAAAACATCTCTCTACATTTATTACACAAGTTTTCAAGGATTATAATCCATCAACGACATAAATCAAGTGAATAAAGAGTAAGGAAACCCATTAAAGACCATTCAAGTCAAGAAATCCAAATAGAGGAAAACTAGGGTTTTTGCTCAAGTGGAGTATTATCAACTAAGGCTCGTTCCTACAACATCTAAGGTAAGATACATGATATTTATATGTTGTTTAAGGTATTTGAGAGTTAAAATGCTTGGACATTAGAAGAGTATAGCAAAATGGGTCATGAATGATGAATAGTGACGTTTTGAGAAATAGTTTGAATTGAATCATGATTTTTGTTGTGTTGTGGTATGAATGTGTTATAGATGACGTTAAGACCATGAGATAGACATTGTATGCGAATGGATGAAATCATGTGTTATGGTCTTGAATATGGAAAATTGGAAGTGAATTGAGAATATGGATAATGTAGGTGACTAAAGGCTATTGTTAGGATATTGTAAATGTATTGTTGACGTTTGGGAGTTGAATTACGATATGGAGGAATGTTGTATAAATAAAGGAGATGCTGTCCGATTTTCTCCAGTTTTAGCCATTTATGCTAGCTATCGATTCTAACGATAGTATGACCGTGATGAAGGTATAAACGCAAGCGTCGAAAGGGAACGTGCAAGTGTAGAATAGTTCAACGAAAAAGTATGTAAGGCTAACCCTTCTTTCATAAGGCATGGTTCTTTGGACAATCATTTGTCCTTCTACGAGCTCACGATGTGCTCCATATGATCCTATTCACAAAAGCTACTGAGCCTATGATCCTTGATGTGTACTACGATTGTACTACGTTCCTCATATGACGAGTAAGCCTATAATACAGACGTAATGATAATGATGATGAGAGTAAAATGATGTTAGAGATGCTTATAAGCTATTATATGTATGTGTGCCTATGAAGGGCTATAATGAAACCCCGAGCTTATAATGCCGGGCAGAATATATGTGAATGGATGTATATAGAGTATGTATATGATTACGTAACGTGCGTGCACGTCTGCAGACGGTACGGATAACCCTGATACCTTGGTAGGGCCAAGTAGATATAATCTTGAGCCTTGGTTGGCCAAGTATGTATGAAACACCGAACCTTCAGGGTCGGGCACGCTATGTATATATGTATATATATATATATATATATGTACGTGCTATGTATATGACATCATTAAGAATACGAATATGTTATGTAAATGAGATGTAAATTATTGTGAGGGTAATTAAGTATGGATATGGTTGTATGTATGCGGATACGCAATAGAAACGGAATGTCCCTATGGAAAACAAGTAAGTGCCATGATGATGATATTATTGTCTCCCCTCCTATGCTACTTCATATGTTGTCTATTATGCTTCTATATCGATGTTGATCATGCTTTACATACTCAGTACATTCTTCGTACTAACATCCTTTTGTTTGTGGACGCTGCGTCATGCTCGCAGGTGCACAGGGAGACAGGCTTGACCCATAGCAGCTTTCTCAGAGATTACATAGCAGAGCTCTATTTCATTCGGAGCAGTAGCTTTTGGGTACTTATTCTTTTGTGTACATAATTATGGGCATAGCGGGGTTCTGTCCCGCTCATGTGATATGTTATACTCTTCTTAGAGGCTCGTAGTCACGTGTATGTGGTTAGATATGTCTAGCCTTGTCGGCCTATGTTTTGTATATCATTTTGTCGGCCTCGTCGGCCCATGTACATTGATGTGGCATAGATGCCTATGATGATATAAAGATGTTGTTGTCCAAATGGGACTAGTTTGATGGATGAAAGGAAATGTATGTCTAATTATGTGGCTCACCTAAATGTAAGCATAAGTGTAAGCTAAGGGGTGCCCGGGTGGGCTAGCACCGGGTGCTCGTCGCGGCCCCCTAGTCGGGTCGTGACAAGTTTGCTATTGGTGACCAAGTTCAATTGAAGGTTTCACCCATGAAGGGATGTTATGAGGTTTGGTAAGAGGGGTAAGTTGAGCGCCAGGTACATTGGTCCATTTGAGATTGGGGGTTGTATCGGTTATGTAGCTTATGAGTTAGCATGGCCGCCAGGCTTGGCGGGAGTTCATCCGGTCTTTCATGTTTCGATGCTGAAGAAATACTATGTCGATGTACCTACATTCTCCGTTGGGATTCTATATTGCTTGATGAGAATTTGACTTATGAAGAGAAGCCTATAACGATCTTAGATAGGCAGGTTCAAAAATTAAGGGCAAAGGAGATTGCTTCTGTAAAGGTGCAATGGGAGTACCGCCCTGTAGAAGAGGCTACTCGGGAGACTGGGTTCGATATGCGTAGCCGATATCCCTAGTTGTTCATTGATTTAGGTATTTCCCTACTTCCTTCTTTTTTTTTTTTTGCCCGAGGATAAGCAATGGTTCAATTGGCATCTGATGTAACGACCTGTTTGGTCGTTATAGTTTTTTCGGCGTTTTCACCCATTCTCGAGCATTGATTAGCTCACCTTTAACCTGATAGGACTGTTGACACACTTCCCGAGGTGTCTGAACTCGAATTCGGGCAACTTTTATGAAAATATAGGCTTAAAGTGAAAAAATGGTCGACCCAAAGTTAACTTTTGGGCAAACAAAACTTTTTCAGAATTTCGTCGATTCCGAGAGGTCCGCATGGTCATTTGGAACTTGTATGTGTATTTGGTTCGATTCCTAATACACTTGGATGCATTTAGAGACTTGGGATGGGAAATTGGAATTAAGGCATCGGAGGTTGGCTCGGCCAATGAGACCTCCGTTGTGTCTACCTATATGGTATGTGAGCAGATGGCCTCGGGCACTAATCAAAAAATCGGATCAAATTGTGAGACTTTAGGAGTTTTCTGGTGTCTGGTGCCCGCTTTGGCAGCACCGCTGGAGCGGTAGCCCTGCCGCTGGAGCGGTCAACGACTTTGGTCATCACCGCTGAAACGGTACCTCTGGGGCGGTCCCAGTGCCGCTGAAGCGGGTGACGGGCAGTTAATAATATTAATGAAGTGTTAAAAAGCCCTAGACCCTCATTTTGTCCCATTTCGATAGTTGAGCTTGAAGAAACTGCTCTTTAGGATATTTGGAGGAAAATCTTGGAGGTAATTCCTACTCATTTCTTCATTCATCCTTTAAACCATCATCATGTTAGATTCCCCTTTTTCCCTTAATAAAACTATGGTGGTAAGAGTTGAAAGAAGGTTTGGAACGACATTGTTCCTGGGATTATTAATGATAAATTAGTGATGTTTATGTTAGATATTGACTAATCTAGGCTCATTAATAAGATATCTTCCACTTTTAACATTGAATTTTGGAATTGAAGGCTTAGGGTTTATACCCAATTTGGGGGTTTTGCTTGAAATCGGAAATTAGGCTAATGCTTGAGCTAAATCAATAATTAATGGTTGGATTATGATTGCCTTGTACTTAATTTGGTATTTCCCCGCGAATTTTTCGTTTTGCCCTTGTGGGCCCATTTCCCCAATTTCTAGGGTTAAAATGGACCAAATTGAAGTAGTAGAAATATTAGTATCATTATTCATGATTTCTAATATAGAATTTGATTATGCTTAGACTACTTTCGTTCCGAGGTTCAGCGGAAGGGCAAGGCAAAGGAGTGAGTTGTTGGCGTTGTGGTTCGGCAGTCCAGGAAGGTTATGGCCTACCTTTGGTGATACTTCGTGTAGCGAAACACATATTTAGATTATGATGTAGGAGACAACATGTGAACCTTCGGGTATGAATTCGGGTTGGATATTGCCTTAGGTTGGGCCCTGTTGTGTGTTGGGACTAGCCAACCCGTTAGGTGTGTTTGATTGTTCTATTGTGATGGTTTGATGCCATGAGTAGTTGGTAGATATCGGAATCTGTGTTACTGTCTTGACTGAGATAGGATTGATATACCGTTGTTGGTATTTGAACTATGATACATTGTTGGCGTACCCGTTGTTGGTACATGTGATATTGATATACTGTTGGCATACCACTGTTGGTATTGTGATATGATACATTGTTGGCGTACCCGTTTTTGGTACTTGTGATATTGATATACTATTGGTATACCACTGTTGGTATTGTGATCTGTGACATTGTTGGCGTACCCCTTTGTTAGTACTTGTGATATAGAACTTGATTGTAGATAATTGATATACGTATTACACGCATTCTCACACATTCATGATGCATGGCCAATACCCGGTGATGATCCGGTATCGTTGATTGAGTAAACTGATATTTCGGTAAACTCTTTACTTGAGTGATTGTGAAAAGGCCGATGTCCGAAGATCAATTCGGGAATCGTTGATTGTATGAAATAGACATTTGATAAACTCTTTTACTTAAGTGATTGTGAGAAGGCCGTTGTCCGAGGTTCAATTCCAGAATCGTTGATTGTGTAACACTGATATTTGACAGACTCTTTTACTTGAGTGATTGTGAGATGGCCGATGTCCGATGATCTATTCCGGCATCGTTGTTGCTTGGCCGATTCCGATGATATACCGGAATAGTTATTAGTGTATGGACTCCGCGAGTCCCCCAGGGTAGTGCCGGTGAGACTCCACTTGTGAGCAATTAGCCAGGGTCCGTTCTGTCTATTGGGTAAAGATCCGGGATGGATGGCACTTAGACTTCGAGAGTCATGCTGGGTTATGCTACCGAGATGTCAACATTTTCGTTCGGAGTACATGTGTACACCTCATCTGCATGGCATTGCATTGCATTCATTCCATCATTGCACCCCATTGCATTATGACTTGATTGAGATTCTTGGTGATTGGATTGGATCGGATATATTCGTACTTGACGTATTTGGGTTTAGATGCTTTACATAGGCGATGACAGATACTTGGTTGTGATCATATTGTCTTATACTTGTTAGATTCCTTGCTTATCTGCTTTATTTTCTTAATTGTGTTAACTATGCTTAGTAGTCCGATAATGCCTACCAGTACTGTTGTTTGTACTGACCTGCACTTGCTGCATTCTTTTATTAATGCAGAGTATCAGGTCGGATCTACTTCTTTGACCCGTGGCTGATCGACTTTTCAGCTTCCTCTCGAGTTTCCAGGGTGAGCATGGCGTCCGCTGACCTTGAAGACTTTCCTAGCATATGTCTTACTTTTATTTCAAAGACATAGACATTTATGTTTTAGTATTCTAGATTGTACTATTCTCCTTAGATGCTCTTGTATTATTCAGACTAGACCTTGGGGGTATTTACTGTCTTCAGCACTTTTACTACTATATATATATATATATATATCGTGAGACTTATGTATTTGTTGATTTTCGTTACTGAACTTTGTTCAGTTTATGTATTGGTTCATTGTTGGGATGAGGGTTCGTGACACTGTTGGGGTGAGATTACAGAGTCCTCAAGATAGTCCTGACCAATCCACGGGCTAGAATTCCACGAACTTAACCTGAAACAGATCTACAACCCATAAAGGTGTAGCAAGTGCAGTATCAGACTATCAGTACAACACTCGTACTAGCAAGTATAATAGGCCGATAAGGAAATCATAATGCAATAAATAATAATGGATAAGTATGGTAGGCAGCAAGATAAACAATACGCAATTGAACAAAGTGACAAAGGGAAAAAAAGAGAACTCCACCATCACCTACTCACAAGAAGCAACCAACTAGGTCAACCCCAACACCATTTTTATTCACCTATACTCACTCGAAAGCAACTACCCAAACTAACTATGGTAGGACAAGTTCCAACACAATCAGGCCCATACCAAGAGTAAGCCTCGCCCACCATCTAACGCACGCCAACACTACCTCAACCTACGCTTCGTAATCTTACACTAGGTCGACTACAAGCATTGAGGGACAAGATACACAGCACAAGCTCCCAAACGCGTACCACTAGTGCTTCTGGGACAATTGTAGCTATACCGTCACCTTCAATCAATAATTTATACTAAGCCAAGATACACTTAAGGTCACACTTCCCACACATAGTACAAACCTGAGTTGAATTCCTAAGTCTGGTCTACCTTCCAAGCGCCACTAACAAGCCAGAATAATCTCCCAACACCAATTACAGTCCAACATATACAATCAGTAATAAATACCAACATCTCACCTCAGATCCTTCATAACTCAAAAACATAACCACAATAATCTCTATCAGTCTCTCACAAATCACCAAATAGTCAATATCAAACCAGCCAGTTAGTATAAGAAATAATATGAATGCAAATGCAAATGAAATGTAGTGATACACACACGCTTCGGGCGGACGATGTTTATGCTCCGACAATCATGACCCATGGGGGACTGTTAAGTCCATGTACCTGCTGCGAAACGCATAGCCCGATCCAATAGTCAGTGTTGCGGAACGTGCAACCTAATATAAGTAAGTGTTGCGGTACGTGCAACCCGATCCAAGTCAGTGTTGCGGCGCGCAATCCGATCCCAATATATATATAAGAGCCAATGAGCATATGAATGATAAAATGACAGCATGGATAAATTAATGAATGCTCGTGCCACATGCCACACATGGATACCTATCATAACAACAATCACAATATCAATATCATAACTTTACTCTCCGTCCAACTAGCCTCCCATAATGTATAGAATCCTCTGTTCCTATAGTAATCGCTATGTATGATTCCTAGTGTACTAACGGGCCACAACACCACAAAAAACACAACAAGGCGACAAGCCACATTCAATAGTACCGGCTATAGAATTCCACCCCAACTTCATACCCAAAGGTGCACATAATGTCTCCATAAATCCCTGATTTAAACCACAATATTAAGTATAACTACCAATCTAGAATAACCATCACAACCCCTCGTTCAATGACCCAGGCATGCTTTCTCCATCACTTTCTATTTTCATATTCATGAATTACTAATCGGAGTCTATTAAGTAAACTGTAACCTACCTCGAGGCCGAGTCATTGCCATGAACATCCCACTGATCTTCAACATCACATTTTTGAACCGCGATCCGTAACAGATAGTCTTGGAATATCAAGGAACCCCAGAGAACAATAGTTAGTATTCTAGGAGTTTATTCAAGCTTCAGGTTTTGCAAGGAAAAGATTTGAATATATTATCAACTAGAGTCGCTAGGTTTTCAAGCATTAATAATCCAGGTTTTATTGTTGACTAAGTCACCTAAGTCATTACTAATATTCTACCTCCTATAGAATCCCAATTTCAAGAACTAAGGTTGAAACCCATCTACAAAAATAGAAAAAAGATTAGAAGCTAGAGGTTGGTTAATATTCCTAGAGTAAGACCTTGGAGGATTCTTTCAAAAATGCCCAGATTTTTAGCTTGGAAATTTCATTTAATCATCTTAGACTTGAATAGTTAAGAAACCTCCATTTTTTTAGCTTGGAAGACGAACTCTTAGTGAAATGGAACACTAAATGGAAGAGAGATGAAGTAAATGAGATATAAAGGTTACATTCTCCAAGAAATCATAAGATTAGCTCTCCAAATGCCACAGGTGGCGGCTGAGATTTAGAGTTTTTAGAAAAAATGGGGTCAAGTCCCCAAATGGGGTTTAAGTAATAGGAAGATTCTGCGTTAACTGCCGTGATGGACTGCATGTCCGCCGTAGCGGCCACACTATGGCAGAGAAGGAGACCGATGTGGTGGTCCCATGCAAAAATTGACTCACCGCTATGGCGGTTTGGAAGGCGGTTATGGCGATAGCGCCATGGCTGTCCTCTAGCCGCTATGGCGCCTTACTGAACCCCGGTGGCTCTTTATAGTTTTAAATCTTTCCAACATGGTTCCGTGTTAATTTAATAGGACAATTTTCCCAAGCGACTAAGTTTCACTGATCAAAAGACGTTTTGGATCGCAAAACTCGAGAAATCACGGTAACGGCCAAATGAGTCATTACAATGTCCTTATAGATAAGTATTCTAAATTCAATTGAGTTTTAGATGATCATATAGATATTGGACTATAAAGATACCTAATCCAAGCTTTTTTGTCACGACCCAACCGGAGGGCCATGACGGGTACCCGATGCTAACCCACCGGGCACCTCTTATCGTACATTCGCATTTACAGCTAGGTGAGCTACATAGCTTAACATACTTTCTATCCATCATTCATGCTAATATTATTGGGTAACAATACATTTATATCATCATCAACACAATGCCCATATCCATGTACACTAGCCGACGAGGCTATCAAGATAATATACAAAATATAAGCCGCCAAGGTTAAAGGCATCTAATCATACATAACTATCTACGAGCCTCTAAGAAGGGTAGGTAACATCATATAGGCGGGACAGGACCCCGCCGTGCCCATGTATGTACACAAAAGAATAATACCAAAAGTTGTAGCTCCGGATGAAATGTAGCTCCTCTATGTAGTCCCTGAATAAGAAAGCTATGGATCAAGCCTGTCTCCCTGACCACCTGCGGGCATGACGCAGCGTCCACAAACAAAAGGACATCAGGACGAATAATGTACTGAGTATGTAAATCATAATTAACATCATAAAAGGAGCATAAGAGACAGCATGAGAAACAACATAACATTGGAGAATAGGGAGATAGTAGAGCCGTCATCACAATTACTTACTTGTCTTTTATAGGGACCTTCCATTTCTAATGCGTGCCCGTGTACATACATACAAACATATACATATATCTATATCCGCATCCATATTCGTATTCGTATCCATATACATATACATATTCATATCCATAGCATAACCGACCATGAAGGTTTGGTGGTTTCACATACCCGGCCATGACAAGGCTCAGTGATTATACATACCTGGACCTACCAAGGCTCAGTGTTATCCGTACCCAACTGCAGTAGTGTGCACGCAATAGGTATCATACCCGGCCATATAAGCTCGGTGTTATGTAATAGTCATACATACTTAGTCACGTATACCTAAGAGCCCATAATTATCGTCAACATCATTACTATCATTGTTTCATTACATCTATCCTTAGAGGATCAACCATCATATAAGGAAAGTAGTAGAATCGTAAAAGTATCGAGAATCATGAGCTTTAGTAGCTTTAGAGATAGAATCATTTAGAGGACATTATAGAACTCATGAAAGGATATATATATATATATATATATATATATATATATATATATATATATAGCCAAGGAACCGTGCCTTATTGAAAGAAGGGTTAGCCTTACATACCTCTTTGTCTTCTTAACTATTTACGATCACCGTCGAAGCTGGAATAATCTACATTTAGAAGAATTCATACCATGGTTAAACCTTTATGATACTATTAAACTCAAACTAGGATCATTCATGATCTAATGAAAATTGGGCAGCATTTACCCTATTTCGTCAACTTCCACCATTTTACAAAACAACTCCCAACAACCACAATAACATCCATAAAACACTCATAATATCATAATCAAGTAATCACACTACATTAGCTTCCAAAATTCATCCTTATGTTCAACTTATGCCAACAACTTCACACCCATTTAGCACATTTTTCATATAATACTTCTTCATCACCATTATTACCTTCCATAACATGATTATATCCATATAATACTAAGAATCATGACTCATTTTAGTTTACTACTCATAAACATCATAAAAGCTACATTTATAATTCATTTTCTACTTTCTTCTTCTACCCAAGTTTTGCTACAACCAAACATTCTCATTAATATGAAATAAGAAAGGAAACTAACCTTTTCATCCCATAGAAACAAACTTTGGAGCAGCTACTAACTTGTGCCAAAAACACTAGCTACAATGCCCAAGTTTTCTTGAAATCCACCAACCGTAGAAAGCCTTCTAACACATGAACACTTGATTTCTTGCTATTTGATCTTTATAATCCCTTGGGTTTGGGTGTAATATGTTGGGAGAAGGGTTTTGGAGCTTTAGAGAGTGTACAAGAAATGTGGGAAATGAAATGAAGTGAGGGTCGTCTGTTCTTATAAAATAAAAATATGACCCGACCCGAGTTATACGGCCTACTATACGGGTCGTACAATTTATACGATCCGTATAATTGGACCGTATAATCATAATAGGGATCACCCTTCTCTGGACAAACCTACGGACCATTATATGGGTCGTATAATTTATACGGTCCGTACAAATGGCCGTACAACTAGAGAATTTCGATTTGCGTTCTCGTTTGACTTCCAATCCTTGTGGAACCTTCTTGACACTTATATAATACTTCATTAACCATAAAATAGGCCCTATCGCAGCCCCTTAAGGTATTTCTAAATAAACATTAACTCAATTATAGCGGAAACCTTTCCGAACATGACTTACATTTCGCTTCCTTCAACGAACTTATGCTCATATATTCATATTACTCCAACTCTTATAGTATGCACATTAAGCTATCTAATACTTCCCTTTATCTCATAAGGATTTCATAATCACCTTAAGGTCACCTTATCCTATCCACAAGGCAACACATACGAAATTTCTGAGGTGTAACATTTTTTCCACCTTAAGAACATTCGTCCTTGAATGTCAAGGTTCTTGGAATTCTATAAAACATTCACCAGAGTTTCCCCTATAATATGGTACTACCATCCTGCACAGCAACCCAAAATACATCGCCTCACAGGGCTACAACAATAACAACAATAACCGTGGCCACACACAGCCAAGAAAACATCAAGAAAGGCATTACATACCTGAGGTTAATGGCGTCTCTGCCTAAATCTCTTCTGAAGGTTAAAATAAATGCGGGTACCTGGACTTCATGTCCTCTTCGGCTTCCCAAGTCATTTCCTCTCTATTATTATTCTTCCATAAAACTTTAACTAAAGCTACCTCTTTGGTCCTGAGCTTCCGTACTTGCCTATCTAAGATGGTAATGGGGACTTCTTCATAAGACAATTGTTTAGTAACTTGGACATCATTTATTGGTACAATTCTAGAAGGATCTCCGATGCACTTACGAAGCATCGATACATGGAAAACTAGGTGAACTGACTCCAAATCGAGAGGTAGATCTAATTTGTAAGCCACTTTGCCTACCTTGCGTATAATCTCATAAGGTCCAATGTACTGGGGACTAAGCTTCCCCTTTATACCAAATCTCATAACGCCCTTTATCGGCGACACCTTTAAGAATACCCAATCCTTCACTTGGAACTCTAAGTCCCTTCGACGATTATTTGCATAGGATTTTTGTCGACTCTGAGCTGTCAACAGTCGATCCTGTATAAGCTTGACTTTCTCTATGGCTTGCTGGACCAAGTCTGGCCATATCCATTTAGTCTCTCCTACTTCGAACCACCCAATTGGGGAAATGCACTTTTGCCCATATAAAGCCTCATACGGGGCCGTTTGGATACTAGAATGATAGCTATTGTCATAAGAAAATTAAACAAGTGGTAAGTGATCATCCTAACCACCTCCAAAATCCAATGTACATGCCCGTAACATATCCTCAAGAGTCTGAATGGTACTTTCAGCTTGTCCATCAATCTGTGGGTGAAATGTCGTACTAAGACTCACCTGAGTCCCTCATATTGGCACTCCTTCACTTCAACCACTAGTAATGGGACCGTTGAATTCTGAATGGTAGCTCCCATACTGCCTGAGTCCACTACTCGAACTCTGTTACACCTCGAAAAAACTTTCCCTTCATGTACAGTGACTAGACTGACGAAGGGCACGACGAATACGATGTTTTGATGAGTAAGAAATAATATTTGATGATTCTAAATGAGATTTCAAAGACATTTGAGGTAGGAGACGAAAGTTGCTAAGGAAAGCAAGGTATATGTTGTGTGTCAGGCAAGAAATTACGAGCATCGAATTAATGAGGACTTAATGACGTCTTGAAGAAGAGTTATAATGTCCCTTATATTGTTAACGAGGTATTAAACAAGTATCAAGAAGGGCCCGTAAGGATTTGAGATCAAACTAAGTGACAAGAACAAGATCAGAGAGAAATGAGTTATATGGTCGATTATATAGTCCGTATAATGTTATACGGTCCGTATAATCATCCGCAGAGTTGTCACAGTGAAGTCCCTCATTGGTTAGATTATACGGTCACTTATACGGACCGTATAAAGTTATAAGGCCCGTATAATGTGTCGTATAACGGTCACAGAGGCAAGATGTTGAAGAGGTCATTTTACGGTCACTTATAAGGACCGTATAAAATTATATGGCCCGTATAATGTGCCATATAATGAAAACAGAAGCGAGAATTTGACGGGGTGATTTCACTGTCACTTATACGGATCGTATAACCGTCCGTATAATTATGTCGTGACAGATTTTTAGTTTATAAAAAGAGCACCCCAAGTTCATTTATTTCATTCCCATTTCTCCTCCACGACTCAAAAGTTCTCTAGAACCTTCCAAACACTTCATATACAAGAATCCAAGTGAAACTAAAGATCCACTTCATCAAAGCCACAAAATTAAGTGTAAGAAACACATTAAAGCTCATCAAAGTCAAGGAATATCAATGAAAGTGAACTAGGGTTTTTGTGCAAGAGAAGTATTTCAACTCAAGGATTATTTCTACACTATCTAAGGTAAGTTTTATGGTATTTCCATGTTATTTAAGGTATTGAAAAGTTGAAACACTTGGATTGTAGAAGGAGATAGAAAATGGGTCATGAATGTGTGAATAGTGACATTTTGAGTAGTAGTTTGGAATGAATCACGAATATTGAGATGTGGTGATTATAAGTAAGCTATAAATGACATTTAGAACATGGGGTAAGTATTATATGTGAGAAAACGCAATAGTGAACCATGACCATGATTATGGAGGAATTGAAATGAAGTTGTGAAATGTGGATAATGTAGATGAATGATGATTGTTGCCTATAATATTGTGAATGTTGCTATGGATGTTTGGGAATTGATATAAAATATGGAGAAAGTAATAGAAACAAAGGAAATGCCACCCAATTTTCTCTATCTTAGTAAGCACGTTCATATAATCGATTAGCTAACATTAATGTGAATTCTCTTGAAGGTAGAAACGTGAGCATTGAAGGAGAACAATCAAGCGATGGAATTGTTAAACGAAAGAGGTATGTAAGGCTAGTCCTTTCTTTCTAAGGCATGACTCTTATGGCATGAATCCTCCTATACTTCCATGATAACACTGAGCCTTGGTAGGGCCAGGCACGTAAGATACCGAACCTATATAATCGGGTACGATACTACTATGTATTAGAATGTATGAAAATCCCGAAGGATATGTATGTGATATTGTAGAGCCACTATGTGGCCGAATACGGATAATGGTTAATGTGTATGCGCAGATACAGTACTATGATATACATATATGATACGACGATATATGCGTTATGATGATACATGTACTATGGTTATATACTATATAGGCATGAAAGGTATCCACCCTTGAAAGTTATGCAGGCTATATCTTCATCTTATGTCTTATGATTTCTCCATTATGTTCATTTCATTCATGCCTTACAAACTTAGTACAATATTCGTACTGACGTCCGTTTTCTTTGGACGCTGTGTTCATGCCCACAGGTAGACAGGGAGGCAACCAAGATTTATAGAAGCCGATAAGCACACTTTTGAGAGCACTCCATTATTCCGGAGGTGCCATTAAATTACTGTTTAGTGTACATATATATTTTGGGCACAACGGGGTCCTGTCCCGTCCATATGTCTATTATTCTAGTACAGGCTCGTAGATACGTATGTGTGGGTAGCATGGTCTCAGGATGTTATTATTGTAGGTATATTATTTTGATACCGAAGAGCTTATGTGTATAGATGTATTTATGTTTCCAAATGAAAAAAATTGTTTTCCTATGATTTGAGCATTAGATTAATGAATGACCGCTTGATGTATACGTTGGGTAACGATACGAGCGGTGTTCGGTTGTTAGCCCCGGGTACCCGTCATGGCCCCTAGTCGGGTCGTGACAAGAGTGGTATCAGAGCAGTTCAGTCCTAGGAAGTGACTACGAGCCGTGTCTAGTAGAGTCTTTTTTATGGTGTGTTGCGCACCACATCTATAAACAAGAGGCTACATGCCATTTAGGATGGTTACTCTTCTTTCATCTCTAAGATCGTGCGATAAAGCTAAGCCATAGGAAATGATATTCCTTATACTAACCCCTGATTGTAGCAGAAGAACGGTATTGACAGAAGAAAGTGATTGATGACATTGAAAGCTACAGAGGTAAGTCCCTTCGGTGAGGCTACGTTATCGAAATATGTATTTATATGATAATGGATTGGTTGTAGTTGGTGTAAGTACAACAGAAGAATTGACTAAAGGTATCTCTTGATGATAAGTTCAGTTATAAGTTTGTGAACTAAACAAATTAAATGAATCAGAACAAAGGTAAGCGACGGCACGATAGTTGTGTGTCGAGTAAGGTAAGAATAGTAGGGTATGATCGAAATGTAAAGCTGAAGGATGAAAGGGAAAGTAAATAGGAAGGGATAACAGGGCAGATCGCTAAAGGATCAGGCACATCTCGAAGTGTGATATATGAGGTAAATTTCGACATCGTTGTGCTTTTACTTGAAAGTGGGAGCCCTGTGTGGCTGAAATATGTCGCACATATATATTGGCCCTGTGAGGCATTGTTGGTATTTGCTGCGTGCAGGTCTTGGGATAGTAAGAAATATAGAGAAAACTCCGCCAAAATTTTCCTAGAATCTAAAGAAGATAAGACATAAGCTTGTAATATGTCCTAACGGGAAAAGATGTTGTGCAAAAAGTAATGGCAGGACGAGATTTAGTTAGGAGTATCATTGACAATTACAAGAGACGAGCTAAATGTTGTTGAATTGATAGTAACAGTAATTATAAGATCGACATTGATTCGGTAAAGAGAAATGCTAGAGTAAATTAAGGAGACTGGTAGTACAAAAACATGACATAGAAGAGAAGGGGTCACCCCAATAGAGTGTGATACTGAAGTATTGATTGGATGGATAAGTATGAGTAAGATACGATAAGTCTATTAGCAAAATAAAGTAACAGCATCCGGAGACAGAGGTACGAATATGAAGGGTTATCATGAAGGTTTATCATAAACGTGAATACGTTGGTGAGATAACTTATATGGTAAGTGTAATAGGGCTGATCAGAAAGAGTAATAGGTTAAGTATGCTTACTTCACGAGGTTTATTCTGTTTCATAAGCGGGCTTGTGACTGAGATCAAGAAGTGTCACTTTATAGAGTTGATTATGATCAGGGTATAATGAGAACATAACAAGAAATGTAAGTAAAAGTACAGTGAGGGAATGACTAAAGATTTGACATGTTCTATATGAATAAAGAATGAATGCAAGTGTGAAACCAACAATCGAGCCATGGGGCAGTAGATGAGAAAGCTTATAAGACCTTGTTAGGGGAAAGTCCAGCATAGGGGTTCCTCAATGACAGAAATGATAGCAAGCAAAAAGGGGGAAGTCAACTTGAAAAGGAAATTAGAGAATAGTGATATGGCAAAGTAGTAGTAGTTTGTGATTTGTATAATCAAGAGTATAAGTGATATCTTTAGGTGGATGTAAAGGACCAAGACTACAGAAAGATGAATAATGAAATAGGACAAGTATTAGAAAAAGGATTAACACAATAAGAAGGACGAGGGGATGATCAGAATGAACATAATAAGTTTTGGAAACGAAGAATGGACTGTACAAAGGTAGTATATCCTAAAAGACAAAGCGGCACTAAGTTAAGAATAGGGTTCCTCGTGCAAAGAATAAAGGATTAATTATAAAACGGGAGGACATAAGATAAATTGAGGAGGAAGGAATGTGAAGGAATAAGAATGGGAATAGAAAGAGAAGGAAAATGCGCTGCAAAGTACGCGCGCTTAAGAAATAGTCGTGTTATGGTTAAAGGAAGATGCATCTCCTACGAATATCCTATACGAGTTAGAACGAGTAAAGTATATGAAGTAATGAGTTGAAACGAAAAGGTGGCCATGAGTTATGAGTTTATTGTACGACGATAAAGAGATAGAGCAAAGCTATCATCAACGACCAATACAATATGATTATGATTGGTTTTGAAATCAATGTTGAGTGCAACACAAGAGTAAAAGAGTATAAGGCATAAGGGGTATTAGTTGTGCATGAGACTGAGGCCCTGGAAAACAAAGATGACGTTGTAAGTGACCTTTGAGCACCGAAGAAGAGGGCAAGTGACATTGCATGGATGGTATGGATAACTAGGCATACTGCTATTGTGACCATCCCTATGGGACAAAAGTTATTAATTGGAGAGGATTTAGACATTGACTTATAACTACTAGATGAGCTAAGTAAAATACATTCTTGCTCAGATTGTTATGTCGGTTGTATTACTTGATTACAAAACTGCAAGATGAGTATGTTAAGACTTCACACATGAATTATCGTAGCTATAAATTATGGGAAATGACATGAATAAGGAGTAGCATAGCAAGGGATATATGAATTCAAGATTTAAAGGTGAGGCAACGGATTTGAGAATGGTAAAAGTAAATCCCTTAAAGGGGGAAGCGAGTAAAGAGAATACAAGTGTAAAGATTGAAACGATGGACCCTAAGATGTGACAGATATAGACTCTAAAACAAAGAGTGAGAGTTATGCAGAAATGAGTTTAATAACTAGTAAATAAACGAACACGAATTGAGCAGGAATCTGATACTGTACGGAAAATCATTCGCGAAGACCTTGAACCATGTGACATTGAGAGAAAATAACTCAAGGGGTATTGTAAAGGATGGAAATGTTATACTAGAATAGAGGCAAAGGCACTAACGGTAAAGTCTTAATTAATGATATTGCGATTTATAAGCGACAATTAAGAAAGAGACCTAAGGGTTTCTATAGCAGAACATAAAATATGATAATCAAGGGAAAAATAAAGGAAGGAAGAGATCATGACGAGATAAGTTACTACAGATAGTGTTACATCCGACATTTTTGATCATTCGGAAAGTTCAAGATAAATTGACTTGTGATGAATAAGGCCACTATTGGACACTACTTGGTATGAATGTGTGAGTTATGAATTCAATGGGGTGGAATTACGAAAGGTGGCCAAGGGCAAAATTGGAATTTTGGAAACTTATTCCATGAATTACAAAAAAAATTAGCCAAAGTGGGCTCAATAAAATGAAATAAAGCAAGGCCCAAATGGGAGAGGCCCAACCGGCCACCACCTAGCCCAAGCCCAAGGATTTATTAATTTTCCATGTGACAAATCCATATGATGGATAAGTATAAAGAAGCTTCAAGAATAAGGAACCAAGAACAAAAGAAAAAAAAAAAGAAGAACAAGGGAGCAATTCGGGTTTGGAGAGAAAAAAGAAAGAAAAGAAAGAAAAAAAATTTGGAGCCAAATCTTTGCTTTAAAAATCCAAGTTTTGTGAGATTTGTACTAAGCACAAGATCCTCTTCAAGTTGGTATAAATATTGTGGCAAGAAAACATTTTCATCCTCCAAGTGAAGGGCTTGAAGAAAGGTGAGAATTTCATGCTTTTGTTGTGTTAAAAAAAATGATATATGTATGTTGTAGTATGTGTGAATGAATGAAAAACATGGAAATTTTGTGTGTTGAAATTTAGGGTGTGTTGGCCGAGAATGTATATGCAATTGCATGATTTCAATGGCTTGAATTCTTGTGTAATTTAGTTGTAGTATGGTGGAAATTGTATTAGAAAGGAAAGTGGAATGAATTAGGGGAAAGTTGGGAAATATAGCATGTTGGCCGTGTGGTACTATGTTGAGTATGGGATATGAATTTGATTTTGTTTGTATGCAAATTGTGTCATGGCTTTGTGAAGTAGATTGAAGGATAATGGTTAAAGCTAAAACGAAGAAGTTGTTGGTTAAGTTGTTGTCGGAGAGTATGTCGCTTTAGCCTAATGTCTTGAAATTGTGATTGATGATAATGAACTTGGAATATGAAAATGTGTTTATGAACTCGTATGTTGAAAGTTAGGAAAAGATCGGAAAAATGGTGATTTGATAGAAAGTTGAATGTTGTGTAGCTTATGAATATTATGTGAATATGGTATGGATGCCCCGAGGTATGTCGTAATGATCTTGACGGATAATGGATATGAAAATAATAAGTTTTGTTTGGAAATGCAAGTTTAAAACGAAAGATGATTCGTTGTGTCGAAAGAGGGCTAATAATGCCATAGTGTATGATTTAGTGTCTATTGATGTCTGTTGTTGTTGGATGTTATCTCTGGGTTGTTGTGTTGATAAAGTAAGCCGAGCTAAGTCTCGGGAATGTTGTATATACAGAGGAAATGCTGCCGAAATTTCGGTAGGCAAGTATGTGTAAAGTTGGAATATTGAAAGAATGAAACTAACCAAATGGTAAACTTGACCATTTCCAGATTTTGGACGAAATTTGGAGTGACGCCAAGCGAGCATAAGGCGCCATCGAGGTATGTGAATCACTTCTCTACGTTCCTAGGCATGTTCTGGATGTGGTAGGCTCGGTCGCGAGCCTTAAGTACGACTCCGTTCCCCGGAATTCGAGACGGAAAACCGCTCCAATTCCTTCAATTCAATTGAAATTATTTTATTGCAAATTGCCTTTAAAGTGAGATTTTGTACAAAACCTCCCCCAAACGGAGTCGGAACACTTCCAAACGATTATGGATGACCTCATAAGGTCTATTAGCGATAATCTACGTATGTAGCCTCGAGTTGGTCCGAGGCGGGCCCACAAGGCCCGATATCTCCGGTAAACTTTTAAATACTTCCATTTTGGGTCTGATTTTCTCTAAAAACTTCTGAACTATTATTTTGTGTATATTATGGCTATTTTGGTGTAATTTATACAACATGATTTCTGAATATCTGAGAATCCCATTCTGATAATAATCTGTCGTGCCTTCCCAATTAGGATATAGGCGCGTACTATGCATACTATCTGGATATTCTGATTTTGGCTCGCCGTTTGGCACCCTTCAATTTGATCGAGTCTGTATGTTGAGTCTGTAGGTAGGTGGTTTCTCATTTATCGATTCGTGTCTGTCTCAATGCATTCTTTCACTGCGACCCGGGCCAGGTTCTGTTATCGTGCATATTTCTCTGCATTGTTCACCGCGTCCCTCGGCGTACGGGCCGGGATCTGTATGTTTGTATGATATTATGATCTGTGTATGGGGATGGCGGCCAGGATGGCATATGATCTGATCTAATTCTGTCTGTCCACCGCGTCCCGTACTAAGAGGGCCGGGTTCTGTTACCGCGCCCCCAGACAGGGCCGGGATCTGTATGAATATATGCGTGTGCCATCTGTATTTATAAAACACACGCCTCTGTATGACTCTGTGCTACTCTGCATGCATAACTCTGTCCGATATACTTTTGTTTGTCCGTCTGTGTTACGGCTGAGTCTGTATGTCCGTATGGATTCTGATTCTGTATGTCCGTATGGATTCTGATTCTGTATGTCTGTATGGGTTCTGATTCTGCTCGTCTGTCCGTATTATGATTCCGTCGGTCTGTCCGAACCACGACCCTGTTTATCTGTATAGAATACGATTCTGTATGTCCGTCTGAATCATGACTCTGTCCGTCAGTCTGATTTATAATTCTGTACGTTATATTTCTGTGACTCCGGTTCGGACTATGTTTATATCTGTTATGTATCTGCTTTACATACTCGGTACATTTTTCGTACTGACCCCCGTTCTTCGGGGGCTGCGCTACATGCCCGCAGGTACAGACGCACCAGGTGATACGCCGCCCGCGTAGGCTTCCGACTCTGCTATTTGAAGAGCTCCTTTGACTCGGAGCATATATTTTTGGTATATATCTTCTGTCTTCTGTACACTCTGTATGTATGGATATTCTGGGTACGGCGGGGCCCTGTCCCGTCATATGATTCTGTATGTCTGTAGAGGCCTGTAGATAGATGTGTGGGTTTCGGGTTTCGTCTGTATGTTAGCCCTATCGGCTTATCTGTAAATGTCTGTATGTTCAGGTATATGTATATATATATATATATGTATGTTTGCGCGCGTGCCGTATTTGTATCGGCCTACTTCTGTTTCAAAAAAAAAAATCTGTATGATTCGAAATCTGGTTGGGTAGGTACGTACGGGTACCCAGTTAGGGTACCAGTCGCGGCCCACGGGGTTGGGACGTGACAAAGTGGTATCAGAGCGGTTAGTCCTCGGTATGTCTACAGGCCGTGTCTAGTAGAGTCTTGTTTATCGATGTGTTGTGCACCACATCTATAAACAGGAAGCTACAGGGCATTTAGGATGTTACCCTTCTTTTAATTCTTAGATCGTGCGATAAAGCTGTATGATTAGGATGATTCTCCCTTACGAATTGTTGTATCTACAGCGGGGCTCCAAAGGAGCAGAAGTGTCGGTATTCGGGAAAATGTTTCTGACCCTCTCCTTGCAGGTGGTTGTAGGTTGGTGACGAATGAAGAGGACGACTTCCGACGATGAGGATGGGGGTGCCAAGAAGGCCCCCAGGTTGTCACCGGGGCCGAGTAGGCAGGGCCCCAGTTACTCGATCGAGACGGATCCTTCGGAGGATTCCCCGGAGGATAGCTACGATACGGATCCGTCGGAGGACCCATCTACGACTCCTCCAGAGTCTCCGAACCCTGGAGCAGAGGATCCCGTGGAGGATGGCTACGATACAGATATCTCGGAGGATTTGGCGATGACCCCTCCGGAGCTTCTTACCTCCGAGGAGGAGGATAGTCATGAGGCAGGCCCATCGGAGCATTCTTCTGGGATGACGCAGGAGGAGATTTTCAAGTATGCACCAGCTTTTATTATTAGGGAGAACCTTGATAGCCCGGCCACCTCGGAGAGTGCTATGGATTTCTCCTGTTCTTGTCCTGGGTCACTAGTGAGCCGGGATTTGTCTGATCGTTCATACCCCTCCGATTCGGATGCGGGTGATAATGGAGACCGGATAGGTAGGGAGCAGACAGACGTGGATGATAGTGGACATACCTCTCACGGCAGCTCCCCAGGTCAGACTCGATATTGATTATTTATAAGTGTATGAGTTTTTAGAACTTCCTATGTGTGTATGATATTTGTAAGACGTTGTTCTATGAAGACGACGGAAATTTAAAGGAATTAGAGACCTAGTGACCCAAGGCAAGGGCGACTGAGATGTCCCCACCGTCAGTGTGAGTCTAGAAATCCTGGATGAAAGTAAACAGGAAAGTGCCTCCGATGCTGTTTGAGTTGGGCACGTGTGGTAAGTGTCGACGACATTATAATTCTTATTTGAAGATATCAGCCCCGTGTGGCTGCGATACGACATGATATGATATGTATGTATGTGTATATGAGTTGGCCCTGTGAGGCATGATTGGTATTTCTGGTGTACAGGTTTTGGATAGTAAGAAATACAGAGGAAACTCTGCCCAAATTTTTCCAGGAATATGGAGGTAAACATGTAGATTAAGTACAAAAAGGTCCCGCGATACTTGTCAGACTTTAGTTCCTTCTGTCGGTAGCCGGAGAACACCTCGCGGTGACATTATATCAGATTCCACCGATTATTTGGAGGCGGAATTCGTGTGACGAAGACTTAAATCCGTGGGTTATCTGTAATCATATGTATATGTGTATGAAAGTGAATGTTTAAGATTCAGAAAGGCGACATGGTAGTGGTACGACTTAGCCGGGGGTGGGACCCGCTACAAAAAAAAAATTCCGAAAATTTGCTAAGACCCCGATTTACTCTAAAATTACGTGACAAAGGTCGTGAGGGGCAATCGACGAAATTATATTAGCCCTAACGCGTCAAAATGCATGAAAGTTTCGGAGTTAAGCGTGCTCAGGCCAGAGCAATTCTGAGATGGGTGACCCCCTGGGAAGGAATGCAAGGTTCTGCACAAGTGTAGGTATGATGGGGATAAATGAAAATTTGGGGTAATATAAAGGTAAAGGAGAATGTGTGGAGAAATTAGTGCCTTTACAATAACCACACAGTCCGACGCGGATTAAATGGGCAAAAAGCTAAGGGTGCGATACCACTCGAAAAATTTAGCGAATCTGGATAACAGTCAGCGACGACCCGAATGTTGTCAGGGGATAGAAAACGCCCAATTACATCATAAGTTAGTCTGGTATGACGATAGTTGTAAAAGGAAAAAGAGTATGGATAGTAGGGAAGGAGAGAGATAAGTAGGGCGAGTAAGCAGAATCTTTGAAAAAGTCGATAAGCGACACCCAAGACGATTTGTATGATTGATTCTGAATATGTTTCTGTCTGACATATCTCTGTACGATTAACCCTGATTACGAATCTGTCTGACACACCTCTGTATGTCTGACTCCGGATATAAATCCGTCTGGTGTGCCTCTGTACGTCTAATCTCGACCGCACGTCTGATTCTAAGTACGATTCCGTATGATACATTTCTGTAAGCTTGATTCCGATTTCGAAATCCGTCCGATACCTTTCTATACATCTGACTCCTATCTCAGATCTGTTTGACATACTTCCGTATCTCTTCTTTTGATTACGAATCCACCCGCCATAGTTTAGCATGTCTGCTTCCGATTACGAATCCGTCCGATATGCTTCGACGCGTCCGGTCCTAGTCCTAAATCTGTTGGTAAGAAGTGTCTGGTATGAAGTGGGATTACGGAAATGCGGTAGGGATCTCAGGAGTATAACAAGAAACGATATGGACTATGATGTCTGGAAAGCGTTCGTCCGTCACGAGAAAATAGTTTATGGTCCGATAATTATGTGGGGTATGAGAAAATATATTATAATGGTATTTGAATCAGGGATGTGAGAAAAACATTTACCCCATAATGATGGTAAAGAAGCCATGTCGGAAAGTCGGTAAAGGACGGCTATAAAGAGAACCCTCCCGAAGTAGTAAGATGTCCCATAAGATCAATTTAACATTCGAGGACGAATGTTTTAAAGGGGGGGAGGATGTTACATCCGACATTTTTGATCATTCGGAAAGTTCAAGATAAATTGACTTGTGATGAATAAGGCCACTATTGGACACTACTTGGTATGAATGTGTGAGTTATGAATTCAATGGGGTGGAATTACGAAAGGTGGCCAAGGGCAAAATTGGAATTTTGGAAACTTATTCCATGAATTACAAAAAAAAAATTAGCCAAAGTGGGCTCAATAAAATGAAATAAAGCAAGGCCCAAATGGGAGAGGCCCAACCGACCACCACCTAGCCCAAGCCCAAGGATTTATTAATTTTCCATGTGACAAATCCATATGATGGATAAGTATAAAGAAGCTTCAAGAATAAGGAACCAAGAACAAAAGAAAAAAAAAAGAAGAACAAGGGAGCAATTCGGGTTTGGAGAGAAAAAAGAAAGAAAAGAAAGAAAAAAAATTTGGAGCCAAATCTTTGCTTTAAAAATCCAAGTTTTGTGAGATTTGTACTAAGCACAAGATCCTCTTCAAGTTGGTATAAATATTGTGGCAAGAAAACATTTTCATCCTCCAAGTGAAGGGCTTGAAGAAAGGTGAGAATTTCATGCTTTTGTTGTGTTAAAAAAATGATATATGTATGTTGTAGTATGTGTGAATGAATGAAAAACATGGAAATTTTGTGTGTTGAAATTTAGGGTGTGTTGGCCGAGAATGTATATGCAATTGCATGATTTCAATGGCTTGAATTCTTGTGTAATTTAGTTGTAGTATGGTGGAAATTGTATTAGAAAGGAAAGTGGAATGAATTAGGGGAAAGTTGGGAAATATAGCATGTTGGCCGTGTGGTACTATGTTGAGTATGGGATATGAATTTGATTTTGTTTGTATGCAAATTGTGTCATGGCTTTGTGAAGTAGATTGAAGGATAATGGTTAAAGCTAAAACGAAGAAGTTGTTGGTTAAGTTGTTGTCGGAGAGTATGTCGCTTTAGCCTAATGTCTTGAAATTGTGATTGATGATAATGAACTTGGAATATGAAAATGTGTTTATGAACTCGTATGTTGAAAGTTAGGAAAAGATCGGAAAAATGGTGATTTGATAGAAAGTTGAATGTTGTGTAGCTTATGAATATTATGTGAATATGGTATGGATGCCCCGAGGTATGTCGTAATGATCTTGATGGATAATGGATAAGAAAATAATAAGTTTTGTTTGGAAATGCAAGTTTAAAACGAAAGATGATTCGTTGTGTCGAAAGAGGGCTAATAATGCCATAGTGTATGATTTAGTGTCTATTGATGTCTGTTGTTGTTGGATGTTATCTCTGGGTTGTTGTGTTGATAAAGTAAGCCGAGCTAAGTCTCGGGAATGTTGTATATACAGAGGAAATGCTGCCGAAATTTCGGTAGGCAAGTATGTGTAAAGTTGGAATATTGAAAGAATGAAACTAACCAAATGGTAAACTTGACCATTTCCAGATTTTGGACGAAATTTGGAGTGACGCCAAGCGAGCATAAGGCGCCATCGAGGTATGTGAATCACTTCTCTACGTTCCTAGGCATGTTCTGGATGTGGTAGGCTCGGTCGCGAGCCTTAAGTACGACTCCGTTCCCCGGAATTCGAGACGGAAAACCGCTCCAATTCCTTCAATTCAATTGAAATTATTTTATTGCAAATTGCCTTTAAAGTGAGATTTTGTACAAAACCTCCCCCAAACGGAGTCGGAACACTTCCAAACGATTATGGATGACCTCATAAGGTCTATTAGCGATAATCTACGTATGTAGCCTCGAGTTGGTCCGAGGCGGGCCCACAAGGCCCGATATCTCCGGTAAACTTTTAAATACTTCCATTTTGGGTCTGATTTTCTCTAAAAACTTCTGAACTATTATTTTGTGTATATTATGGCTATTTTGGTGTAATTTATACAACATGATTTCTGAATATCTGAGAATCCCATTCTGATAATAATTTGTCGTGCCTTCCCAATTAGGATATAGGCGCGTACTATGCATACTATCTGGATATTCTGATTTTGGCTCGCCGTTTGGCACCCTTCAATTTGATCGAGTCTGTATGTTGAGTCTGTAGGTAGGTGGTTTCTCATTTATCGATTCGTGTCTGTCTCAATGCATTCTTTCACTGCGACCCGGGCCAGGTTCTGTTATCGTGCATATTTCTCTGCATTGTTCACCGCGTCCCTCGGCGTACGGGCCGGGATCTATATGTCTGTATGATATTATGATCTGTGTATGGGGATGGCGGCCAGGATGGCATATGATCTGATCTGATTCTGTCTGTCCACCGCGTCCCGTACTAAGAGGGCCGGGTTCTGTTACCGCGCCCCCAGACAGGGCCGGGATCTGTATGAATATATGCGTGTGCCATCTGTATTTATAAAACACACGCCTCTGTATGACTCTGTGCTACTCTGCATGCATAACTCTGTCCGATATACTTCTGTTTGTCCGTCTGTGTTACGGCTGAGTCTGTATGTCCGTATGGATTCTGATTCTGTATGTCCGTAAGGATTCTGATTCTGTATGTCTGTATGGGTTCTGATTCTGCTCGTTTGTCCGTATTATGATTCCGTCGGTCTGTCCGAACCACGACCCTGTTTATCTGTATAGAATACGATTCTGTATGTCCGTCTGAATCATGACTCTGTCCGTCAGTCTGATTTATAATTCTGTACGTTATATTTCTGTGACTCCGGTTCGGACTATGTTTATATCTGTTATGTATCTGCTTTACATACTCGGTACATTTTTCGTACTGACCCCCGTTCTTCGGGGGCTGCGCTACATGCCCGCAGGTACAGACGCACCAGGTGATACGCCGCCCGCGTAGGCTTCCGACTCTGCTATTTGAAGAGCTCCTTTGACTCGGAGCATATATTTTTGGTATATATCTTCTGTCTTCTGTACACTATGTATGTATGGATATTCTGGGTACGGCGGGGCCCTGTCCCGTCATATGATTCTGTATGTCTGTAGAGGCCTGTAGATAGATGTGTGGGTTTCGGGTTTCGTCTGTATGTTAGCCCTATCAGCTTATCTGTAAATGTCTGTATGTTTAGGTATATGTATATATATATATATATATATATATATATATATATATATATATATATATATATGTATGTTTGCGCGCGTGCCGTATTTGTATCGGCCTACTTCTGTTTCAAAAAAAAAAAATCCGTATGATTCGAAATCTGGTTGGGTAGGTACGTACGGGTTCCCAGTTAGGGTACCAGTCGCGGCCCACGGGGTTGGGACGTGACAGATAGACAAAAAAGTTTAGGTATATATAATCACCGAGCCTAGCCATGGTCGGGTACGCGAAACACCGAACCTTCGTGGTCGGGAATGTTATGTAAATGATATGTATATGAATATGACTATGGATACGATATGTAAATGAGTACGATTATGAATACGGATATGGATGTGGATACTTGTATATGTATGTATATGTATGTACACGAATCACGCAAGAACGATTATGTAACTTGCAAGTATTTATGTGTCGCCAATGAAACCAAGTGGGTACTCAAAAAGGGGAGTAAGAGGTAAGCAAGAATAGTGTGGTCATGATACTCCGGGTCAGTTGAAGGAAAATATATGGCGAAATTTTCAAAGAATCCCGGATAGCTTAACATTCGAGGACGAATGTTCCCAAGGGGGGAAGAATGTTGCACCTCGGAAAAACTTTCCGTTCATGCACAGTGACTAGAATAACGAAGGGCATGACGAATATGATGTTTTGATGAGTAAGAAATAATATTTGATGATTCTAAATGAGATTTCAAAGACATTTGAGGTAGGAGACGAAAGTTGCTAAGGAAAGCAAGGTATATGTTGTGTGTCGGGCAAGAAATTACGAGCATCAAATTAATGAGGACTTAATGACGTCTTGAAGAAGAGTTATAATGTCCCTTATATTGTTAACGAGGTATTAAACAAGTATCAAGAAGGCCCCGTAAGGATTTGAGATCAAACTAAGTGACAAGAACAAGATCAGAGAGAAATGAGTTATATGGTCGATTATACGGTCCGTATAATGTTATACGGTCCGTATAATCGTCCGCAGAGTTGTCACAGTGAAGTCCCTCATTGGTTAGATTATACGGTCACTTATACGGACCGTATAAAGTTATAAGGCCCGTATAATGTGTCGTATAACGGTCACAGAGGCAAGATGTTGAAGAGGTCATTTTACGGTCACTTATACAGAACGTATAAAATTATACGGCCCGTATATTGTGCCGTATAATGAACACAGAAGCGAGAATTTGACGGGGTGATTTCACGGTCACTTATACGGACCGTATAAGTGTCCGTATAATTATGTCGGGACAGATTTTTAGTTTATAAAAAGAGCACCCTAAGTTCATTTATTTCATTCCCATTTCTCCTCCACGACTCAAGAGTTCTCTAGAACCTTCCAAACACTTCATATACAAGAATCCAAGTGAAACTAAAGATCCACTTCATCAAAGCCACAAAATTAAGTGTAAGAAACACATTAAAGCTCATCGAAGTCAAGGAATATCAATGAAAGTGAACTAGGGTTTTGGTGCAAGAGAAGTATTTCAACTCAAGGATTATTTCTACACTATCTAAGGTAATTTTTATGCTATTTCCATGTTATTTAAGGTATTGAAAAGTTGAAACACTTGGATTGTAGAAGGAGATAGAAAATGGGTCATGAATGTGTGAATAGTGACATTTTGAGTAGTAGTTTGGAGTGAATCACGAATATTGAGATGTGGTGATTATAAGTAGGCTATAAATGACATTTAGAACATGGGGTAAGTATTATATGTTAGAAAACACAATAGTGAACCATGACCATGATTATGGAGGAATTGAAGTGAAGTTGTGAAATGTGGATAATGTAGATGAATGATGATTGTTGCCTATAATATTGTGAATGTTGCTATGGATGTTTGGGAATTGATACAAGATATGGAGAAAGTAGTAGAAACAAAGGAAATGGCGCCCAATTTTCTCTAGCTTTAGTAAGCACGTTCATATAATCGATTAGCTAACGTTAATGTGAATTCTCTTGAAGGTATAAGCGTGAGCATTGAAGGAGAACAATCAAGCGATGGAATTTTTAAACGAAAGAGGTATGTAAGGCTAGTACTTTCTTTCTAAGGGATGACTCTTATGGCATGAATCCTCTTATCCTTCCATGATTTTCCTACATATCGGGAATTGTGAATCTATGATTATAAAGAGCTTCATACGAGATAAAGCAAAGAGATACATTACGAGCATGACAATACCGATGATGAATCTAAGTCTAGAAGTCCTAAGCTCATGATACGATATTCCTACGAAGCTAATGGTCCTTATATGATTCCTATGATGTTATTTCCCTACCTCTCCATGACTTTCTTACATTCCGGGTACTATGAGACAATATTGATAGAGAGCTTCTTATGAGATAAAGATGAGAAATATTTCATGAATACGAAAAAAAATGATGGTAAGTTTAAGTCTAGAGATTCTAAAGCAAGATATGATGTCTATGAAGATAAAGATCCTACTTACGATCCCTTGATGTTGTTCATGGTGTACGCTCACCTTAAAAATTTTAGTTCCTTCAAGGTGATATATGATGTATATGATCACTCCATAATGTTATCGGGGGTTCTCGACCTTATGTCACCCCGACATCGTTATAGATTGTCTATAAGCTCTAACGCATGACCTATGACCAATATTCCGAAAAGTTACGAATCTATGTTCATAAGGGGGTTCCATATGAGATAAAGGTAAGAGATATGTCATAGATACGATGATGGTAATGATGAGCCTAAGGTAGAGATTATAAAGTCCATCATGTGATATTTTTACGAACTTCATGCTGCGAACATGATACGATTTTTACGAACTTCATGCTGTGATGATAATGATGAAGATGTTGATAGTGATGATGATAATGATGACGATTGTAATAGTGATGACGCTAAAGATATTTATGGGCTTTTATGTATATGTGCCTATGTGTAGCTATTATGAAACCTCGAGCTTAAATGGCCGGGGTAGAATATATATATATATATATATATATATATATATATATATATATATATATATATATGATGCTGCGCGCACCACTGCAGTTGGGTACGGATAACACTGAGCCTTGGTAGGGCCAAGCACGGATAACACTGAGCCTTGGTAGGGCCAGGCACGTATAACACCAAGCTTTATTATAGCTGGGCACGTTTGGAAATGATTCTCAAGTTTGGAAATCCATCCTTTTCAATGCTCAATATCTTCCTAGCTTTACCTGGAAGTTAATGAAGTGAATTGTATCTCATAGTCTCACAAGTGGTCAAGTCCTCTGAATCATTCTTCAGGCACTCTTGAAAGGAGTTGTATATGGCTGTGTATATCACCTTCTGCATGAGAACCAGGTCACTATACTACTTGATCCATAACTAGTACAATCTAATACTTCGATAATGAGCATCACACCATTTATATTAAAGAATGAGCATGCCAAGCACACTGATACCACCCTAATACAGATGCTGCAATTACTCACAATCTGTTGAAAAACTGTACTCAGCAATGGTTTAAAGTTCTGTTGTCAAAGACTAATCTGGTGCTTTGTCTTGAAGAGTTCTTATTCTCAAGTTAGGAATTCCTCTTTTTTCCATATTCAGAATCCTCTTAGCTTGACTTGGTAATTCCTGAAAATTATGAAACTGAACTGAACCTACAAAATCAAAAACCAAGTTAGTTAAAAAATATGCAAGTCCATTTCCTTCTCTATGTATATGCTCCACAGACACTCTTTGATCATCCATCATCCTCTTGATATCATCCACCAACATTGAGATACTCCAAGGGATCTTCCATTCAGCATATATAATCTTCTTCATGGTCATGGAATCAGTCTCTATAATCAATGGAAACAGCTGCTTTTCCACACAGTACATCAGCCCCATTCTAATAGCCTCAGCCACAATATTTGGTCCATCTGTCAGAATTTTAGCAGCTGCATACACTAAATCTCCCTCTTCATTTCTGATACAAAAAGCGACAGAACTTTGTCCTGGATTTCCTTTAGCAGCTCCATCAGTATTACACCTGTAGAATCCAGATGCAGGTCTCATCCATTTAATAATTTTACATATAACAGTTGGCTTATATCCTTCAAAGAACTGAATAATCTGATGCCATCTAGTTGGAATATTTAGCCCAGGAAACTGAAATTTACATTACATATAAATGTTCAGATTTATGTCATATAGTACTCTATTCAGATTCATATTACCACCATGTAGCCTATTGTTTCTCCACTTCCATATTTGCCACACAATGAAAGCAGGCACTGCTTTGTATATGGTCTTCATTTTGAAATGGTATTTTGCTTCCCACCAACTTCTTAGAGCATGTTTCACCTGAATACAATTCATGCTCAATCCAGCCCCTATATTAAAGTATCTCCATACCTTAGTAGCCAAATCTCCACACAGAAATAGATGATTTATCTTCTCAATCTGAGCAGTATGACAGCAACAACACTTTGAGACTATAGGAATGCAAATACTTGCCACCACTTCATCAACTGGCACTTTAAACTTCCACAATCCCCACACGAAGAATGAAATTTTAAAAGGCACACCTTTGATCCACATATTCTGAAATGGCACTGTTACATTAGCTTTTTGTCTCAATAACTGCCATGCACTACTTACTGTAAACCTTCCTGTACTTGTCATCATCCACCAAGGTCTATCCCATTCATTTGATGCATATTTAATAACAATTTCCTGTATTATATACTGCACAATATCTTCAGGAAACAGCTGCATGAGTTTGTTGATATTCCATCCTCCATTTGGCATAAGCTCAGAAACATCTTCAACATAATCATTGATTTGCCAGGACTGGGGAACCACATAGCTGAGAGCACCTAGCCTAGTTCAATTGTCAAACCAGATGTTTGAACTTCCAATCTTTGGCTCCCACCAGATTTCCTGCTCTATACTTTCCCTTGCTTCCAACATCATCTTCCAGACTTGTGACCCTCCCTTCCATTGAACCACCTAAGGAATTTTCTTCTTACAGTATTTATTCCATATAAAATTAGCCCAGAGAGAACTAGTGGTTCTAAATTTCCACCAGAGTTTAGCACATAAAGCTTAGGACATGTCATCAACAGACCTGAAACCCAAACCTCCTTCATGTTTGGGAATGCACATGTTAAGCCAAGATGACCAGTGTCTGCATCTTCCTTCCTCATTATTCTAAAAGAACCTGGCAAAGATCCTGTGTAGTTCTTTTATAACACATTTAGGAGGCCTTATAGCAGATAGAACATGAATTGGGATACTTTGAAGGACACTTGTAATCAACACTGCTTTTCCTTCATAAGACAGTAACTTGTTTTTCCAAGTTTGTAACTTGTCTTTGACTTTCTTCAATAATTCAGTATAATCCACTTTCCTTTTCCTGGCATGAGTAATTGGTACTCCAAGATATGTAAAAGGAAATTGTCCTCTCATAAATCCTGTTACTACTGCAACCTGCTGACTTAACTCATCTGAAATTTTGTTGAACATATAAAAAGAACTTTTCCTCTTGTTTATCAACTGTCCAGATATTTTCTCATATTCCTAAAGAGTATCCTCGATCATCTGTAAAGATTGGTTGTCTGCTGCAGAAAAAATGATTGTATCATCTGCATATGCCAGATGATTCAGCTCAGCACTCCACTTTGGCATCCCATATCCAACAAAACCAGGATGATCAAACAAAGAGTTCAATGCTCTTGAAAGAACTTCTGCAGCTATAATGAAAAGAGCAGGAGAGAGTGGATCCCCCTGCTTGACACCCCTTGTAGAGTGAAAGAAACCATGTGCCTGGCCATTTAGATGTACTGAATACCAATTATTTGCCAACAGCCTCCATATAAGGTCAATGAAAACTGAAGAGAATCCCATCTTTTTCATCACTTTACAGAGGTATAACCATGAGACCCTATCATATGCTTTTGTCATATCCAACTTAATCACAACATTTGTTGGTTTTCCTCTCTTCCTTATATCAGTTACAATTTCTTATGTCAACAATACATTCTCAATTATATTCCTGCCCTTAACAAAACCTGATTGATTTGGAGAAATCACCCTTGTGAGTAACTTGTCCAATCTGTCATGAGCTACTCTTGATATGACCTTATTGATAAAGTTGCTCAGACTTATAGGTCTCATATCAGAGAATGACTCAACAACATTCTTCTTTGGCAGCAAAACTAGATTAGTGTAAGTGATTGACTTGGGAAGAGTCTGTCCTTCAAAGAAAGCTTTAACAACACTAAATACATTAGCCTTGATCACCTCCCAACACTTCTGAGAAAATATACCAGAAAATCCATCGGGGCCACAGGTACTGTCTCCATTTAATTCAAATAATGCCTTCTGTACTTCCTCCATAGTAGGTTGTTCAGCAAGTAGTATATTATCCTCCTCTCTAATCAGTTCAGGAATATGATTAAGAATTGGAGAATCTTCACTAACCTCCTCATGAGTAAATTGCTTATGGAAACAATTAACAGCTTCAGCAGCAACTCTATCAGCATCCTCTAGCCAATTTCCAGTAGCATCTTTAATCCTCTTAATCTAGATTATTTTCCTTCTTCCTTTTACCAGACTATGGAAATATCTTGTATTCTTATCACCTTCTGAGAAACAGTCCATCCCAGTTTTTTGCCTCCATAATTCTTCCTCATAGTGAAGATACAGTTTAAGTTCTGCTTGTGCCCTTTGCATGACCATTCTATTTTCTTCAGATGGATTCTCCTCAAACAAATGCTCTTTAATCTTAACTATATCCTCTCTGATTACTAGTTGTTTAAAAATGTCCCCAAAAATAGTCTTACTCCATGTACTTAATGCAGCTTTCAGTTTCTTCATCTTGAGTTTAAAGGACAGAAACACATCATCAGATAAGACTGCTTCCCATTGCTGCTTAACAAAGTCAAGAAAAGTATCATGTTCCACCCAGAATTTGAGAAATCTGAATGGTTTGATAAAATTCTACACTTGATCTGCACAAGATACAAGTAATGGTGCATGATCAGAACCAGCCCTTGACAAATGTTCCACTTCTAGCTATCCAAACCAATTCTGAAATGTATCATTATGCACAATCCTGTCCAATCTCTTAAAAATGCAGTCATTGGCAGCCCTACCATTCCACCAGGTGAAAGGACTCTCTTTGAAAGGCATCTCATGCAACTCACAAGAATTCAAACAAAAAGCAAAATCTTCATACTCTTGTGGCAATACTGGTAAACCTTCTTCTTCATTCAATATAACACTGAAATATCCACCAATCAGTCAAGGAGATGTCATATTACTAGCCAAGAAGTATAAACTATCCCATAACTGCATTCTCTCCACTTCTGAACATTTGGCATAAACCATTGTCACCACCATATCTCTATTCAAATCTTGAAACTGCAGCTTTACAGTAATGGATTATTCAGTATCCAACAGAACCTCAACATCAAAATTGTGTTGCACAAAAAACCAGATTTTGCCATTACAGTTGAAATTAGCATAAGGCATTCCAAGTCTCCTTCTATATTTCTGAATCTGTCTCTGATGCTGAAAAGGTCCCATGAGAGCTACCAAAAAGAACTTGTGATGCTTATTTAACATTTGGACTCTATGAAATGCTTGTTGGGACTTCACTGATCTTATGTTCCAGAATAAAAATTTAACAATCATTTAACAGATTTCTTAGAATTATTCCTTGTTGAGTACCTCACTGTTTGTGGAACATCAGAATTTTGCTTTCTTCCTTTGCTCTGCCCTTTGCTTTGTGATTTTGGAGATAATCCTGCTTCTACACACATCTGTTGTAGTTTCATATCAATAGCATCACCATCAACATCTTTCTTCTTATTATTAATCAAAGTCAACTTATCATTTTCCTCCTGTAGCTTGTGAGAAACTACATCATGCAAAGCCTTATTAGGTGATATCCTTACAACAACACTCAAAGGTTGAACCTCCTTAATATCAGGAATAATGGCCAAAGCTAAATTCCTTTTTTCTGCATCAGCAAGTTTCTCAGGATAATAGCCAACCAACTGCAAGTTACAATTAGAATTATGTATCTCCTCATTAGAATTATCCTTTAGAATTAAAGCCTGAGCAGAATCCTCCTAATCCATGGAACTAGTCATACTTGGAGAGCAACTAATAACCCTTTTAGCATCATTCTCCAGACAAATTGAGTACTTTCCAATCTCACCTTGCATCTTCTCATTAGAAACTTCATTCAAATTCAGATCACCTGCTTGAGTACATTCAGACATCTGATTTTCCAGAGAAAATTCAGAGGCCTCTTTTACATCGTGATACTTATTAATTACATCAAAGCTCTGATGAAAATCTTCCTCTTCATCCCTCACACCCCTATTTTTCTCTCCTAGTTGCTGATCATCTGTATCTGCAAGTGCTAGTATACTGTTAACTAGTACTTGATCCTTATTAATCAAGTTATTCACCCCATCCCCCGGATCATGTATAACTTCCAAAACACCTTTATTTTGGTGAACTTCACCTTTGCCCACATATTGATTAAAGGGTCCTGACACTCCTTCTCCACCATTAAGATCTTCATCAATTCTTCCCTGCAATATTACATACTCTTGAACATCTTCAGATACTTCATTATTCTCCTGTTCTTGACAATCATGAGCCATTTTTGAGCCATAATCCACATTATCCTCCAGAGATTATTCTTTGCCATCCAGCTGTGGATTATTAATCTCTTTTTGAACATGATCACCATTAATCTGCTGTGTTTTGTTAATAGCTACTACACTTTGATTATCAGTTTCACTATTGTGCACCTTAGCAATTTAATTCTCATAAAATTCACCCTCTTCCAGAGACTTGGTTCTATTCTTAGCCTGATGTTTGTCCAGATACAAAATTGCAGCTTCTACACCATCATGCACCTTATTATGATCCTTCTTGTCATCTACAGATGCAACTGCAACCCTTTGTTCTACAAAAACATCCTCTTCTATCACATCCTCCTCATTACTTTTATTCTCATTACTCAACTTACTAACTTCAATATCCTCTACTCCTTGGTTCAATACCTCAAATTTGTTTGACACATTAACTTCTTTGTTTCTATCATCCTTTCCAATTGGAATCACTTTGTTCTTGTGCTGCCCTTTGTTTCCAGGGTAAGTTACCACAGTACCACTGGATAACACTTTTGGTAAATATTGTTACACTGGTTTTTTCCACCCCATATATCTTCTATATCTTCCTTGTTGGATCTGCCCTTGTTTACTTGTTCCAGGCTCATCTGCTACAACTAAGGCCTTTCCCTTGTTCTGAATCACTTTTTCTTTATCTGCCACCTCATTTTCTAGCAGTTCTGGATGAAGCACCCAACAATCTTCATTGGAATGACTTTGTAAAAGACACTTTGTGCAATACTTTGGTAGGTAGTCATATCGAATATTAACTTTAATGGACCTGATATCCTTTGTAACATCATCTTCAATCTCCATCCATATAGACTTAGGAAAATCTGCAAGCAAATCTACCTGTACTTTCACTCTTGCACTATTTGGCCTAGTTTTGTTGATAGTAGCAGCATCTAATTGAATTATCTTGCCCACAGCTGAAGCTAATGTAAACAAAGATTCCTTGACAAAAAAGGTAGGAAGAAGGTTTGGAAACGAAATCCAAGCCATAGACATTGAAGTCTCCTTTTCAATACTGAAATTAGAATCATATATCAATGGTCGCATTTGATAAGAATGACCATCCTTTGACTTCAACCAAAAGAAACTTTTGATGAGATAGTAATAAAATCTTCCCTTAAATCACATCTTATTAATACATGTCTATCTCTCAAAAAGTCTACCCGACAGTTACCCTTTACTCCACACTATTGAGGTATAATAGTTCTCAACTAATCTAACTCGGGCCATGCATACGAAAACTTACCAATAATGGCATTTTGTAGGTTTTCAATCCTCTCCATTCGTAAGACTTCAGAGGAGGACCATCTTACAACGTGTTTACCATCTATAATCTCAACCTTCTTCATAGGAATGGATTCAAACTTTTGCATGGGATTTTCAACAGTGTCATGCATTAGGGTATTAAGATATTTTTGATCTGTCTACGTAGGGATTGCTGGTTTTGGCTGTTGCAGATTGCTGGACGAGGAGAGAGGAGGGAAATCTTGAGGAGAGAAAGGCTGACAGATCTTTTTTCAAATTAGGGTTTGCATGGGAGGAGAGAGAAGAGAGTTTTTTTCTCAAGGAAGACGTTTTATATGTGTATAAAAGTATTTATGTTTCCAAATGAAAAAAAAAGGTTTTCCTATAATTTGAGCATTAGATTAATGAATGAACGCTTGATGCATACGTTGGGTAATGGTACGAGCGGTGCTCGGTGGTTAGCCCCGGGTACCCGTCATGGCCCCTAGTCGGGTCGTAACAAACTCCTAGGATAGCTAACTGTTGGAGCTCACGAGCTATCTCTCTTTTCTCTGGCTAAACATCACATAAACTTCCTATAGATCTACGGCTAAGAGCATCAGCCACAACATTTGCTTTCCCGGGATGATATAGAATGTCAACATCATAATCCTTCAACAATTCTAACCATCGCCGTTGCCGTAAATTTAGTTCTTTCTGCTTGAAGATATACTGAAGGCTCTTATGATCTGTGTAAATATCAACGTGGACGCCATACAAATAATGTCTCCACATCTTCAGTGCACGAATCACCACAGCCAATTCAAGATCATGGGTCGGATAATTTTTCTCATGTTTTCGTAACTGCCTTGAAGCATACGCAATCACCTTACCATGTTGCATCAACATACAGCCTAGCCCAACGCCGAAAGCGTCACAATAAACAACGTAACCTTCCAATCCCTCTAGAAGTGTCAGGACCGGGGCAAAAGTTAATCTATCCTTTAGCTCTTGGAAACTACGTTTGCAAACATCTACCCATTAAAACTTTGCTGATTTCTAAGTCAGCTTTGTGAGCGGTGAAGAAATAGAAGAAAACCCTTCTACAAATCTCCTATAATAACCTGCTAAACCCAGAAAACCACGAACTTCTGTAGGATTTGTAGGCCTTGGCCAAGTCTTCACGGCCTCAATCTTTTGGTTATCTACCTGAATACCATGGGCTGAAACAATATGCCCCAAAAAGGTCACTGAGTTCAACCAAAATTCACACTTAGAAAATTTAGCAAATAACTCCTGAGCTTGAAGAACTCTAAGAACAGTGCGCAAATGATCCGCATGCTCTGCTTCGGACCTAGAATATACTAGGATATCGTCGATGAATACAATCACAAATAAATCTAGGAAAGGCCTGAACACATTGTTCATCAAATCCATAAATACTGTTGGTGCATTAGTTAGCCCAAATGACATTACCCGGAACTCAAAATGGCCATATCTTGTTCTAAAGGCTGTCTTAGGGATATCTTTCTACCTAACTCTCACTTGATGATACCCGGATCACAAATCTATCTTTGAAAACCATTTGGCGCCTTGTAATTGATCAAATAAATCATCAATCCTAGGAAGAGGGTATTTGTTCTTAATCGTCACTTTATTTAGCTGCCGATAGTCAATGCACATTCACAATGACCCATCTTTCTTTCGCACAAACAACATAGGTGCTCCCCACGGGGATGAACTAGGCCTAATAAAGCCTTTTTCAAGTAAGTCCTTCAATTTCTCCTTCAATTCTTTTAACTCTGCAGGAGCCATTCTATAAGGAGGAATAGATATGGGTTTTGTATCCGGTAACACATCTATAGCAAAATCAATCTCCCGCTCTGGAGGGAAGCCTGGAAGCTCTTTCGGGAATACATCTAGGAATTCATTCACCACGGGGACTGAAGAGTTGGCGGTTCAGCTTACACATCTTGAACCCGAACTAGATGGTAAATACAACCTTTTGTGATCATCTTCCTTGCCTTTAGATAGGAAATAAACCTACCTTTTGGTGACGCAATATTTCTTTTCCATTCTAAAATTGGTTCTCCCAGAAATTGGAAGCGAACCATTTTCATTCTACAATCAACATTGGCATAGCAAGAAGCCAACCAATCCATACTCATGATAACATCAAAATCCACCATTTTTAACTTATGTAAGTCAACCATAGTACGATGGTCACAAATCAGAACTACACAATTTTGATATACTCGACTAGCTATTACCGATTCACCAACGTGTGTAGATACCTCAAAAGGTTTGATCGACTCCGGTTTGATCCCAAACCGACCCGCAATATATGGAGTAACATATGACAATGTGGAGCCCCGATCTATCAAAGCATATACATCATGAGAAAATACCGATAAAATACCTGTGACAACACCTGGAGAAGACTCAAGATCTTGGCGTCCAGCCAAAGCATAAATATGGTGCTGAGGATCGCTAAAATTGGGAACTCTCCCTCTGCCTCTACCATGGCTGACTGGCGCATGTGAACCTGGCCCCATAGGGCGTATAGATGATAAAAACTCGACTACCGATCCTAAAGGCTGGGTCTTACCCCTACTACCAACTGAGGAGCAATCGCGTATAATATGGCCTGGCCAACCACATGCATAGCAAACCTCTAAACCTAGTCAACACTGGCCCCAATGTAACTTCCCCCACTAGGAACATCATGGTACGGGTGGCCTTGTCCGACCCGAATCACCCCTGAACTGAGAACTAGTAACCCTGATATTTTGACTCGGCCGGGAATAAGTAGATATATCAAATCTCTGGCCTGTAAACCGTGGAGGCGCACAAGTCATAGCATGGCCTGAATGCCTAAAACACTGCTGTGTCGGCCCGCCTCTAAACTCACTCGTTGGACCCAAAGATCTAGCCCTCATGTTATGCCCTCTATCATGCTCACGCTCACTTATTTGCTGTTGTTGGCTTTCTTCCAAATTATAGGCATGGGATTGAATGCGTGAGATATCCATGTTGTCCTGAAGGGACGCAATCAAGCACTTATCCATCAAATGTGGCCCTAGGCCTCTCACAAATCGGTGCACTCGGTCACCCATATCCGCTACTATGGCCGAAGCATACCTAGCCAAAGAATTGAAGCGGAGACTATACTCTAAAGCACTCATACTCCCTTGCCTAAGATTCAAGAATTTATCAGCTCTAGCCCGCCGAACCTCTTGAGGCAAGTAATGTCGGAGGAAGACATCCACAAATTCTTGCCATACCGGGGGAGGTGCTGTCACGACCCAACCCCGTAGGCCGTGACTAGTGCCCGATCTGGGCACCCAAGCACACCTATCAAATGTTATCTCAAATTTTTATTAAACGCATTCAAGTATGTAGCAGAAGCCGACAAGGCTATATTTCAATTTTTGATAATTTCCAGAAAAATTTCGGCAGAGTTTCCTTTGTTTTACGGACTATCCAATATAACCCTGCACACAGAAAATACCAACAGGGGCCACACAGGGCCAACAAGGCAACATTTAAACATATGCGGACCGGCCGCCGCGGCGAATGGGATCGCCCACACACAACATATACACATATTCATACAGAAAGACCCCAACCCACAAACATGTCCACAGACCTCTAAACAGACCGACAGAATCATATGACGGGACAGGGCCCCGCCGTACCCCAGATAAACATATGTACAGAATATACAACAGCAAAAGATATATACCAAAAGTATAAGCTCCGGATCAAGGGGAGCAATTCCCAAGTAGCGGAACAGGTATCCTAAGCTGGCGGCGTATCAAAAGGTGCGTCTATACCTGCGGGCATGTAGCGCAGCCCCCGAAGAACAGGGGGTCAGTACGAAAAATGTACCGAGTATGTAAAGCGGAAATGTAACAAATATAATCATAATCCAAACCCGAGATACAAAATATAGTGGATAGAGTCGAACCCGAATCCGAATCAGAAATACAGAGTATAAATATATACAGAGTACCGGGTATAACAGACAGAGCTGTAATCTGAATCAGAGGTACAGAGTATGGCTGACCGGATCGTAACACGGATTAGGAGTACAGAGTATGCCTGACAAGGTCGTAATCTGAGTCAGAAGTACAAAGCGTGACTGACTAAGTCATAACCCGAAGCAGACGTACAATAGTAAAGCAGACGGAATCAGTATATGAATCAGACTTTCAGAAGTGCAACAGACAGAGTCATAGTCCAGATCAGATATACAGATGTGTACCAGACAGAATCATGCATGCAGAGTCATAAGAATATACAGATACAAATAGCATATATATTAGATCCCGGCCCTCTAACGAGGGACGCGGTAACAGAACCCGGCCCTCTTAGTACGGGACGCGGTGGACAGACAGATCAGATCATATGCCATCCTGGCCGCCATCCCCATACTATCACATCATCAAATCATATACAGATGTAAACAGAACCCGGCCCGCACACCGAGGGACGCGGTGAACAATGCAGTGGAATATGCACGAATAACAGAACCTGGCCCGGGCGCAGTGAAGGAAGCATTGAGACATCCACGAACAGATTAATGAGAAACCATATACATACAGATCGTTATACAGACTCAATGAAACGGAAGTAAACCAAACGGTGGGTCAAATCAGAGTAATCGGACAATATTCATAAAATACGCATATATGTCATTTGGGATGGCACGACAGACTACATCGGAATAAAATGTCCAGAACTGCTCCAGACGTCAAAATATATTATAAGACTCATAACTATAGTCATAACACTGGTCAAATGGCAGACAGACTAACAATCAAAAATTGCCTGAGATTTCCGGACAGAAATGAGCTATTTTGAGTCGTACAGAGAGTGTCAGAATTTTTGTGGGCCCACCTTGGCCGAACTGAGGTGGCGTACGTAAATTATGGATTATAGGTCTTATGGAGTCACCCATGAGAGTTTTAGGGCATTCCGACTTCGTTTGTGAAAGTTGCATACATATTAGTTACTTTAACGACAAATTGCAAGAAACTAGTTCAATCTTACTGAACGAAATGGAGCCAATTTCAATCTCGGATTTCGAAGGACAGAGTCGTATTTAAGACTCCCGTTCGAGCCTATCATACTTAGAACATGCCAAAGAATGAAGGGGAAGACTTTACATACCTTGGCTGCGCCTTATGCTCGCTCAAATTTAATTCCCGTTTCGCCCAAAATCTACAAATGGTCATTTTTACCAATTGTAAGTTATAGTTTCTAAGAGTTCAACTTAAGGGCATATTTATCTACCGAAATTTCGGTAGCATTTCCCATAAACATATAATGTCCCCGAGACTTAGCTCAGCCTAATATAACAACAACAACAACCCAACAATCCAACAACATCAACAATTATCATAAAACGCACTTTATCACAAATAGTCCTCTTTTTACATAAAACAACACTTTCCATTCCAACTTCATCATATCAAGCTAATATCATTATTCTCATATTCATTCACTAACTCGAGATTATTCAAACGTATTCCAATAACATTCCGCACAATATTCACGAATTCAAGTATTTCCACTAATTCCATATTCCATCCGAACTTCAACAAATGCAACAACATTACCAACTTACATTGTTTTCTTCCAAATTCATTAATGACAACCATTATCCATATCTAGAATCTTACTTCCATAATTACATAAAAATCATACAAAAATCACATAATTTCCCATAATAACATACAACCATTTTTAACACCAACCTAGCTTATTAAACCTTTATTTACATCACAAAGGCCACAACGACATAACTAACCAACTAAATGAAATTTTATCCAGCACTTTCTACCACCACCATGGCACACGGCCATGCACCACCACCACACACACACACACGGCTTCACACACATATCACAACTCCACAATTCTCATCAAATTCCAATCATTACAACATACATGCTTATTCTATAACATAAAAGAGTAGATTTCTTACCTTTCTTCCGACTTCAATCTTCCACAAACGTCGCTCTCTCGCTAAACCAATTATATCACGTCGGAGAGCGTCTTGAGCTTACTATAAATACAAGAAGAACAAGATTTTTGGATCAAAGATTGATGAACTAATTTTTTTTCTCCCCTTTTTTGTTCTTGGCCGAAACCCTTGCCTTTTGCTCTCAATTCTCTTTTTGTTTTTGTTTCTTGAATTCTCTAGAAATGAACAAGTTGGCCCCTTTATTTAATATCCCATGATTTTTAATTAAACATGGGCTTGGGCTCTTGGCTCTACATGGCCGGCCACCCCTCAAAAAAAATTTGGGCCTCATTTGTTTTCTTTCCATTTTTTTTTTTGGGCCAACCCGGTTGGTCACGAGTTTGGCCTAGCCCACTGACCTTTCAACCTTAAACCGTTCATATCTCCTTGTACCGATGTCACCTATAGGCCCACGACCTACCGTTGGAAAGCTATTTCAATTATCTACAACTGTTATTTCTGCGCGTTTTCCCAAATTCCAAACTTATAATGCCGATTTTTCCCCTCCAGGTCAGGTCATCCGAAAACGTCTTCTTAAAAATATCCGTTTGGAGGGCTTTCACTTTGATTTGGCCCCAGGGCCCTTCACGAGTTGTGTTTAACTTTACATATGCGATTCATATAACTTGTCACATGTCCCAAAAAAAAATCTTGACGTGTGGGCCCCACCTCAACTTACAAATAATCTGACGTTCGAAAATACAGGATATAACAGGTGCATTAACTCCCTGTGAAGCCACCCAAACCGTATACCAATGAACTGCGACATCCCTCAATCTATAGGATGCTAACTCCACTGATTCAACGTCTAAAGCATGATTTAACTGAAGTGTCCTCAACATCCCATTAATGAAATTCTGAGGGTCCTCTTCCGGCTTTGACCCGAAGAATTTCAGAGGGTTCAAGCTAATAAAATCACGGACCCTTGCACTAATAGCCCTATCACCTTGCCCTGTACCTTGCCGTTGAGCCTGGGCGGCTACCAACTGAGTAAGTAAATGAATGGCCTCTTTTACATCTTAGCCTGAAGCATCCGGTGGAGGAGCTGGAGGTGCTGGAGCTGGGGCTGAGGCTCCCTCATGCTCCTCAGAAATAGGAACTGAGTGAGAGGACTGAGATTGAGCCGCATTCTGGGACTCACCCTCCTCAATATCCGTTGGCGGTGCTTTTTCAGCCCGTTTTCCTGCCATTGTCTTGCCCTTTTGGGCTACCGTAGCTTTTCCCTTTACAAGCATCTCTGAAATACACAATACACAGTTAAGGAAAAGATAAATCCTTATATTATGGATCTATCGCACGATCTTATGAAGAAAGAAGGTCATTCATTCCTAAAATGCCCGCAGCTTCCTATTTATAAGTGTGGCGTGCAACACACCCATAAATAAGACTACTGGACCCGGCTCGTAGACACACCCTAGGATAGAACTACTCTGATACTACTTTTGTCACGACCCAACCGGAGGGCCATGATGGGTACTCGGTGGTAACCCACCCGGGCATCTCTTATCGTACATTCGCATTTACATCTAGGTGAGCCACATAGCTTAATCATACTTTCTATCCATCATTCATGCTAATCACTTTGGGAAACAATACATTTATATCATCATCAACACAATGCCCATATCCATGTACACTAGCTGACGAGGCTATCAAGATAATATACAAAATATAAACCGACAAGGTTAAAGACATCTAATCACACATAACTGTCTATGAGCCTCTAAGAATGGTAGGTAATATCATATAGGCGGGACAGGAACCCGTCGGGCCCATGTATGTACAGAAAAGAATAATACCAAAAGTTGTAGCTCCGGATGAAATGGAGTAGGGCTGGGCATAAATACCGAAAACTGAAAAACCGAACCGAACCGAACCGAAACTTCAACAAACCGAACCGAACCGAACTAGTTTTGTTCGGGTTTGGTGTCCATCGTCAAAAAACTGAAACTGAAATAGCCGAACCGAAGTTTGATAAAACCAAAAGCGCACCGAAATTTAATACATTACCCAAAAGAATTAAAATAGTCCAGGCCCATTAAGTTTAAAGCAAAAACAAAAAAAAAAACCCAATTGTAATAAGTCCTCTTTTTGCATTTGTATCCCTAATTTTCCACTTCAATTGAAAAAATCAAATATCCTTAACAAAGAAAGGTAACTAGGATGTCTCTTTAGGATTAATGTATGTCCTTTATGTGTTTTCTTAATTATTCTTACGGTATGTATATAACACCTAGTAATCCTATGTCATGATTATAGTTTTCTGTTTTTGTGTATCCTATTTGTTTGGTTTTGATTTCGATTTCAATTTATCAGTTTTATGTTTTATTGCTTTTGAGAATATGAACTAGTGTCAATGGAATCGCTTCTAATATTATATTAAAAAAATGAATTGAAAAAACCAAAATCAAACCGAACCGAACTTTAAAAAACCGAGACCGAAATAACCGAACCGAACTAGTTTGGTTCGGTGTTTGGTGCCACCTTCAAAAAACCGAACCCAAAATAGCCAAACCGAAATTTGGTAAAACCGAACCGAAAAACCGAACGCCCACCCCTAAATTGGAGCTCCTCTATGTAGTTCCTGAATAAGAAAACTATGGATCAAGCCTGTCTCCCTGGCCACCTATGGGCATGACGCAGCGTCCACAAACAAAAGGACGTTAGTATGAATAATGTACTGACTATGTAAAGCATAATTAACATCATAAAAGGAGCATAAGAGACAGCATGAGAAACAACATAAGATAGGAGAATTGGGAGATAGTAGAGCCGTCATCACAATTACTTACTTGTCTTTCATGGGGACCTTCCATTTCTAATGCGTGCTCGTGTACATACATACAAACATATAAATATATCTATATCCGTGTCCATATTCGTATCTGTATCCATATACATATTCATATCCATAGCATACCCGGCCATGAAGGTTTGGTGGTTTCACATACCCGGCCATGAAGCATAATTAGTCACGTATACCTAAGAGCCCGTAAGTATCGTCAACATCATTACTATCATCGTTTCATTACATCTATCCTTATAAGATCAACCATCATATAAGAAAAGTAGAAGAATCGTAAAAGTATCGAGAATCATGAGCTTTAGTAGCTTTAGAGATAGAATCATTTGGAGGACATTGTAGAACTCATGAAAGGATACACACATATACATATATATATATATATATATATATAGCCAAGGAACCATGCCTTATTTAAATAAGGGTTAGCCTTACACACCTCTTCGTCTTCTTAACTATTTACGATCACCGTCGAAGCTGGAATAATCTACATTTAGAAGAATTCATACCATGGTTAAACCTTAATGATACTATTAAACTCAAACTAGGATCATTCATGATCTAATGAAAATTGGGCAGCATTTCCCCTATTTCGTCAACTTCCACCATTTTACAAAAAAACTCCCAACAACCCCAATAACATCCATAAAACACTCATAATATCGTAATCAAGTAATCACACTACATTAGCCTCCAAAATTCATCCTTATGTTCAACCTATGCCAACAACTTCACACCCATTTAGCACATTTTTCATATAATACTTCTTCATCACCATTATTACCTTCCATAACATGATTATATCCATATCATACTAAGAATCATGACTCATTTTAGTTTACTACTCATAAACATCATAAAAGCTGCATTTATACTTCATTTTCTACTTTCTTCTTCTACCCAAGTTTTGCTACAACGAAACATTCTCATTAACATGAAATAAGCAAGGAAACTAACCTTTTCATCCCATAGAAACAAAATTTGGAGCAGCTACTAACTTGTGCCAAAAACCCTAGCTACGATGCCCAAGTTTTCTCTGAAATCCACCAACCCTAGAAAGCCTTCTAACACATAAACACTTGATTTCTTGCTATTTGATCTTTATAATCCCTTGGGTTTGGGTGTAATATGTTGGGAGAAGGTTTTTGGAGCTTTAGAGAGTGTACAAGAAATGTGGGAAATGAAATGAAGTGAGGGTCGTCCGTTCTTATAAAATAAAAATATGACCCGACCCGAGTTATACGGCCTACTATACGGGCCGTACAATTTATACGGTTCGTATAATTGGATCGTATAATCATACCAGCGATCACCCTTCTCTGGACAAAACCTACGGACCATTATACGGGCTGTATAATTTATACGGTTCGTACAAATGGACGTACAACTAGAGAATTTCGATTTTCATTCTTGTCAACTCGTTTGACTTCCAATCCTCGTGGAACCTTCTTGACACTTATATAATACTAAAATTCTCGTCGAATCGTTTGACTTCAAATCCTCGTGGAACCTTCTTGACACTTATATAATACTTCATTAACCATACAATAGGACCTATAGCAGCCCCTTAAGATAGTTCTACATAAACATTAACTCAATTATAGCGGAAACCTTTCCGAACATGACTTACATTTCGCTTCCTTCAACGAACTTAGGCTCATATATTCATATTACTCCAACTCTTATGGTATGAACCTTAAGATATCTAATACTTCCCTTAATCTCATAAGGATTTCATAATCACCTTATGCTCACCTTAGCCTATCCACAAGGCAACACATACGGAATTTTCGGGGTGTAACATTTTTAATTGTTACACCTCGAAATTTCAGGTTGTGGTGTGGTGAATAGAATAATGAAATTTAAGGTGTACATGATGTCTCTACAAGTAATAAGGGATACTTAATGATTCTAATTAAGATTCCAAAGACATTTAAGGCAAGAGAAGAAAGCTCGCCGGAGAAAGTTAAGGTAGAGTTATGGTTTGGAAGGTTTCGTAATCATCGAGCTATTATATATTTAGTAAGGTATTAAGGATGAGTTATAGAGCTCTTTAGATTCTTAACGAGGTGTTAGGTAAGTGCCAAGAAGGTTTCATAAGGATTTGAGATCAAACGAATCGACGAGAACAAGTTTGGGAAGAAGTGAGTTATACGACCACTTATACGGTCCATACAACAATAACAGTGAAGGGTCATCACTGAGAGACTCTACGATCACTTATACGGACCGTATAAAATTATACGGACAGTATAAGTGTCCGTATAATCCATAGCGGGCAGCCTTGTCCTCTTTTTATAAATATAAGACCCAAGTCCTCATTTCTCATTTTTCACCTTCTCCAAACTTCCTGAGACCTCTAGAATATTTCGCACACCATATCAACACAAATTCAATACATATCAAAGATTTAACATCAAGAACCAAGAGAATCAAGTGTACAGAAGATCACTAGGGTTTGTGGAGGTCAACATTCCCTTTGGAATTGAAGTTGGGGTTTTCTCAAGTGAAGTATCTTCATCCAAAGATCATTCCTATATAATCAAAGGTGATTTTTACATCTATTTCATGTTATTAAAATTATTGAGTAGTTGAAAGACTTGGATTAGAGAAGAAAGTAGAATATGAGCTCACAATATGGAAGTAATGGTATTTTGAGTAGTAAGTTCATTTGAGTCATGATTCTTTACATGAGATGAATATAATCTTGTTATGAATGATGCTAATGTGGTTCAGGAAGTATTATATGAAGAATGGATATGGTGTTGTATTGTAGTCATGGTTATGGATGACTTTGAAAGTGAATTTGAGAAGTGAACAATGTTTAACTTGAGAAATCTACTGATTATGATATTATGGGTGTTGTTATTGCTATTTGGGAGTTATTTATTATATTGAGAAAGTTGTCGAAACAAAGGAAATGTTGCCTAATTTTCGTTTGCCCTTAGTCGCTTTAGCTTAGACTTAAGCGTGTTTCTAATGATCTAACCTTTGTACGAATTCTCTTGAATTTAGAGTTGTGAGCTTGGAAGGAGAATGCTTAGTCGTTAAGGAGACATAAAGGTATATAAGTCTAGTCCCTTTCTTTCATTAAGGCATGACTCCTATATTACTACCTTCCACATATTCCATGACCATCTTACATCCCAAAAGTTGAAAGTTCATGATTCTTAAGAGCTTCTTATGAGATAGATATGAGATATGTTCCATGATAATGATGATTATAAAGATGCTATTATGAGCTTGGTAATCCTATCTTTATGATTTCGTTGATGTTATTTCTTGTTGTTGCCTCACCTCATGATATTAGTTCCTTCAAGGTGATACATAGCAATAATGATCATTCCAAAATGTAATCAGAGGTTCCCGACCTTACGTCACTCTAATAGAGTTACAGCTTTTATTTGAGCTCTCATGCATGCTTCATATTATGTATATGTAAGATTACACCGTGCCTAGTTGGTCGGGCAGTCACCACTATGATAGGCGTAGTGGGTAGCTATGATGATGATTACACCGTGACTAATTGGTCGGGCAGACACCACTAGTGGGCAGCTTGAGATGTTTACCCCGAACATAGGAGGCCCGGACGCGGGAGGCCTGGACGCGGGCTAATGATGATCACACCTTACCTATATGGACGGGCAGTTTATATATGTATACATGATATGATGATGTTTATTATAAAAGTAGCATGCATGATTCCTCTTTAAGAGGCAATCAGTTGCAAGTTATCTCTTTATCTTATGATCTCTATTATGTTATTGTACATACCTTACATACTCAGTACTTTATTCGTACTGACTTCCTTTCTTTATGGACGCTGCGTTCATTCCAACAGGTAGACAGGGAGACGGCGGAGACGCTTAGGAGCTTACTCAGCAGATTTGCAGGAGCATTCCACTACTCCGGAGTTACCTCTTATTGGTATATTGTTTTTGTGCACATATTTGGGGCATGGCGGGGTCCTGTCCTGTCCTTATGATTTCAGTACTCCAGTTAGAGGCTCGTAAATACTTATGTGTGGGTAGTAGATGTGATGTGACCTCCTCATTGTATACTCTGTACATCACTTCGTAGCCTTGTGGACTTATGTATTCATATATTTTGAGAGATATTTGAGGATCATTTCATGATAAACTTGTGTTGGTAATGGTGTATGTCCAGGTTGAGTTTGATGATGAGTCTGATAGGTGGCACTCAGTAGTCAGCTCTGGGTACCCGTCATGGCCCTCTAGTTAGGTCGTGACAAAATTGTTATCAGAGCAGTTCCGTCCTAGGGTGTGTCTATGAGCCGTGTCCAGTAGAGTTTTGTTTATGGGTGTGAAGCGTGCCACACTTATAAACAAGAGGCTGCGGGGCATTTAGGAATAATGACCGTTCATCTTCTTCATAGATCGTGTGATAGAGCTATATTATAAGACTTCTTTTTTCCCTAATTGTGCGTTATGATTTCAGCGATGCCAATGAAGAGAAAGCAACAGTTTCCCAGAAGGGCAAAACTGCGACAGGAAGGAGGATTGAACAGGAGCGACCGGTAAATATAGAAGAGGGTGAGTCCCATAATGAGGCTCCGTCTCATACCTCTCACACTCCGTCTGTTTTAGAGGAGCATGAAGGGGCCTCAGCTCTAGCTCCAATGCCTTCAGTTCCTCCATCGGGTGCTTGGGGCCAACAGATGACCGAGGCTATTCAATACGGGTCCAGGTGATAGAACGGCTAGTGCAAGGGCCCGTGATTTTATGGGTTTGAATCATCCAAAAATTTTCAGGTCAAAGCCGGATGAAGACCCGTAGGGTTTTATAGATGAGATGTTAAGGACGCTGAGAATATTACATGCTTCTGATACTGGTCGGTGGAGTTGGCCTCCAATAGATTGCAGGATGTCGTTGTTCTATGGTATAATAATTGGATATCTTTGAGAAAGGAAATGCACCTCCCCCGATTTGGCAGAAGTTTGTAGATGCTTTCATTCGCCACTACTTGCCACCCGAGGTTCGAAGGGCCCGAGCTGACAGGTTCTTGAATTTAAAGTAAGGGAATATGAGTTCTCGGGAGTATAGTCTCCGCTTTAACTCATTGGCTAGGCATGCCCCGACCATGGTAGCCGATATGAGAGACCGGGTGCATCGGTTCGGAAGTGGCTTAGGGACACATTTGATTAACGATTGCCTGACAGGTTCACTTCAGGAAGGGATGGACATCTCTCGTATTCAGGCCCACGCTCAGAATTTAGAAGAGCAACAGCAGCCGCAAAGGGGTGATCGCGATATTGATAGAGGGCATATTAAGACGGTCAAATCTGTCGGTGCTAGTAGTGAGCATAGAGGGCACCAGAGGCAACCGTGCTCCAGATATTCAGGCCAGTTCGCGACTAGTGCACCTCCTCGATTTGTGAGCAGGATATTTGACCGCCTTATTTATTTAGGACAGGGTCAGAGCTTGAGAGTTTCGGGTCTAGTTTGGAGGTGATCCCAGTCAGAGGAGACCACCATTACCACGATGCATCCAGTTTGGCAGATTACCTTCGGGTCAGTGTCGTCGAGGTTCAGATGCTTGCAATACCTGTGGTCAGGTTGCGCATATGATGTGTGATTGTCCATCGATGGGTGGTAGAGTTGGGGTCAAACCCACAGGATCAATAGTCGGCTCTTCTTCATCCGTGCGCCATGTAGGACAGACTCCCCAGACTTCAGCAGGCCGTGGCAGGGGCAGAGGGGGAGCTTCCAGTTCGAGTGGCCCTCAGCCCCGTATATATGCATTAGCCGGACGACAGGATCTTGAGTCCTTCCCTGATATTGTCATAGGTATATTATTCGTATTCTCGTATGATGTTTATGCCTTGACCGATAAGGGTTCTACCTTGTCGTATATCACCCCTTATATTGCTAGTCGTATTGGGGTGAAACCCGAGCCAATCAAACCTTTTAAGGTGTCTACTCCTGTTGGCAACCCGGTAATAGCTAGACAAGTATATAAAAATTGTGTGATTGTGGTATGTGATCGTCAAAATAAAGCTGACTTGATTAAGCTGGAAATGTTGGATTTCGATGTTATTATAGGCATGGATTGGCTAGCCTCCTATTATGCTAATGTTGATTGCAAAACGAAAATGGTTCGATTTCAATTCTCGAGAGAACCAGTACTTGAATGGCAAGGTAATATAGCGTCTCCAAGGGGTAGGTTTATTTCCTATCTCAAAGCAAGGAAGATGATTGCAAAGGGCTATATTTATCATTTGGTCCGGGTTCATGACACCGAAGCAAGGCCGCCGACTCTACAGTCCATCCCGATAGTAAACGGGTTTTCGGATGTATTTCTAGATGAACTTCCGGGACTTCCACCGGAACGGGAAATTGATTTTCCTATTGATGTGCTACCGGACACCAAACCTATATCTATTCCTCCTTACAGAATGGCTCCGGTAGAATTAAAAGAGTTAAAGGCACAACTGAAGGATTTGCTCAAGAAGGGATTTATTAGACCCAGTTCATCGCCATGGAGAGCACCTGTCTTGTTTGTAAGAAAGAAAGATGGTTCCCTACGAATGTGCATTGACTATAGGCAGTTGAACAAGGTAACAATAAAGAATAACTATCCACTTGCAAGAATTGATGATTTGTTTGATCAATTACAAGGTGCTAAGTGGTTTTCAAATATAGATCTGAGATCCGGATATCATCAAGTGAGAGTTAGAGAAAAGGATATTTCGAAAACGGCTTTCAGAATCAGATATGGCCATTATGAATTTCGGGTCATGTCATTTGGTTTGATTAATGCTCCAGCAGTGTTTATGAATTTGATGAATAATGTATTCAGGCCTTTCCTAGATCTATTCATAATTGTGTTCATCGATGACATCCTGGTGTAGTCTCGATCAGAAGCAGAACATGCAGATCATTTGCGTATTGTTCTTGGAATTCTTTGGACTCGCGAATTGTATGCCAAGTTTTCAAAATGCGAGTTTTGATTGAATTCTGTGACTTTTCTGGGCCACATTATATCATCTGACGGCATTCAGGTTGATACTCAGAAAATTAAGGCAGTGAAGACTTGGCCAAGGCCTACAACGCCTACAGAAGTCCATCACTTTCTGGGATTAGCAGGTTATTATAGAAGATTTGTGGAAGGATTTTCTTCTATTTTGGCACCATTGACGAAGCTAACTCAGAAACCAGCAAAATTTTAGTGGATCGATACTTGTGAGCCTAGCTTCCAGGAATTAAAAGATAGATTGACTTCAGCCCCAGTCCTGACACTTCCAGATGGATCAGAAGGCTATGTTATTTATTGTAATGCCTCCGGTGTTGGGTTAGGCTGTGTGTTGATACAGCACGGTAGGGTTATTGCCTATGCTTCTAGGCAGTTGCAGAAACACGAGAAGAATTATCCGACCCATGGCCTTGAACTAGTTGCGGTCATTCATGTACTAAAGATGTGGAGACATTATTTGTATGGTCTTCACATTGATATTCACATAGATCACAAGAGTCTCCAGTATATTTTCAAGAAGAAGGAGTTGAATCTACGGCAGAGGCGATGGTTAGAGCTATTGAAAGACTATGATGTGAGTATTTTCTATCATCCCGGAAAGGCGAATGTGGTAGCCGATGCGCTTAGCCGAAAATCCATAGGCAGTTTATGTGATGTTCAATCGGAAAAGAAGGAATTAGTTTGTGAGCTCCACCAGCTAGCTATCCTAGGAGTCCGCTTAATGCACTCGGGCAATGCAGGAGTTACTGTTCATAATCCAGCTGTTTCATCCCTAGATATAAAAGTGAAAAAGCGCCAATATGAAGATCCCAAGTTGAGTCACTATAGGGATGCCCTTCCTCGGAAGGAAAAGTCACCATTTGAGGTTTTTCCAGATGGGGTTCTTAGGTATCGAGGCAGACTATGTGTCCCGAACATGGCAGAATTACGTCGTCAGATTCTGGAAGAAGCCCATTACTCCCATTATTCCGTTCATCCAGGAGCGACAAAGATGTACCGTGATATCAAGTTAATGAATCGGTGGGATGGAATGAAGAAGGATATAGCAGAATTCGTAGCTCAGTGCCCAAATTGCCAACAAGTGAAAATCGAGCATCAAAAGCTAGGAGGATTGTTGCAAGCTATGGAAATTCGAACCTGGAAACGGGAAGTGATCAACATGGTTTTTATTGTAGGCTTGCCTCGTTCTCGGCGTAAGTATGACTCCATATGGGTAATTATTGATAGACTCACGAAATCAGCCCATTTTCTTCTAGCCAGAACTACATACACAGCAGAAGACTATGCAAGGTTGTATCTTAAAGAAATAGTGCAACTTCATAGTGTTCCTGTATCCATAATCATAGATAGAGGGGCATAATTTACAGCTAAACTCTAGAATTCTTTTCAAGAAGGTTTGGGAACTCAAGTGAGACTCAGTACAGCATTTCATCCACAGACTGATGGACAAGCTGAACGCACTATCCAGACCTTGGAAGATATGTTGCGGGCATGTGTATTAGACTTTGGAGGTAATTGGGATGAACATTTGCCACTTATCGAATTTGCATATAATAACAGTTATCATTCCAGTATCCAGATAGCCCCATATGAGGCTCTATATGGAAGGAAGTGTAGATCGCCAATTAAATGGTTTGAAATGGGATAAACACAATTAATAGGTCCAGAATTGATTCAGCAAGCGGTCAAAAAGATCAACCTTATCAGAGACTGATTGTTGACAGCCAAGAGTCGCCAGAAATCTTATGCGAACAATCGTCGACAAAACCTAGAATTCTAAGTCAATGGTATTCCTAAAGGTTTCACCGATGAAAGGTGTAATGAGATTCGGCAAGAAGGGAAATCTTAGTCCTCGATATATTGGACCTTATAAGATTGTGCGCAAAGTGGGCCAAGTAGCTTATGAGCTAAATTTACCGCCACAACTTGAATCAGTCCACCCAATTTTCTATGTGTTGATGCTCCGTAAGTGTGTTGTAGATCCTTCCAGGATCATGCCGGTAGATGATGTCCAAATTACTGATAAGTTGACTTATAAGGAAGTACCCATTGCCATATTAGATAGGCAAGTGCGGAAACTCAGAACCAAAGACGTAGCCTCAGTTAAGGTCTTGTGGAGAAACAATAACAGAGAGAAACTGACTTGGGCCGCATTTGTTTCCACCCCTAGAAGAGATTCAAGACGAGATGCCATTGTCATAAGGTATGTAATGCTTTCTTTTAATGTTTTTGGTCGTGTGTGGCCATGTTTTCTTCTTGTTGTTGTTGTAGCCCTGTGAGGCGATGTTATTTTGGGTTGCTGTGACCGAATGGTAGTGCCATATTACAGGGGAAACTTTGGCGAAATTTTTGTAGAATTCCCGAGAACTTAACATTCGAGGACGGATGTTCTTAAGGCGGGGAGAGTGTTACACCTCAAAATTTAGGGTTGTTGTGTGGTGAATAGACTAACACATGTTAAGGTGTACATGATTTCCCTACAAGTAAAAAGGTATACTTAATGATTCTAATTAAGATTCCAAAGACATTTGAGGCAAGAGAAGAAAGCTCGCTGGAGAAAGTTAAGGTAGAGTCGTGGTTGGGAAGGTTTCATAATCATCAATCTATTAAATATTTAGTAAGGTATTAAGAATGACTTATAGAGCTCTTTATATGGTTAACGAGGTGTTATGTAAGTGCCAAGAAGGTTTCATAAGGATTTGAGATCAAACGAATCGACGAGAACAAGTTTGGGAAGAAGTGAGTTATACAACCACTTATACGGTCCGTATAATGGTCCGTAAAACAGTCACAGTGAAGGGTCATCACTGGAGAGATTATACGATCACTTATACGGACCATACAAGTGTCCGTATCAAAGCGGGCAGCCTTGTCCTCTTTTTATAAATATAAGACCCAAGTCCTTATTTCTCATTTTCCACCTTCTCCGCACTTCTTGAGACCTCTAGAATATTCCACACACCATATCAACACAAATTCAATAGAGATCAAATATTTCACATCAACAACCAAGAGAATCAAGTGTAGAGAAGATCACTAGGGTTTATGGAGGTCAAGGTTCCCTTTATAATTGAAGTTGGGGTTTTCTCAAGTGAAGTATCTTCATCCAAAGATCATTCCTATATAATCAAAGGTGAGTTTTACATCTATTTCATGCTATTAAAAATATTGAGTGGTTGAAAGACTTGGATTAGAGAAGAAAGTAGAATATGAGCTCAAATTATGAAAGTAATGGTATTTTGAGTAGTAAGTTCATTTGAGTCATGATTCTTAGCATGAGATGACTATAATCTTGTTATGAATTATTCTAATGTCATTAAGGAAGTATTATATGAATAATGGATATGGTGTTGTATTGTAGTCATGGTTATAGATGACTTTGAAAGTGAATTTGAGAAGTGAAAAGTGTTTAACTTGAGAAATCTATTGGTTATGATATCATGGGCGTTGCTACTGCTATTTGGGAGTTATTTATTATACGGAGAAAGTTGTCGAAACAAAGGAAATGTTGCCTAATTTACGTTTGCCCTTAATCGCTCTAGCTTAGACTTAAGCGTGTTTCTAATGATCTAACCTTTGTACGAATTCTCTTGAATTTAGAGTTGTGAGCTTGGAAGGAGAATGCTTAGTCGTTAAGGAGACGTAAAGGTATGTAAGGCTAGTCCCTTTCTTTCGTTAAGGTGTCACGACCCAACCCCGTGGGCCATGACTAGTGCCCGACCTAGACACTCGTACATACCTGTTGGATATAGCCAAACTGAATCTAAGAACAATATGGAAACTTGCAAAAGAACTCCAAGGTTCATAACGTCGTCACGTATATATATATATATCCAAATAAACTGTCTTCTGAGGAGTTACAACTAATCAAATCATAAAATGATACGCATGCCGACAAGGTTGTCACTACATATCAATATAATATGCAAGCCGACAAGGCTGCCACTACAGACGAACATCATATCATAGCACATCGTATAGACACAGCTGAACAGAACTTATACACAACCCACACATATGTCTACAGACCTCTAAGAGTATCGATAGCGAAATATGACGGGACAGGGCCCCGCCTTACCCCCGGATAAACATATACGTATACATCATAAGAACTGTACCAAAAGTCTAGGCTCCGGAACAACGAAGCTTTCCCAGACAGCTGCGTAGAAGTCCTATGCTGAAGGGTCACCAAACCAACTATCTGTACCTACGGGCATGAAACGCATCCCCCCGAAGAAAGGGGGGTCAGTACGGAATATGTACTGAGTATATAAAGCATGAAATACAGTAAAGAGAATCATACTGAAATAGGGAGTACAGGAGACAAGTATAACATCCGGAATACCAAAACACTTGCCTTTTGAAACATAAATCATGCATGTCAATATCATATATCATACCCGGCCCATTACGGGACTCGGTGAATAAGGTCGCCACATACCATCCTTGGCGCCATAAACACATCATAACACCATCACATCATAACACCATCATACATATATATATAGTACCCAGCCCTCTAGTGAGGGACTCGGTGAACAATGCAATGAAACTGTGCACGAAAACGTATCCTGGCCCGGGACTCAGTGAAAGACATATTGAGGCATGCACGAGTAGAGTAGTGAGCAACCATATGCAAATTAAATCATATTTGAGACTCAATAGAATAATCAAAACGAACTATCATTTGAAAATCAAGACAATTGTCATATCAAGTACCTTTCGAATACCGCTATGGTTTATATCGAATAGAACTTCTGGAATCGCATACACGTATCAAGACATAATGAAATAGCTTCTGGAAATCAAAAACATTAGCCATCCTAGCGGTTCTAAGAATAGGAACTCCTTTGGAATCATATACACGTCGTCTGTTTGTTTCATAAAGATCATGACAAAAAGAAAGAAAGGATAACTTTACATACCTGTTAAAGGTTAATCGTAATCACGTTCGCTTCGTCGGCCCTTTAGCCTGTTTAATATGAAAGTAACGCTATCTTTAGTAAACTAAACTTTCTAGCTTATAAATCTATAGGAATCATCCGTTAATTCATACTTTCTTGATTAGGACTTTCATTAGTTAAGAACTTAACGGAAATCGGGCAGCATTTCCCCTATATACTCGCTTCCAATTAACCTCCTGTTATCACAGAAATACCAAAAATGACAGTAATAGAGATATGCATATAAAACCCTTACAATTCAGCCCATAAACAACTCAAACAATCCAACAACCCTTCTTACCCCTTTCCCAATCCAAATCATTAACGTTTTAAGATTATACCCCAAACAAACCAACATACGCTTTGTATACGATACGTTATACACTTCTTTCTTCCAAATTTAGAATCCACATCAACGACAACACGACAACAACACGAACAACAACATATGAACATAAACCATACTTTTAATCCTTTCAACTCAACAATTCCATATAACAACCACAACTCCTAATATCAACGGATTCATGCAATTTCTTACTTCCAATTTCATCCAATCCAATTTTAATCCTTCCATTACAACATCATCAATACAATTATACCATAAAATAATAAAATCTTACCTTAATTTAATCGGAGGAATTTCTACACTTATTTCCTTCAATTTCACTATTTCTTCTTCCTCAATTAAATATTCAATGTTGCTATCACCTCCTTGAACTTGCAAATCACTTGAAACTTAATCAAAACAAGCAACAAAATATTTTTCCTCAACAACCATGCTGGCCGAGAGCTTCTTCACAAGCTGCCATTGCCGTGAATGCCCTGGCTATGTGTTGCTCTCTCCCTTTCTCAATTTAATTGAAGTTGCAAATGAATGTACGGCTAACATTAGTCATCAATGTGATTCTATATGCTGCCCCACTCTAGGACACGTGCTCCTCTATAGTGAGTCATTATTTTATATATATTGTTTTTTTATAAATCAGGTGGGGCCCACTCAAAGTGTAATTAATTAAATTCATCTTAATTTAATCACTAATCTACACTTAATAATCTAATCATAGTTAATTAATCCCTAATATCCATTAATATTTCCACACTAATTGGATTTACAAGAAAATCGTGTACTTATTAAAAATCGGGGATTAAAAGCCCTTGTCTCATATCCCAAAAATTAATTTCGTCCTTAGACTTACGTCGATTAGCTTACAAATAATTCGACGTACGAAAGTACGGGATATAACATCCTTCCCCCCTTTAGAACATTCGTCCTCGAATGTTAAACTAGTCATGCACTCTCAATACTTCCTTAAGCGTTCTTTTACTGAATTATATTCTTCACATGACTCTTTCGTTGGTCGATTTCCTTCAATCTATTACAATGCATTTCAGATCTCTATGTAACCATTCCCGTAATATTTCCTCCCTCTGTTGCATCTCGAGGTAATTATTCCACGTTGTTGTCTTTACTTTCCTCTTTATTTCGCAGTCGGTTGTCAGTTGTATTGCGAGCTCTTCTACTGAAGTGTTACTCTTTCTGGTGCACTTAGTCATAGCTCGACTCCTTCTTCTTCTATAAGTTACTCCCTTAATATGTATCATTCAATTCGTCTCACCTCTTAATCTTTACATAAGATTTTATACCGCACAGACGTCCCTCGACGATTTATTAGACTTTACAATCCTTGGTGTATTTCATGCCTCCGGTAACCAGTAGACCCTTCGCAGACTCTACGAATAAAATCAGATTTTCCAATGTGTAACATTATTTACATTAATAACCTTACATTGCCTTGTTGTTCCAGTCTATAGTCTGGAATCTTCAGCCTCAGGTATCACTTCTCGACTTTCTTTTTAACTGTTATTTTGTTTTTAGCTCTTAATCTCGATCTTTAGAGTTGGATACCAAGTAGCGCTGGAGTTCCCTCATTGTATAACTTCACATAGCCGCTCTGTGCTCTGTCCATTATCAATTGGTATAACTCCGAAAGAGCCCTTGATTTGACATATAAATTCACTGTCTTCCAATAACTAGATCGTCCTGCTCGTCTCGTTTAAGCTATTTCACAATTTCTCTTAACCCAACTTGTAACACTTTAGGCATATTCTATTGCCCCTTTACTCAAATTTTGTTTCTAGTTTCCCTGTCACACATTATGTTGCAATCTTTACATGAATATGTGAAGGTGCTCAATTTAGCCCGGGAAATACCTTAGTGTCGTTTCACTAATCTTTATGCTTTACCTTGTATTCTTCTCTCATACCTTTCAACGGTATCGGGGTTTAACTATGGCCATGTCCTATTTGCCCTTAGTATTAATCCTATCTCGGTACTTGGCTTAAACCATCTTACACCTTTCCTTAATGTATCCAAAATATCGTGACCACATTGTTATTACTGGATCCTTACTCTTCTTATCAAGTACTTACTTGGTCTTATTTTTAACATACAAATATGCGTAGATCGCATAACTATTCTTGTATAACTTGTACAAGGTACATCCAATCTTAGTCGTAGCCTTTCCTTCTCCTGGTTCATTCTGCTTTACATATCTTAATTGTACAAAAACTCACTTGCTGTCTATCTTCTCGTACTCCTTTCCCTTCCTTTACTTACCATTCAATTTTCTCATATTCTACTCTAGGAGATTTTCTATCCTTTCTCCTTTGCTACTTATAAGTCACAATATCATTAACGAACAACTCCATTTCCAACATCTTAGCCTCTAATCTAGTATAGCATTGCTATCCTTCGTAGTATCGCTTAAGTTACTCATTACCATTCTCTTGTCGCACTCTTTCTTTTTATAGGCACCCACTTTGTAATGCCATATCATTTAAGATTTTTACCGACGCTTCTCCGTACCATCTCAAATACTATCCTGACTTCTATCCATTCATTGTTGGCTTTCAGATTTGTCCCAGAGAGGGACCTCACTTAAAGTTTAAGCATTCATATCAAATATTTTGCAGTACCAATTGTTTTCACCTTACACTTGTATTTCCCTTATCCGCTTCCCCCCTTTTGGGGTGTACTTATATCATTATCTATTTCTATTCTGCTCTATGTCCCCATTTCCAATTTTTAAATTCATATGATTCTTTTTCCAATACATTTGGTATACTGCACCATATCCATATCTTTTCTTTATCATCTATAACTTAGATTACCCATGTATGAAAACTTAATACAATCACGAGGTGATGAGAACTTTTCTATGTACAGTAAAAATCTCATCTAACCATCTATACTCGAGTAATACAACCCGTGTAGGAACTCATCTAAGGCCACATTCCACTTACTCCAATTCGTAATTAATCAGGACTTATAGTCGTTCCAAACGCTCAATTGGTTAGCACTTATATTCCGATGATAAGTGTACAAAGTTCTATTGTAGTATTATCTTTATCCCAACGGATATCATCTGTTTCCTCTAATAAATTTACAATACATTATTTGTTCCTTAGGCCTACCGTCCTTGTCCTTTAAGGATTTCACTATTTCCGAGGTAAAGTCATATACACGCAGTAGTCCTTTATGCCTTATGCTCTTACACCCTTATTGTATACCCAGTACTGACTTCTAACTTACTCAAAGTCATATCGAGTTCCTCTTAATGACAGTCTTATCTTATCACTTTGTCATCGTAATACACCTTTAAGTTTATAGCTATATATTTCCCTTTCGTTCTATACTCGTACTCAATTAATTTGTCTATCTTGGGTGCTTCCTTTAGTATCCCCTTATCATTTCTCAGTATATGTCCATCTTTTATTCTGTGCACGAGAAATCTCATGCTACCTCTGTCTCCTTCGGAAAACACTATTTCTACATAACCCCTTTTCTCATTCTCCAAACGTATTCTGTTCATCCCTGTTTGTTCTTGTCATACTAGTCATTTTCTATCACTCATTCCACCTCGTTGTTCGTCTTTCTATAGTTTGGTCTTTCACAACTCTGTCACTTATATTGCTCGTGTTCTCGGCTATACATGTCGTAACCAATTACTGCACTGTCATCTTGCTCGGTTCCTTCTTATTTCCTTCTTTCAATTAACTCCTTCTTTTCTTGTGCTCACTTCCATTTCCGTTATCGCATAATCTTTATTCTAAACTTTCCCTACATAACTTTATAAGTCCTTCTCATTCGTTCTATACCCTGCCTTTCCATTTCACATTTGCCTTTATACTTTAGTCACATGGATCACGTCATATCTTTTAGTTACTTCCTCACTGGGCTTTACTCATTTTTGTAGCTATCCTTATTATACTCACATTATATCTTGATCGTAATCAATCCTATGGTGTAACACTTCTTAGCCTTAAGGATTCACGATTCTTACTATGGTTTAATCTAACTCTATGGAGCAGGTGTACTTAACCTTCCACCTTTTCTGATCAGTCTTATCCTTAATATCTCACAAGCTGTCTTATCAATATCATCATATTTGTCGTAATTCTTCCTCCTCCGTACTTTTATCTCAATCATACTATTACTCCTTTTAACTGCAAACTCGTCGTAATTTATCCCTACTTATCAATTCACTCGATACCTCAATAAGACGTTCTGTTAAGATTTGCCACCTTTTTCTACATTATTCCCTAAGTGTCACAAGCTCTTTCCAGTTTATCCTAGCATTTCATCAACAACATATGAAACACATGATCCTAGACAGCCCACAAGTTTGAGTTTTCCTTCCACAAATTCCATCTCCAATTAGTTTATTAATAACTAATAAAATGTCACCATGAGGCATTCTCCAACCACCACCAGAAGAAAAACTAGAATCCGACAAGCACCACAGGACTTCTAGTGCTTGATTCACATGGTTTACCTCCAGATTTATTCTTTAGTCGTGAACGAATCATTTAGTTCATAAACTACTTGTTGTATGCTTTGTATTCTTCCAATGAAGTGAAACTTAATTGCTGGACGTTTTTGCCCTTCAATATGAGCTTTTCTAAAGTAAAAATGTGGCTGGAAAGTTTTCTGGTCCGTTCAAATGAATTCCAAACTTTGCTGCTCATATATGCTTCTTCGAAATAAAATTTCCCCAAATAAGAATGGTGCCTCTTACGGATGACATGGAGGGTATCTCTTAAAGCTTTAATCCAACATAATAAATTTACTCTATCGGTATCGACTTTCAAGACATGTTATGAACTTATATCTCATTCTCTTTTTTCTATTTCTGGGAAAATTTGGGCAGAGTTTCCTCTGTACTTCTTACTATCCCAAAACCTGCACGCAGGAAATACCAACAATGCCTCACAGGGCCAACATATATACGTATATATCATATCATATCATAGCCACACATGGCTCCCAATTTCAAGTAAAAAGTATAGAGGTGTCGAAACTTACCTCACATATCGCACTTCGAGATGTACCTGATCCTTTAACGATCTGTCCTGTTATACCTTCCTATCTACCTCCCCTTTCATTCTTCAACTTTACATGTTAATCATACTTCAATATTCTTACCTTATCCGACATGCATCTTTCGCACCGTGGCTTACCTGTGTACTGTGTAGCTTCTAATATCATCAGTCACTTTCTTCTGTCGATGTTGTTCTTCAGCTGAAATCAAAGGTTAGTATAAGGAATTTCATTTCCTATGGCTGGGCTCTATCGCACGATCTAGGATAAGAAGGAAAGATAACATCCTAAATGTCCTGTAGCTTCTTGTTTATAGATGTGGTGCACAACACACCGATAAACAAGACTCTACTAGACACGGTCTGTAGACACTCCGAGGATGAACTGCTCTGATACCACTTTTGTCACGACCCAACCCCGTGGGCCATGACTAGTGCCCGACCTGGACACTCGTACATACCTGTTGGATATAGCCAAACTGAATCTAAGAACAATATGTAAACTTGCAAAAGAACTCCAAGGTTCATAACGTCGTCACGTATATATATATATATCCAGATAAACTGTCTCCTGAGGAGTCACAACTAATCAAATCATAAAATGATACGCAAGCCGACAAGGCTGTCACTACATATCAATATCATATGCAAGCCAACAAGGCTGCCACTATAGACGAACATCATATCATAGCACATCGTATAGACACAGCTAAACAGAACTTATACACAACCCACACATATGTCTACAGACCTCTAAGAGTATCGATAGCGAAATATGACGGGACAGGACCCCGCCGTACCCCTGGATAAACATATACGTATACATTATAAGATCTGTACAAAACGTCTAGGCTCCGAAACAATGAAGCTTTCCAAGACAGCTGAGTAGAAGTCCTATGCTGAAGGGTCACCAAACCGACTATCTGTACCTGCGGGCATGAAACGCAGCCCCCCGAAGAAAGGGGGGTCAGTACGGAATATGTACTAAGTATATAAAGCATGAAATACAATAAAGAGAATCATACTGAAATAGGGAGTACAGGAGACAAGTATAACATTCAGAATACCAAAACACTTGCCTTTTGAAACATAAATCATGCGTGTCAATATCATATATCATACCCGGCCCATTACGGAACTCGGTGAATAAGGTCGCCACATACCATCCTTGGCGCCATAAACACATCATATCACCGTCACATCATAACACCAACACATCATAACACCATCACATCATAACACCATCATACATATATATATAGTACCCAGCCCTCTAGTGAGGGACTCAGTGAATAATGCAGTGAAACTGTGCACGAAAACGTATCCTGGCCCGGGACTCAGTGAAAGACATATTGAGGCATGCACGAGCAGAGTAGTGAGCAACCATATGCAAATTAAATCATATTTGAGACTCAATAGAATAATCAAAACGAACTATCATTTGAAAATCAAGACAATTGTCATATCAAGTACCTTTCGAATACCGCTATGGTTTATATCGAATAGAACTTCTGGAATCGCATACACGTATCAAGACATAATGAAATAGCTTCTGGAAATCAAGAACATTAGCCATCCTAGCGGTTCTAAGAATAGGAACTCCTTTGGAATCATATACACGTCGTCTGTTTGTTTCATAAAGATCATGACAAAAAGAAAGAAAGGATAACTTAACATACCTGTTAAAGGTTAATCGTAATCACGTTCGCTTCGTCGCCCCTTTAGCCTATTTAATATGAAAGTAACGCTATCGTTAGTAAACTAAACTTTCTAGCTTATAAATCTATAGGAATTCATACTTTCTTGATTAGGACTTTCATTAGTTAAGAACTTAACGGAAATCGGGCAGCATTTCCCCTATATACTCGCTTAACCCGAACTTCCAATTAACCTCTTGTTATCACAGAAATACCAACAATGACAGTAATAGAGATATACATATAAAACCCTTACAATTCAGCCCATAAACAACTCAAACAATCCAACAACCCTTCTTAACCCTTTCCCAATCCAAATCATTAACGTTTTAAGATTATACCCCAAACAAACCAACATACGCTTTGTATACGATACGTTATACACTTCTTTCTTCCAAATTTAGAATCCACATCAACGACAACACGACAACAACATGAACAACAACATATGAACATAAACCATACTTTGAGAGTTTGAGAAGGTTCGTCTGATGATTTTGGACTTGTCCACAAATTTTGGTTAGATTCCGATGAGTTTCAGATGTGTTTGGGTTGTATGGTGTTTATTTTTGGTTTCGACACCGTTTTGAGCAAAAAGGGTACCATAATGAGCAAACCAGCTTTGATTTACGTTTCAATTGAACCGTTAGATCCGTATCGTAATTTCAGAGCTGTAGCAAAAAGAGTCGTCACGTTTCGCCATCGTATGAGGGAGATATGGGCATTTTACAAAAAACTTGCTGTGCAGATTTTTCTAGTGTGATTTTTGCTGAAAATTATGAAATTGACACTGAGATCGTCCTTTAAATTTCAGACTTCTTCCAAAAATTGAAACCATCATATCTCACTCATTTTGAGGCAAAATGAGGTGATTCAAAAGCCTAACTTGAGTGAAATTTCACAAGGAATCTATTGGAGTCATCAAAAGTGAGCTTTGGGATCATTCTAATACCAGACATGGGTCGGAAAGCTAGGCATTTTTCTTTTTATTATTTGTTTGGGGTTTCTCACAATCTTAGAAGCTCGATTTTGGGAGACTTGAAGAGACTCTTTCAAGAATTATCATTTGGGTAAGATTTCAAACACCTTTTTATGATTATTCGATCGTTTAGTAAGATTTTTCAAGCTAAGATTCTTGAATTAAGTGAGGTAAATTGGGGATTTGAAACCCTAGGCTTGAACTTGGTTTTTCTTCAATTAAACATGAATTAGTGGATGGATTTCACTCATTTCTTGTATATAGGCTCCATAAGTAATGGGTAAACTGATTTTGAACTAAATTTCCTATTTTAACCTTCGTGGCTCGGATTCCTATTTTTGGAGACTTTTTGGGTTCGGATTTAAAGTATGCCAATATGGGTAGCATTGGATTCATATGACTTCCTAGATTAATAATTTGACCTTATTGAACCCGATTTTATTATGAAATGACCATTTTGCCCCTTGAGGTTGGGAATGGGTTTTTGAACTAACTTTTTTATCTGAAATTCTTCTAAGACTATTATGGGTATCCTTTGAATTCCCTCATTTTCCCCATTCCATGAGTTAGGGCTTGGGACTTGATTAGGAATATGGTTATTTGGGTATTTTCTTCTTGATTCTAGTATCATATCCAGATATGATTAGACTTTCATTATCACGAGGCAGAAAGGAAGGACAAGACTAAGGTTTGACTGTTAGAGATTGTTGTTCGGCTTTCCAGGTAGGTTACGGCTTACCTTCTGGTTAGACTTCAGTTAGCGAAGCATATGTATAGTTAATTTGTGTTGGAGAAAACATGTAAACCTTTGGGTATGAAGTTGGGTTGGATATTGACTTAGGTTGGGCCTTGTTGTATGATTTGGGAGCTAGCCACCTCGTTGTGTTGTTGACTTACCTTGATCTATTTACTTACTGGCTCGTTGCCGCGTGGAGATATTGGGTATTTGTGACTAGTGATATATCATGACTATGATATGGTGGTGTTATACTTAATTGAGACTAGGTATGAGAATTGTGATTTCATCGTGGCTTATAGTGTCGCCTTATTATTGATATTACTTGTATGCCCTGTGTGGTACTATTTGGGATTGAATTGGTTGTTGATATTACATTGCATCATATTCATACTCATTTCCATAATACATTGATATTGCATGGTTATAGTACTAATGATGATAAGTGAGAGAGTATAGCCTCCGAGGTCTTCCGCTGAGAGAGTGAAAGATAGACGAAAGTCCGTGATCCGAGGTCATTTACCGGAGCGAAATGAGTGTTGACAAGAGATCTTGTTGTTGTCATCTTCATACTTGAATCATACATTGAACACTTATCTTGCATATATATATATATATATATATATATATATATATAAGGCACATTTGATCGGGGGCGACGATGTGACCAATGTTGTTTTGAAAATACTTGGGAGGTTTTATACTAATTGCGCGACCATTCTATGTTGTGTGATACGGGATGGTCGGCAGACGTGAAGGGTGGAAAGGTCGTCTCTATGCTGTGTGTTATGGAGCAACATAGTACATGAACTTCACGGGTCTCACATGGGTCATGACCGTCGAGACGTATGTTCCGCTTGTCACAACCCAACTGGAGGGCCATGATGGGCACCCAGAGCTAACATACCGAACACCTCTAAACATACATCTCCTAATCATTTCTGGGTGGACCATAAAGGTAGCTCATGGATATCGTAATCGGTAAGGACATATATCATAACAAAACGACACATTTCTATATAATCTTCAACAATTATGTCCAACATCACCAGCCAACAAGGCTACTAAAATATTACACAACAATATGAACTGATAAGGTTATAAAACGTCCAATTGTACACACATGTTTACAAGGCTCTACATAGAATACGGGAATCCATGAAGATGGGGCAGGACTACGCCGTGCCCAAATATATACACAAAAGAGTAGTATCAATAAGCTACAGCTCCGGAGCAATTGGAGCGCCTCTGAGATTTCATTGATGAAGCTCCTAAGAATCTGATCTATTTCCTTGCTTTCCTGCGGGCATGAACGCAGCATCCACAAGAAGGGACGTCGATACGAATAGTGTACTGAGTATGTAAGGTATGAATAGTAACATGATAAAAGTACGAAAAATAACGGAAGATAAAAGAACCGTTTATATCTCATAATACCTTTCAAGACGTTCGTCATACTTGCTTACCCTTTCTCTAGAAGAACATTTCATCCACGTGCCTACCTATACAATACCATACAATACAACACCGTACCCAGCCATATAGGCTCGGTATTATCCATACCCGACCATAGTAAGGTTCGGTAATATCCGTACCCAGCCATAGTAAGGCTCGGTAATATCCGTAGCCGGCTCTTTCGGGACTCGGTGTCACACATGACTACATATATACATATATAAGAGTACATAAATAAAAGCACATCATCATCATCATTATCATTATCACCGTATCTTTCCTTAGAGGACCAACTATCGTAAGATGAGATCAATAGTGTCATGAGAGTATCAAGAACAATGAACTTGGATAGCATTGGAAATGGAATTATCATCACCGCTATATCTCACCTCGAAGGAACAAGTATTATGAGGTGAGATCAACAACAATGGATGAAATCAAGGAAATCATGAAATAAGCTCAATAATCTCATAATAGCATCAAATCCATAAGCTTTGGAATCTCCAAAAATGGAATCATCATCATTATCATCATGGAACATACTTAACTTTAGCATCAAAGAAACTCTAAGAATCATGAACTTCTAACTTTTGAAAGTAAGAAGTTTATGGAAACATATGTGGAATCATAAGGAAGGAATCATGCCTTTAGAAAGAATGGGACTAACCTTAACATACCTTTTTGGTCTCCTACTAATTAACGCTTATCCTCCCAAGCTCGTAAATCTACATTCAAGAGAAATCATACTACTGTTAGACTTATCATCATATGCCTATATTAAGTCTTCAACTAAATTCCTTTAGAATCTGCCAAAATTCGGGCAGCATCTCCCCCGTTTATATCCCTAGCCCGAAATTACAATACCAACAAAACAATAACAATAGCAATACTAATATCAACAACATCATCATCAACACTAATATACTCCATAAAACATCCCCACGCGATGTTTTTCCCGATTTCTCAGCCAACCATAACAATATCCACAATACCATAATCAAAGAATTATATTCAATTTAATCTCAAATTAATCCAAAATCTCCTTTCAAATTCATTCCATAGTCATCATCTTCACTTTAATACTTTGCAACTTCTCTACTGTGATTCTCTTATTTTATAGGACTTACTAAACCTTCAAATCAACTTAATCATGAGAAATAGGATGGAGAACATAACTTACACTAGAAGAACATCACCCTACTCAACTTCTTCCAAGACCAAATTCATCACAACATTAAGTAGAGACAAGAACAATCCTTCTCCATGAATTAGCTTGGGGTTTTGGAGTTTGATCCTCTTTTGTGATGGTATAGAATATTTTGGAATGGTGGAGAACCTTTAAGAACACTCTTATAATGGAGAGAGAAGTGTGGGAGGTTCTAGAGAGGTGTGGAGATGTTAGGAGATTTCTAGAGGGTTGTGGAGTTGAAGAAAAATGAATAAAATAAAGTGTGGAGGCCTTTTTATAGGTGCCAAACTAGAAATGCATATCCCTTGGTTAAATAAAATATATATGTGAGGAAAAGCTCTCTAGAAACCCTAGCCTCCCATGCAAAACCCTAAATCATAAACCTACACCGCCGGCTAAATGGCCACCGTGGCCACTGGTTAGCCACCTCTGTTGGCTGGCCAAACTTCTACTACACCTACTCTAACCATTGACAATGCCCGCAATGACCCGACAATTCATGAACTAGACTTTAGAAAAATATTTCAACCTATAAACCCTAACTCCATGCAAAACCCTACGTCAAGTATTCATGTAAAGAATGTAGATTATCGTAATAGTGTTCCTGTGCTTCATTTGACACAAAAGGAGGTGGAATGGAATCTCTTAGAGGATTTGAAGCATACAGTCGTTGGAAAATTTTCATATGGATGGCCATCATTGGAGGAACTCAGGACACTTATCCCAGAGCAATGTGGGATGAAAGGAAGTGCCAGATTGGATTGTTTCATGATAGACATGTCCTTATTAGATTATCAACAAAGGAGGATTTTGTTATGATGATACTTGATGATAATGATGAGAAAGTAGCACCTGACGCTGCAGGAAAAGGAAAGGAAGTGATGGTTAAGGAGGATATTCAGGCTCCTCAGCCTCAGAAGAAACAGTTTCATCATAATCGAAGGAGGTTTAATGCTAGGATGTTATCCAGTTGAAGGATTCTTGGCAATCCTGGAAATTGGAATATTATTAAAGACAATAGAGATCTCAATGGTCCTAAGCAGGATAATGCAGCTTCAGAGGTGTTAGAGGTGAATACAAAAGAGAATAAGGATTCAATGGTGATAGTTCAAAATAAGTTTGATGTGTTACAAGATCAGAGTCTAACAAATGATAATGATGGAAACAATGGTGAGTCCAATGGTGAAGATTATGAACTTAACAATACTGTTGTCCCTCAGGATCAGGAGTTGATTAGTTTTGAAGAGAAAAATAAACAAGATGCTGTGATCAGCACTTCTCATGGTGAACAGTTGATTGCTCTACAAAATGCTCCAATGGTTGGAATTACAGCTGACAAGAAGGAGTATGAAGAGGGCTAGTTGAATCAGACTCAAATCCTGATCATGCAGTAAGTATGGAGAAAACTGCAAGTTTTGTAGTGCCTAACCTTTACAAGCCATCAGATGTGGTGGAGGATCGAGTTGCTTCAAATCAGAGTGATCCAAAGCAGATTGAGAAGCTGGAGCAACTTGGAGAGATGTATGAAGTGGAGGATGTTGACATAAGCTCAGTAGAGGTTCGTGGTAGTAAAGAAATTGACAACACACAAGCCTCTCCTACAAATATGTCATCTAAAGGGAAGTCAGAAGTCCCCGGGAGGTTGGATGACAGCATGGATGAAGAGAAGACTGAAACTAATAGTCATATTGAAGAAGCGGTTTTTAACATGGATTGTAAGTCAAGGGAAGATATTGGCATAAGTGCAGACAGTCACCAGTTGGATGCAGCTGAAATGTCTCAGGAAAATTAGAAGGATGAATTTGTGGTTGATTTGGATAATACTTGTCCAAACAACTTGCAGATTGTTAAATCTTACCCTCCTGGGAGAAGTTCTTATTCCCAGGAAGGAAATTTGGCCCTGGCTATTATCCCTAAAATTGAGGAAGTTCAACCACTGAATGTAGGTAAAAATCTATCTCCTAACAAAACTTTGCATGATGTTGTTTCTCGTAATCTGCAAGATGAGAAGGAAAATAAGGCCCTGGATAATCTAATAAAAGAAGATGCTGACAGTGCCCCTAAAGAAATGATTCTTCAAAAGGTCTGTAAAGAAGCACGAATTTCTCCAAAAACACAAGGTAAAGGGTAAAAAACGAGAAGAAACATGGTGCCTTAGGAGTTCAACAAGCAGTAAGGATCATGCTAAAAAGGGGTAACTTAAAGAAGTCTTCTAAATGATTGTTAAATCTCTTTTTTGGAATATCAGATCAGTGAATTCTCAACAAGGTTTCCATAGAGTTCAAATGTTACATAGACATCACAAATTTTACTTGATGGCTCTGATGGAACTTTTTCAACATCAGAGATAGATTCAGAAGTACAGAAGGAAACTTGGTATGCCTTATGCCAATTTCGATTATAATGGTAAAATATGGTTCTTTGTTCAAGACAAAGTGGATGTAGAAGTACTTCTGGATATTGAACAATCTATTACTGTTAAATTGTTTTTCCAAGATCTGAATAAAGCAATGGTGGTTTCAATAGTTTATGCTAAATGTAATGAAGGGGATAGATTGCAGTTGTGGGATGATATATATGGTGTGGCTAGTAACATGGTATTCCTTTGGCTGATTGGTGGTGATTTCAATGTCATTTTAAATGAAGAGGAAAAAATAAGAGGTTTGCTAGTTTCCCCACAAGAGTATGAAGATTTTGCATTCTGCATGAATTCTTGTGAACTGGATGAGATTCCTTTTAAAGGGAGTCCTTTCACATGGTGGAATGGTAGGGCTGCTAATGATTGTATTTTTAAGAGGCTGGATAGAATGTTGCATAATGAGCTATTTCAAGGAGACTTTTGGAGATATCTTCAAGCAATTGGTTATCAGAAAGGATATAGTCATAATTAAAGAACAACTGTTTGAGGAGGATCTTTCAGAAGAGAATAGAATGGTGATGCAAAGGGCTCAAGCTGAACTTAAACTATACTTGCATTATGAAGAAGAATTTTGGAGACAAAAAGCTGGAATGGACTTTTTCTCAGAAGGTGATAAAAATACAAGGTTTTTTCATAGTTTGGTCAAAAGTGGGAGGAACAGAATCCAAGTCAAGAGAATTCAAAATGCTGATGGTGTGTGGTTAGAGGAAGCTGACAAAGTTGCTGATGAGGCTATTTCATTCTATCATAGGCAGCTTTCTCAAGAAGATCATATTAGAGATTCTCCTATTCTTAATCATGTTTTTGAAATGATTAAGGAGGAGGATAATGTATTGCTTGCAGACCAGCCTACTATAGAAGAAGTGAAGAAAGCTGTTTTTGAATTATCAGGTGACAATGCTTGTGGACCAGATGGTTTTTCTGGGATATTTTATCAGAAGTGTTGGGAAGTGATCAAAGTTTATGTGGTTAATGTAGTTAAAGCCTTCTTTGAGGGTCAGACCCTCCCTAAGTCAATTACTCACACCAACTTAGTACTGTTGCCAAAGAAGAATGTGGTGGAAACATTTTCTGATATGAGGCCTATAAGCCTCAGCAACTTCATTAATAAGGTCATATCTAGAGTGGTGCATGACAGGCTTGATAGACTGTTACTTGCTGTGATATCTTCTAACCAGTCAAGATTTGTCAAGGGCAGGATTATTATTGAGAATGTATTGCTGACACAGGAAATTATTACAGATATAGGGAAGAGAGGGAAGCCTGCCAATGTTGTTATTAAGTTGGATATGGCAAAAGCATATGACAGAGTTTCATGGCTATATCTCTGTAAGGTAATGAAGAAAATGGGATTTTCTGAGGTATTCATTGATTTAATATGGAGACTATTGGCAAATAACTGGTATTCTGTGCTGTTGAATGGCCATGCTCATGGTTTCTTTCATTCAACAAGAGAAGTCAAGCAGGGAGCCCCCCCCCCCCCCCCTCTCCTGCTTTATTCATCATTTCTGCAGAAGTACTTTCAATAGCTTTGAACTTTTTATTTGATCAGTCAGCTTTTACAGTCTATGGGATGCCAAAGTGGAGTTCTGCATTGAACCACCTTGCTTATGCAGATGATACCGTCATATTCTCGTCTGCAGAGAGTTATTCCTTGCAGCTGATCATGGACACTCTTGAAGAGTATGAAACAATATCTGGACAGTTGATAAATAAGAGGAAAAGTTTTTTCTATATGTTCAACAAGGTATCAAATCAGCTGATTCAACAGGTGGAAGCAGTAACAGGATTTGTGAGAGGTCAATTCCCTTTTACATATCTTGGTTGTCCAATTACTCATGCAAGGAAGAGAAAATTTGATTATACTGATCTATTGAAGAAAGTCAAGGACAAGTTGCAAACTTGGAAAGGGAAAATGTTGTCTTTTGGTCGAAAAGCAGTATTAATCACTAGTGTTCTCCAAAGTATTCCAATCCATATACTATCTGCTATCAGGCCACCAAAATGTGTTATAAAAGAGCTGCATAAGATCTTTGCAAAGTTTTTTTGGAATAACAAGGAAGAAGGGAGAAGCAGACACTGGTCATCATGGCTTAATATGTGCTTACCTAAACATGAAGGAGGTTTGGGGTTCAGGTCCATTTTTGACATGTCAAAAGCTTTATGTGCTAAACTTTGGTGGAATTTTAGAACTTTTAGCTCTCTCTGGGCTAACTACATGTGGAATAAGTATTGCAAGAAGCAGATCCCTCAGTTAGTACAATGGAAAGGAGGGTCTCAGGTTTGGAAGATGATGCTGGAGGCAAGAGACAGTACTGAGCAAGAAATATGATGGGAAACCTAAGATTGGGAGTTCGAATGTGTGGTTTGATAACTGGACTAAACTAGGTGCTCTTAACTTTGTGGTTCCTCATAGTTGGCCGGTCAATGATCAGGTTGAAGATGTGGCTGAATTAATGTCAAATGGCACCTGGAATGTCCAAAAACTCCTGCAGTTATTCCCTGAAGATATTTTGCAGCATATAATGCAGGAAATTGACATTAAGCATGCATCTAATGAATGGGATACACCATGGTCGATGATGACTAGCTCAGGAAAGTTTACTGTAGCTAGTGCATAGGAGTTGCTGAGACAAAGAGCCAATGTATCAGTGCCTTTTCATAACATGTGGATCAAAGGTGTGCCATTCAAGATTTCCTTCTTCTTATGGAGACTTTGCAAGTTTAAAGTGCCAGTAGATGAGGTGGTGGCAAGCATTGGCATTGCTATAGTTTCTAAATGTTGCTGCTGTAATTCTGCTCAGCCTGAATCCATTAATCATTTATTTCTCTGTGGAGACTTTACTGCCAAAGTTTGGAGCGTCTTTAATGCAGCAGCTGGATTGACCATGAATTGTGTTCAAGTTAAACATGCTATCAGAACCTGGTGGGAGGCAAAATGTCATTATAAGCTGAAACTTGTTTTTAAAGTTGTTCCTGCTTTTATTGTTTGGCAAATATGGAAATGGAGAAACAATCAATTACATGAAGGCACCATGACTTTTAATAGGGTGATATATGATATCAATCTCAACATACACTGTTATGCAAGGTGTTGTTTCCTGGCTGAATGTTCCAAAAAGGTGGCATCACATTGTGCAGTTTTTTGAAGAATATAAACCTACAGTTGTTTATAAAGTGATAAGGTGGATGAGACCTGCAGTTGGATGGTTTAAGTGTAATACTGATGGAGCTGCTAAAGGTAATCCAAGGCCAAGTTCTGGTGCTTTTTGCATCAGGAATGAGGAGGGAGATTTGGTGTATGCTGTTGCTAAGAAGTTACAGGATGGGTCAAATTTGGTAGCAGAAGCTGAGGCTATTTGAATGGGGTTGAGATATTGCTTAGATAAGCAACTATTCCCACTGATTATAGAGACTGACTCAATGGCAATAAAGATGATCCTTGCTGCAAAATGGAAAATTCCATAGGGTATTTCAATTGTGGTGGAGGACATTCAAAGAATGAGAAGAGATCAGATGGTGACTGTGGTACATATACACAGAGAAAGGAATGGACTTGCTGATTTTTTAACTAACATGGTTTTTTATTTTGCAGGTACAATTCACTTCAATAGTTTCCATGAGTTACCAAGTCAAGCTAGAAGGATATTGAACATAGAAAAGGCTGGAATTCCAAATTTGAGAATAAGAACAATACAAGATAGAGCTCCAGACTGATGATCAGGCATACAAAAGAGCCATTTCCAATATACAGACTGAACTAGTACTTGTATGGACTGATGCAACATCTGTGTTAAGGTGGTATTAGTGTGTTCATCATGCTCATTCCTTAATATGGATGTTATAACATTCCATGATATGCTTCATGCTGGTTTGGTAATGGTACAAGTCTGAGAGTGGCCTGGATTATATACAGCAGAAAATGCCCACAGATGAATACAACTACATTCAAGATTGCCTGAAGAATGATTCACATGATTTGAAACATTCCACCTGTGAGACTTTGAAGGTGTGATAGATGTTATCAAGTCAAGGCCCTTGGATTATTAGTTGTTACTAATTTGTTACATTCTCCGTCTATATTTCCATTTCCACTTGCTGTTTTTCATATTCTTTGCTGTTTTCCATCCTTGATCAATCACTTTTGGATTGATCCCCTCCCCCTTATTTTTTGTTGTTTCTTTTCTTTGATCAATCACTTTTGGATTGATATGTACATAATTTTCTATATCAATAAAATTCCACCTTTCTGGTGGATTTACTTAAAAAAAAAAAGGTGTCAAACTCGGATTGGGTTGGGTCACCACATAAGTGGGCTTTTAAGTGAGTTTTCCAGATTTTCCGCCCAGGTTCGGATTCCTCTGACTGTCTGTTTTAAAATGCCCATAACTCCCTACTCTGATGTCGTATTGACGAACGGTTTGTTGCATTGGAAACTAGACTCGACGAACTTCATTTTAGGCTCTTGAAACACCTCAAAACTCCTAATATACCCGGAGATATACCCATATAAAGTTGACCCAAATTTCTGTCCAAAATTCTGCCAACTTTTCCAAATTTTTGACAAACTTATTTTCTTCGATTTGCTTGATCCCAGAATCTTCCGAAACTTTCCATACATGATATTTATCATTAATCATAATTTATAATGGTCATTTCCTTTGGTTCCAAGGTTTTCCTTCCCGATTATGACTTACGGGATCGTAATTCATCCTTTACTTCATTGTTACGTACTTCCCATGGCTTGTACGTTCCAAAACTTCATGGGACGTCTCCGATAATTCATTAATACGATGAAGTATGTGGTATTCTCATGCTCTGAAAGTGCGAGGTGTAACACCGCTCGAGGCATGTGTGTACACGGTATTGACATATGGCCATTGCATTCACGCCATCCATATAATTGCATTGCATTGCTCTCGTTATCATCATTGTGATTGGATTGTTATTGTGTTATGGATACCTAATCGTATACTTGATTGAATATTTTACTGGTTATGATGAGTACTTGGAGCACTTGAGATTAGATGCTTTAGCAATAGGCTTGATCGGATATGATGAGACTGGGAACACTCAGGTTTAGATACTTCACTATAAGACTTGATCGGTTATGGAACCTTGTTGGTAGATGATGGTTGAATATTGATGTGAATTGTTGATACTTGAGGAATTGATATGTATTGATGAGACTGTATTATACTTGTACTTGATTGTGATAATGACTATCTTTCATTTACTTTCTGCATATATGTTAGCTAACTGAGGACGACCTATGATGCCTACTAGTACTTGTTTTTTGTACTGACCTGCACTTGCTGCATTCTTTTATGAATGTAGAGTACCAGGATAGATCGATCTCTACTCCTCGTGGTTGATATTCGAGGATAGCTGATTCGAGTCTTTCAGGGTGAGCATGAGGACGTTCGCTGCCCGAAGACTCTTCCTTCTATTATGTCTTTATTTCCATCCTGAGACATGATTTTGAGACTATTTATGTATTGCTATTATTCAGACTTGTAGTATTTAGTTAGATGCTCTTGTATGGCATGTAGCATTTAGTTAGATGTTTTTGTATGACGTTTAGTATTTAGTTAGATGCTCTTGTATGACGTGTAGTATTTAGTTAGATGCTCTTGAATGACTAGACCAGATACTGGGGTGTATTTCATTTACTTTCGCACTTTCTTATATTATTATTGCAAGACATACGTTATTCTATCCTCTTCGCTTTATTTATGTTTTATAATTGTTGGGATAAGAGTTCGCTTATCGAGGTGGGAAAGGTAGGTGCCTGCACGACTTAGTGAAAATGGGTCGTGACAATGATGAAATTTCTCCACAGACAACTCCCTATTCTAAGCTTCTACCATTGTTTTGTAGTAAAGGAATTGCAAATGTCACCTAGTTTCCTGAAATTTGCTCCACTTTCTTCATATGGCCATTAGTTAGTCTTTTCCATGAAACCCAGTGATAATTTCTCCTTTCAGTTGTTCCTCCCTAAAAAAATCTGGCCATCATCTTCTCAATTTGTTCAATAACTCATTCAAGAGGATGTATAACAGCTAGAAGATGGACAGGATTGGCTAGAAGAACATGTTTGATTAGAATAGCTCTACCTCATGTAGATAGGAATATAGAATGCTACCCAGAAATTCTGTTCAGAATATTGGCAATCAGATTTGAAAATATATCAATGTTCTTCCCTCCTAAATATAGAGGACAGCCAGATATTCTTTAGGAAGTTCTTTATGTTCCATCCCTGTTATGTTGAATTCTATCAATCTCATCCTGTTGAGTTTTAGGAGCTCAAATGATGCATGATTTCTTCTTGTTGATTTGTTGTCCATAGGTCTTCTAGTCTTTGAGTGTTTCCATAAGAAGATCCAAAGTGCCTCTATCACCTCCTCAAAAAAGGATAATGTCATCAACAAAGACTATATGGTTGATTAGAGGACCATTCTTGTTCATATAGAAACCATTAAAACCACTTTGATTATTTAACTTGTTAAGTTTAATAGACAAGTATTTAACAGATATAGCACAAAGAGAGGGAGATATGAGATCTCCTTGTCTAAGAAGACCCCTTTCAGATTTGAAAAATGATTGTCTAGTCCATTGACTAAAAGAGAATACCAATTACTAGAAATATGTCTAAAATCATATCAATCCAGACCTTATTAAAATCCATTTTCTCATCAGAATGCAAAAATAAGGCCAGGAGACTCTTTCATAAGTCGTCGATGTATCCAATTTTAAGGCCACATTACCATGATCATTTGGCCTAGAGATATCTCGGATCATCTCTTACCAACAAAATGTTATCAGTGATAGACATGTCTTTGATGAAACCACTTTGGTTCTTACTAATAACATTTGGGAGGACTCTTGGCAGCCTAGACTTAGTACTTTTGGTTGTCGGTGCTTTTCATGAGAATCACCGATTTTATTACTTGCATTTCTAATAGTCTACTTTGAGAATTAGTGACAAAGAACGCGGTTCGCCTAGGAGCAGTGGCTCTTCAACTGTCAGACATAGCTCACGGTATTGGGTCCTGATAGAAAAGAAGTATGGAAGGTTGTGCCTATAAATTGGCGATGTTTGATTTGATGTATTAGAAAAAATAATCACGGTACAAACTATACATTTTGTTTATTTAATAATAGTAATTTTCAGTTCCAAATAGAATAAATATATGTATAGCTTATATGCAATTCCAATAGGAGTATTATTTTATACCAAGACCAATAATTATAAGTAAATATTATAATTAATTATATATTGATAAAGCATTCAAAATGAAAAAATTATCCTTAAGGATCAGTTTTCAATCCCTTATACAATCTTAAACCAAACGCAAATTACATACACTGAGTATATTCAATTTTTACACGAGGAATCAATCGCCCGATATAAAATAATATTTGTAGTTTCTAAACCAGTAGCGAACCAACTTGCGTGTCCACACAGAGATAATTCTATAAATTAGTATTTTCGTGTCTACAGATGCACATAGCCTAGAGTAAAAGCTATACCAATGTAACTGTTGAACATCTCGACGGCATCACAGGCTTTAGCAATTCATGAAGAATAAAGCAAAGGTTGGTGTGACCATATGTGGCAAAGTGATATTAAAAGCAATTTATAAGAAAAAAATTGTAGCCCAAATTAAAGAACTTCAGATTTTTTTCTATTGAACTGGTGTTTGAGATGGGGCCTTAAAGTGGAGTTTTGTTACTAAGAGAAGAATTATTAAGTAATAAGGAGTTAATATCCAGATTTGGTATAATATTTTTCATTTCTAGTTTAAAGCCAGAAAAAGGATGTCTTGAGTTAGATTAACAAACCATATATTGGGTCTCCGAGATTGCTAATCAATGTTGGCGAAGATGGATAGGATAAGGAGTGGGTTCCATGTGGGTTAGCTACAATATCTTAAAAAGATTGAACATCTATAGCTAGTATGCAAGCAAAAGAATTAGTTAAAAGGTTCAAAATTAAAACAATATTCAAGGATTATACTCCATCTGTTCAGTTTTATTTGACCATAATGAACTTTGCACCCCTCTAAGAAATAATAAATAAAGTGTATATTTTTTACCATAAAGCCATATTAATTGGTGTATAATCTAGTTTTGAAAAATAAGTAATTAATATGAAGGATAGAACTTGTAAAAAATCTCAATATTTTAAAACAGACAAGTAAATATGAAAATTTATTTATAGTACAGTAAATAAGTTAAAGTGAATGGAGAGATTAGTATGTTCAGTTGAAAATAATAGAAAACGAGGGGTTGTAGAATAATAATAAATAACACAAAACAAGAAGAAGCTTTGTCAACCAAAAGGCAACCACTCTTTAACATTCGGATCAACCAATAACGAGCAACATTTATCTAGTACTACTACTATATTTACTGGACATGAATTAGTAGTATGTACTGTATTTACTGTTTAGTTGTCTGAGAATCTATATATAATATAAAGCTAGGAATAGACAATCCTATGTGGCACCTCTCTATGGCCTCCATTGAGATTTATCTTTTTTCTCAATTTTTTGACATTTTTCTATTCATTTCTCTATTTTACCAAATAAAATAAAATATTAAAAATTTCATCCATCCACCCATAATAAAGACTCACTCACCATTTAATAGCATTATATATGTTATTACTTCCCCTATAATTATTGTGATTACTTTGTATTAAATTTATTAGTAAAAATAATTTATCTTTTTTTTTATTCATTCTTTGGTTTATTATTGTATTAAAGAAAGACAATCCTATGTGACACCTCTCTATGGCCTCCATTGACATTTATCTTTTTTCTCAATTTTTTGACATTATTCTCTTCATTTCTCTATTTTACCAAATAAAATAAAATATTAAAAAGCTCATCCCTCCACCATAATGAAGACTCACTCACCATTTAATAGCATTATATTTGTCATTACTTCCCCTATAATTATTGTAATTACTTTGTATTAAATTTATTAGTAAAAATAATTTATATTTTTTTAAATTCATTCTTTGGTTTATTATTGTATTAAAGAAAGACAGTGGAAAATTGTAAGAAACTTTTAAAATTCCATCAGTCGCCTCATTTCTTTTTAACAGAAATCCCATCAATTGCCTCATTTATTTATAAGTAATTACACCTTAAATATCATTTGTAACCTCCACACCCAAATACAATCCTCTATTAATAACTCTTATGAGTTTTGACCGGACCTTTCCCTCTTCATATTACCCCTTCATTTTCTTAAAAGTTTCCAGCCTTTTGAAATTGTGATTCAATGTTGTCATTCTATCTATAATTCTATATGTTAGGTAGATTTATATATATTTAGATTTGTATCTGGGGACTTTTTCCAAATGCTTAACGTTAGAATAATAATCATCACTCTTTCGTGTTTTTGTCACCTATATTAATTGATATTAGCTTGAAATGTTGTGCTTTAATTTTTGTTTGCGGCTTTTTATGTTTGAATTACTGAAAATTGAAAATCAAAGGTGATGAAAGTCTTAGTTTCCTGTATTTCTTTCTTCCCATTATGGTTTAAAAAATTTCATATTTTGTTGATTTTAGGTTTCTTATTTTCTGCAGGGATCGACGTGTGAATTTAGTGGATTTGGACTATTTTGGTTTTGAAGATATTGTTAAAGTTGTTTTTAAGAGCCAACCATTTACGTGGAAGATTATTTGTGGGAGACGGAGTCGCTCTTCAAGTTTCGACAACCCATTTCTATGAAGGCGGAACTTCATTTCTCGGTGTTGCAAAGGTCATAATATGGCCTCCTTACGAGCTCTCAAAATGTAAGTAAAGCTTGATGATTTCGTGCTAACGACGTTCAATATATAGTAGAGAGAGAGAGAGAGAGAGAGAGAGAGCGGAAGGAGATGAAGGTCAGAAATTCTACCGCGAATCATCTTTCAGTGGCAACGAAGGGACAAGAAATAAAATTGGGTTTTGTTTCTATTTTTGAGCTGGAAAACGAAGAGCTTGACAGCTTGAGGTGCTTTCTATCTTTATATCTTCATTGTTTTCTTTTGGTGGATTTTCTCATGAGCAAATATTTTTTAGACAGTGAAAGTATGAAGTTTATGAAGATTATTTTAATTTCTGGTCAATTCAAAAAATTATTCAGTAAGATTAAAAAGGAATATGACCGATGTATTATTTTATTATAAGTATTATCTAAAAAAAATCATGTTGATCAATTTCAAGAATTTTATCTTTGGTTATTATGTGATAATTATCTTTGGAATTTAGAAAAATAAAATAAAAAGATAAGGTGACAAAAAAACATGAAAGTTGAAGTCCATTTTATATTATCTCTGACTTAACAACTTTCACATTTTAATTACTTAAATTTCCACATCATGTTAATATAGCTGGCTAAACTAACCATTTTTTTTTAGAAGTTTAAATTAATATAGTTTATATAATAATAGCTTTTTCTTTGTGATATAGTCTCCCTATTTTTATAGGGTTATATTTTCCATTATCCACCTACAATTTTTTTTTAGCATTTCATAGGGTTATATTTTTCATTATTCACTTACTCATTTTTGTTTACTTAAAATTTTATATTTAAATTTCTAGATAATTTTAGACTTAATTCAATTGGATTACATATATCATTATCTTCAGTTTGCTAGGGATTAATGCACAGGCTTACCTACTATGTATGAACGTTTTGAATTTTTATCTGCATAATCTTCTCTTTTTGTCAATATCTTTTTTTTTTTTTTTTTTGAAACTGGTAATGTTGATTCTAATTTTGGGCAATAGTTAGGCAGATTTGCTTTGTCATTTGTTTGACTATGAAAGTGGGAGAGTTAAAAGATTAGATATAACTTCGATCTTCCTTTTAAGAATTAAGGTAACTTTACTGTATGTAATTTTCAATTGTTAGCAAAGTGTACTTTTACATGTTCTATCTCTAGACCAAGAGTTTATAGATTTTTTTTTTTTAATTAGACTGCTTATTTGATTACTGATTAGTTTATGTCGTCAAGAAAACAGAAGGTGTTACTCACCACATTATGTAATAAGAAGTATTATTGAAACTAAGATTTTAGTTATAGAAGCTACTCTAATACATAGATTATTTAATTAAAAAAAAAATTAACCGTGCGAAGCGCGGACTTATCCACTAGTTAAGAATAAGTAAATAGGATTAGCGACAGCAATGCAAGATCATGATTGTTGTCCAAATAATGAGGCCATCTATCTCCTCAGCTTATAAGAAATTGTACTTTTATTAAGAATCTTCCTGCCTGCTTTGCCCATTGCCCCACATTTCTCTGCCTGCCCTATACAAATATACATACAAGGGCCACTTGCAACTATACACGTGTCTAACATTTTTCATTCACACCTTTGTTTTTTTTCTAGTTTTCATTTCACGGAGTAATAAACCTTAATTGGGATTTTTTCTGTCGAAAATTCGTAGTTAAACTCAATCTTTTGATAGAATTTAATTTATTGGTAGCTGATCTGCAAAATGCTCGACAAGATAATTTTTCGAACCGAGTATCAATTGCGTTCCAATCACGTTTCTTATTATATCTAGTGATCGATCTAGTGAAATATTCTAACCTGCTTTCAGGTCTTTCATCCCATTAACTGTTTCATCAAAATTTTCAGTAAAATGAAAGATACTATAAACCCTCTTCTTAATAAAATCATTTTAAATCAAATACTATATTTGTTATCTTCTTAAAAATAAATACAAAATCTTCTATCTGATAACAGTGAAGTGTAATCCTATAATTCAATCTAAAGAAAAATGCAGTTCGCGTCAACTAAAAGTTGGGAAAAATTATAGGACATATACCTAACCCGCACAGATAACTTCAATAATCTCCTAAGCATTCATAGTCATTTTCAAGTATTCAAAGCATATTATGTTATGATGCACACAGTGACGGATTCAGGATTTTCATTCAGAGAGTTCGGAGAAAACAATAAAAGCTAAATATAAAAAATAATGTTGTCAATGGGAATCAAACCTAGGACGCTAGAGAAAATCTTGAACACCCTAGAGTCTTGGACCGCTTAAGCTAACCTTTTGTATTTGTTCAGGGTGTTTAAAAGTTTATATATGTACATAAACATAGTAAATCTACCCTATATATACACTGTAATTTTTTACCAAGGATGTTTTAAATCCGCCCCTGGATGCACAATCTAACTGGTTATGTCAATCCATAAAAAAGAAATCACGCTTTAGAGATTTAGGTGCATTTTTATCAGTTGGCTACTTTCCAATTTAGAATTTCTGGCATATTAAATTCAAAGTGTACCCTTTAAAAGTTAAATTTATGCATAAGTAATCCAAACTATTTAGGTATAAAATTATAACTTATTGTTGATATTGATATGTGAGAATATTTGCACCTAATATATAATATGTGAAGCAATCTCCCAAAAACACTACCACAATAACAACATATCGTGTGAAATTTCATAAAGTGAGGTCTAGAGAGAGTAGAGTGTACGTAGACCATACTCTTATCTTGGGAGATAAAGATATTATTTCCGGTAGACCCTTGGCACAAGAAGAAGCAATTCAAAACAGTATATATAACAAAAATCATGACAAAATACCATGAAAAGCATGATAGGGCTGATTGAAAAAAGGGGCCGCCGTAACTACTACAAAATAATTGAAGTACAAAAAATAATAGATCACACAAGTAACAAAAATCAAAGGATAAAGAACTACAAAACTCTCAAAACACTGTGGATAGAAATACGAAATATTAGTATGATGTAACATTTTCAAGTCACGCCCGTTATTCTCCCTATTTCGAAAAGGATATCACAAAAAACTTACATATCATTTAATTTTACTTTGGAATTACAATTCAAACTGCAGTATTAAAAATTCAAATCATTATGACTTTTTGATCTCTGCTACATAAATGAAGTTCTTGTACAGCTAATTGATTGTGGAACTCGCCGTGAAGTATCCTTGTGTTTAGGAGCGCCTCTGGTGAGCGGTCCTCCCCTTTTATTATTGTTGTTAGGCTTAATACCTAGATGGACCCTTAAACTTGGCATGTTTTGTAAGATAGGCATATAAACTTATAAGGTGACCAGATAGACACTTAAACTTACTCAAAGTGTATTTTTCAAGTTTTTCAGTTGTTTTGAAAACAAAAACTATATTTTTCAAACACTCACAATTTTCATGGCCAAACAAGCCCTAAATATATCACAAAATATTTTTTTTAAAATGCAAAAATAAGGCAAACGCATATACATGAGACTATAAATGTGCACTTAAACCAATAAATACTCGCTAATCGCAATTTTGCAGCTTTCAATTAACTCGGATTTTTTTTTACACTTGAATAATTAAAAAACAATAACTTTAACCAATAAAAATCCTTAAAAAAAGAAATTTCAAATTAAGAAATTTCTAAGTTCAGTATTTCAAGTGTAAAAGAAATTTCAAATTAAGAAAACTGTAAAGCCGAGAAGAAAATCCTTAAAAAAAAGAAATTTCTTAATTTGAAATTTCTTTTTTTAAGGATTTTTATTGGTTAAAGTTATTGTTTTTTAATTATTCAAGTGTAAAAAAAAACCGAGTTAATTGAAAGCTGAAAAATTGCGATTAGCGAGTATTTATTGGTTTAAGTGCACATTTATAGTCTCATGTATATGCGTTTGCCTTATTTTTGCATTTTAAAAAAAATATTTTGTGATATATTTAGGGCTTGTTTGGCCATGAAAATTGTGAGTGTTTGAAAAATATAGTTTTTGTTTTCAAAACAACTGAAAAACTTGAAAAATACACTTTGAGTAAGTTTAAGTGTCTATCTGGTCACCTTATAAGTTTATATGCCTATCTTACAAAACATGCCAAATTTAAGGGTCCATCTGGGTATTAAGCCTTGTTGTTACTAGTATTACACTATTATTATTATTAGGTAGTAAGTAATTAGGTTTTTTTTTTTTTTTTTGTGGGGTGTGGAGTTGGGGTTGGTTATTCTTCTGGTCCATCTTATTTTATGGGGTGATGCGGGGGGTTGCGAGGCGGTCGGGTGTGGGTTTTTTCTTCTGGTCCGTCTATTATTTTCAATCCAAAGTCGATCTCTGCTTTTTCAATTTCATTTCATTTCTGTGTCCGGACAAGACATTAATCTTTTTATTATTTTTTCCTACAACATCAACAAATTTCTCTCTCCTCTCACCTCTCTCTTTCTCTCTCTTTCCATTTCTCCAACAGAGCTGGGGAGCGAGAAGGAGGTTGGAATCTCCGCCATCGCTCGCCGGAAACATCAGAATTGTTTAGCTGTGGATAATAAAAGGGGGAAGAAACTATATATCAAATATAATTTGCAGAGGAGAGAGAGAGAGAGGAGATTACAGGTGGTTAACGTGCAATGTAGGAAAAAACAGGAGAGAGAGAGAGAAAGAGAGAAAGGCATCGAAGCTTTGGAGGTTTCTGCACGGCACGGATTCCTAGATCTCTTCTTCAATTTCCCCCTCTTCCCTCTTCCCTTGCCTTGTGCCGTAATTTATTCCCTTATTTTCCATTTCATATATCTCTTCTCTGTTCTTCCAAATCCTTATAAAAATCTTCTTCTTTTCCCTCTCTCATGATTTGTTCTGTCTCCACAGGTGCGTGCTTTCTCGTTTTTGGATACTCTACCTCTATTTTAGCTCAATTATGCGCATCAATTCTCTTAGATCTACTTCTTCACCTTCAATTTTGCCTTCTTTCAATGTTCTACTCTTCGATCGGCCTTCAATGTTTCTCTGCGCTACATTTTGGACCTAACATTAACTATCTTCTTCTTGATCTGCTTAACTTACATTAAATTATCTTCTTAGTTTTATTTTGTTTATACCTTTTTCCTCATGCTTATGTTGCATTTCCCGTCTTAGCATAGAATAATTTCCAACTAAACTTCCAAAACAAAAGCCTTATATGATTAAAAACCTAGTCTTTTTCTCTAAAATTCTAATTCCGTCAAAATTCATTTAACACGAATGATCCAGCACCTTAATTTGGCAACCTAATAATGACATTGAAGCTACTTCCTGTTCCATACTTATGTTTGTTTTTTACTCTTCAACTTAAACTAGCATAATTGAAGCATGTGTACATGTTGTCATATCTGAAGTATGAGAAGTTGCTTAATTGACTTTTTTGTAATGTACTTTGATGCTGTCCATTTTGTGCTCTATTACTATAAAAATCCATTCTTTATGATTTCTTACTGCAGAAATACTTTGAAAGAGGATCTTCTTCAAGCGGTTGATGCATTTGTTGATCTGATTGAAGGCGGGGTGATTCTTTCTTTGATTAGATAATTCCTTTTGAGTCCAAATTGCGTCACGCCAGCTCAAAATGAGGGAGCTCCAGGGGCTATCGCCATCATCTTACTTCTCCGAGGAGTTATGTTTTCGTGATGAGGTATAAATTGTTCATATATCACTCTTATTTCCTTATTAATCTGTTAATCTACTTGTAACATCACAACAGTCTTTTGGTCGACCTTGCCCTTCTCTTGAATAAGGCATTAAACAGATATAGGAGGAAGGGAACACTATTTTGCTCGCTTTTTCCTCGTAACTGATACCTTCCTCTTCTGAACTTGGCAGAGGCAAGTCGGATTTTGGAAGACAAATAGCCTGCAGAACTGCCATGGTGAGTAGTAATTTAGATAGACCATTGTACGTTCCAGTTTATTTCAGGAATTTGCTAGTGTTAGCGTTGTTGTTTCAAAAACGCATAGTTGCTTCTGCCCAGCGTTGTTTCAAAAACGCATTGTTGCTTCTGCCTGCATCATGCTCGTATGTGCTTAGCAGTATAGTTAAGTTCCCTGATTTGGAAGTGTTAGTGGATACTGATTGTTACGGCTGAATTAGTTTTAAGAATCTCCATTATCCCTTCTTTTTCCCTTTTCCGGAACTTTTTCTTTCTAAAAAGATCAGATAAAATAGTTATGTTCAAATCATCTGCAAGTGACACAAGATTTGCATCTCTATTGATTTTTGAAAACTATTCTATTGAAAGGTAGTGATAGAAATGGTAATTAGGCCGTATGAATCTTGCCAGATGGTTGTTTGAATCTAGTCTAAGTTAATGTGCTTTAACCTTTCTGATTTCCAAAGTATGTGTACCCTTTCAGAATACAAACAAATGCATGACTCCCCTTGTCTATTAAGGGAAAAAAAAAAAGAAAACGGTTCCTGTTAGCAAATCGTGCAATGACACGCTCATCCTGCTGTGTCTGACATATTTTTGCATGGCTCCATCCATGTATATTCTTTAAAAAGATACCGTAAAAAGGGTGAGTAATATACTTTTGATTTCCAAGTGAGAAAGGGTTGTGATCCAGATGGAGGGTTCTGATAACCCCTCTTTTCACTATGCTGACGCCTTTTTGTGCAGGTCTTAAAAATGATGAAGCTTTACAAAGAGCTGCTGTCCGTTCATCACCCCTTGAGAATCACATTGCGTTGGGCTCTCCGGTGGCAAAGTATTTTGAACATCATGATTCTTATCTAAAACAAGACAAAAAAGTTAACAGTATCATAGAAAAACGAGCTTTTGGAGTGGAAAGAGCATCTCACTCTTTACCTAGAGCTCTTGACCATAACGTGGGTGTAAGATCTATTCTCAGCGCTGACTTGGCATCTTATCCAGCAGAAGGTGACAAAATTAGCATAATGGGCGGTCAATATGAGAATGGTCTCTTCTCGAGCTCATTGTCAGAGTTATTCAGTAGAAAATGTATGTCTTGCTTTCTTTCTGTCCTATTAATGCCTTGACCTATACTTTGTTTTCTTAGTGTTGTCACTATTTTGGCAAAATTTTGTCCCCTTGCTGTTTGAGTGGCTGTCAAAATTGGTATTTTTTACTGCTTCTTATGGTGATGTTGTCGGTGGATAACTTATTAATTCAGTCCTCTTATCTACTTTTTAGTTTTAATTTCTTGTGCTTTTCTGTGAACGGAAGAGGAGTTGATGTTTGGATTTTGTCTGCAGTGCGATTAGCGACCAACAGTTCTCCACATGGTCATTCTGTTGGCGCAGCTGACTCACACTATGAAGAAGAAGAACCTTTTGAGTCCCTTAAAGAACTTGAGGCCCACGCTATTGGAAATCTTCTCCCTGATGATGATGACTTGCTTGCTGGGGTGACTGATGGGCTAGACTATGTTGGCAAACCCTATGCTGGTGATGACATTGAAGATCTTGATCTTTTCAGTAGTGTTGGAGGGATGGACCTAGGAGAAGATGGTTCCTCTCCTGGACAACGGAATTCTGAATATGCTGGGAATTATACTCTGCAGTTGGGCGACTCTAATGCTGCAATTGGTGGCCAGCACCCTTTCGGGGAAAATCCATCTAGAACACTCTTTGTAAGAAATATAAACAGCAGTGTTGAAGATTCTGAGTTACAAACTCTTTTTGAGGTGAGAGTGGTCCATCTGTGGGTCCACATTTACCAGAAACTTCTCTCTGCCCTCTTCAAAGTGAAAATTAAAACAAAAACAGAAGCTGCATGTTTTTATTGGTGATAATTGTTGTGTTTGATTCTTATGAACAGCAATATGGAGATATTCGCATGCTATATACAGCATGCAAGCATCGCGGTTTTGTTATGATCTCGTATTATGATATTCGAGCATCGCAGAACGCCATGAAAGCTCTTCAGAACAAACCACTGAGACGTAGGAAGCTAGATATACATTTCTCTATTCCCAAGGTATGTCGTCTTTCTTGGTCCTTCCCATGCCTGTTTTTTACAATACTAGCCCTACAATTATTTTTGACATTTGTAAATCTCCCATATGGAAGCAGTATAACAAAAAGATCATCCATAGGCAGTATTTTGTGAGCTAGATTTGTTTTTTGCATCACATGTTTCTTAGTCAACAAGCAAAAATTCTGAGCCCTCCTTTTCTGATAATTTTTTATAGGAAAATCCATCAGAAAAAGATGTCAACCAAGGGACTCTCCTGGTCAACCTTGACTCCTCTGTTTCAAATGATGAACTCCGTCAAATATTTGGTGTATATGGCGAGATTAAGGAGGTCAGCTAGACTACTAGCTTTTTGCATGCAGTTGTTTTCTGAGGGATATTGCTGACTTTTTGTCTTCGTTTTTGCCCTTTCTTATAAAAGATTCGCGAGACTCCGCATAGAAGCCATCACAAATTTATAGAGTTTTATGATATTAGAGCTGCAGAAGCTGCTCTTCGTGCTTTAAACAGGAGTGATGTTGCAGGGAAGCAGATAAAGGTTGAAGCAAGCCATCCTGGTGGTACTAGACGGTGCGAATTTTTAACATTTTGCTTTCCTTAGCTCTTTTCGGAAACACCCCTCCTTTCCCTTTCTCCAAAAAAGAAGAGAGAGAGAGAGAGAGAGAGAGAGAGAGCAGGACAGTGCTGTTGTAGAAAGCTGTTAACTATATTATATTTTATAGCTGAGTCCTATAGGCTTCACAAATATGAACCCTTTGCTAATTTTGGAAATAGTTAATTTCTTCTAACTGATTCACACTGTATTTGAGCCTTTGTTTGAATACAGCAGGTTGTCGCAACAATTTCCTTCGGAGCTGGAGCAAGATGAACCTGGTCTTTATTTGCAGCAGAATAGTCCAAGCAGTTTAGCCACTGGATTTTCTGGTATTATTACTTTTCATCCTTTGCATAATAAATCCTTGCAGAAAAAGTATTATGTTCACTTTACCTGATCATTAATTCCAGGAGCACTTCCACATGGAGGACATGTGTCGAGTATGGAAAATGGATCTATTCTGGGCAGACAATCAGCCAGTGGTTCTGCCATTAATTCCTATTTGGATAATGCATTTGACTGTGGAATGTCATTCAGTGTTCCTAACAGCTTATTGAGGTTGGAATCTAAGGGGGGAAACCAAGCCAATGTTGGTGAAACTGGCCACCTGCAGAGCCAAATCAATTTTGAGTTTAGGGGCACGTCAGGTCTTCATCCTCATTCACTGCCAGATTATCATGATGATTTATCTAATGGAGCTTCCACCATTTCTTCGGGCGGCATTTCTGCAACTATGAATATTAGGCCACTAGAAGCAATTGAAAACCGGAAGTTCTCCAGAGTTGGCTCTAATGGGCAACCGGTTGAACTAAATGAAGGTAAGAAATTCCGTATCACAGGTTTTCGTTCTGTGCAAGGATAAATATTGTACTGACCAGAATAGTTAGGATGTAATCCTCAAAGAGATGGAAGCGAAAAGAAGAGTGGGACTGTTGAAATTTGCTTCTATCCTAGCCATTTCTCTGATATGTTTCTTTTTCATTTTAATGAGGGTCTGCAGTTTCTACCTGTAAGGTACAGGTACAAGGGCCAAGTAAATAAAAACAAGTGTGCCAAATTTCCTACTTTACTGATCTTTTATGTTTTCTGTTTCTCTTCATTTCAGTTTTTACTCCAAATGGAAATGTAAATTGTCCTTCTCCTGGGCACCAGTACATGTGGAGTAATTCGCATCAACCACAGCCTCAAGGCATGATGTGGCCAAACTCACCAACATTTGTAGGTGGGGTCTGTGCTACTCTCCCTCAACAACTGCATGCAGTTCCAAGGGCTCCGTCCCATATGCTGAATACACTTGTACCTATAAACAACCATCATGTGGGTTCAGCACCTTCTGTTAATCCATCCCTTTCTCTCTGGGACAGAAGACATGCATATGCAGGAGAATCTCCTGATGCATCTGGTTTTCACCCAGGTTCTCTGGGCAGTATGAGGATTTCTGGAAATTCACCACATGCTTTGGAGTTTATTCCTCATAATGTTTTCTCGCGCACTGGTGGCAGCTGTATAGACTTGCCAATGTCTTCCAGTAATGTTGGATTGCATTCCCATCAGCAGAGAAGTTTGATGTTTCCTGGTAGAGGTCAGATGATTCCTATGATCAATTCATTTGATTCTCCAAATGAAAGGATGCGGAGCCGTAGAAATGAAGCCAATTCGAGTCAGACTGACAACAAGAAGCAATTTGAACTGGATGTTGAACGGATTTTACGAGGGGACGATAAAAGGACGACCCTAATGATAAAGAACATTCCTAACAAGTACGTCACTGTCTTATTATTAATTGATATTTAATTTTATTCCTGAAACCCTTCTATTTGTATAGCAACACAATGCTTAAGATGATGCGAAGGGAATTTACTCCAAAAAAAATGAAGAAGCTGTTTGATGTTGAGGGGATTATGAATCCAATAGTTTCTTTGTTATTTTTAGATGATGTTTGTTGGGTTTACACTTGAAAACTAACCTGATTCGTGGAACTCATCTTGCAATGTGTAAATAAAATTACCATAAGGCTGTACAAGTCTACAGTAACAGCTGTCTCCCACCTTAAACTATTATCATGTAGTAGCATGGTGATTGCTATTACATATCAGGCCTTCTCTTGTTAAAGCTTTTCTTCTCCCCTTATCTTGCTTAATGCCTTGAAATATGTCTGAAACTTTCTCTAACGTCCTAGTTGTAACTTATCAAATAAATTTTCTAGTTGCATTTTGTAGATCATTGATACTAATACCAATGCATCTGCTCACCATACCATATTTATTACTCCCTCCGTCCCAATTTATGTGATATAGTTTGACTAGGCACGGAGTTTAAGAAAGAAAGGAAGGAAGACTTTTGAAACTTGTGGTGTAAAACAAGCCATAGATATTTCTATGGACGTAATCATTAAGGGTAAAAGAGAAAGTTTCAAGTTAAATTATTTCTAAATATAAGAATGTATCATTCTTTTTGAGAGACACTAAAAAGGAAAGTGTATCACATAAATTGGGACAGAGGGAGTAAATATATTGGTTGGAAAATTTCAATGCTTGTATACCAGCATGAGATGAATAAAATAACAATAAGGCTTCAATTCATGATCAGTGTTCATCGTTTGAGTATAAGGATCATCTATCTATTCTCATAGCGGCAAACTTCTTCTGCTATTGGATAAATGTTTTTTGCATTCTTTGTGTTTTCAAAATTTGCGATGTGCCATGTTCTAATTCTCATGACGGGTTTTTTAGGTACACTTCGAAAATGCTTTTGGCTGCAATTGATGAACGTCACAGAGGAACATATGATTTCATCTATCTACCAATTGATTTCAAGGTAAGTGCTTTTCCCATGCTGAAAGCTTTCTTGTGCTCTGGATCTTGTTTCTACTCTATATAACTTCGGTTTGTTTTGTTGCAGAACAAATGCAATGTAGGTTACGCGTTTATCAACATGACCGATCCTTCCCTTATAGTTCCATTTTATCATGTATGTGGTTCTTGCTCCCTAAGCTAATTAGTTCTATTCAATTTAAGGTCACGTCCTATCGTTGTTGATTCTTTTACCATAAAACTTGAGAAATATTTGGCAGGCATTCAATGGAAAGAAATGGGAGAAATTCAACAGTGAGAAGGTGGCGTCACTTGCATATGCTCGCATTCAGGGAAAAGCTGCACTAATTGCTCACTTCCAGAATTCTAGCCTCATGAATGAAGATAAGCGATGCCGGCCGATCCTCTTCCACACTGATGGCCCTAACGCTGGTGATCAGGTATGAACACAACTCTATCAATAGCGGCCATTGCTTTTATAGTTTTATTTGTATCTGGGGACTTGGCTCGTGATTAAGGTTTTGCCAATTTGTGGTTGGAGCATCAGTTTGATATTTGCCCGAGTGCTTGGTATGAAATTGGGTGATCTCTGTTTGGGGAAAAATTAGAAGGTATGTGAAGTCTCATTTACCTGGTTTTGCAGGTTCCCTTTCCCATGGGTGTAAACATCAGGCCAAGAACCAGCAAAAATCGGGCTGGCACCAGTGAAGAAAGCTACCAAGAAAACCAGACAAGTGTGTCAATCGGCAAGGATTTCATAATTGAAGAGTCATCTGCAGGTTCTGTCAAGGAATCAAATTGAGCAAGCTGCTGCAATTTTGTTGGTACTAACCTACTGATAGGATTTTGAGATTGAAAAAGAATCCACCCAATCTTTATTAATGTACATTAGGGCGGTCACTGGAAAGGCAGAAAAGAAGAAAAGACTTCCATTTTTCTGGATTTTGGGACGGACTCCTAAAATAGTCAAGAAAATTGTGCATTAACCGTTTGCCTACGGGATTATCGTATACTGAGGCATTTCAGTGGAGCTTCAAAATTTTGGAAGATTGGGAGGCTACTAATTCATGAGTAATACACATATTTGAGTTTCCATGTATGATAAAACATTTGCGGCACAACGGAGGGTTCTATTGTATCCCTCTCTCTTGGCATTTTCACTATTTTCTTCGTCTTCTTGGAAGCATACCAAGAAGTCAAGTATTATTAAGAATTTTTTTTCTTGTGAAGAAAGAAATGATATGTTGTGCCATTCCTTCCAAGTTGCATGAACGTTATTACAGCTGACAACCTGTTGCTCGTGCTGTTTACTGTTTGTTTTTATTTTATTCTTAATTAGTTTCGTGGATCTGCGTTACTTGAGGATTAATCTGTTTGGTCTTCGCGCCTTAGAACAGTCACATTGGTATTCCTCTCCGCCCTTACAGGGCAGAGTTCAGACAGATAAGCCAATAAAGAATCTTCCTGTTAAATGGTTTAAAGCTGGTTCCCAGAGGGTTACAAGCACATATTCCTGCTCCAAAGTTCCAAGTCACCTACATAAATCATAATGCAGCTTCACAGGAATAACGCCTTTTGCATTTCCAAAGCTCCGTTTAAACAGTCTGTTCGATTCTTATTAAGAAACTCTTCTAGCAAGGAACTGAATCATAAGTGATTGCCGTTTAGAAGAGGCTCGCCCTCATCGCAGATTGTTTCCCAAACTAACTAAATCGTGGTCATTTAGAGGCTGACTAGAGAAAAGCTTCTCTGTATGCAATTAATCACAAGAAACGTCAAGGAGCCAAGTTTTCCAGTTAACAAAATGTTTGCACAAATTTAATTTTTAAAAAAGAAGAAAAAAAAGCAGGCTATGAAGTGCTGGTTGAATTGCATCACTTGGGGTACAGAATGTCGTAATGCCCTGGTCGGTATAGCAAGGTAATAAACGGATTTATGGTCTCGGAATCACCATTGTTCCCCACATTACCACATGTGGGAACAAAGTCATGGTGATTTAGGTTAATGCTGCTGTTCTCGCACGAGCTCCGGTCAAGATATACGACTCGCACTGGTACCCCTAATGCATCTGACAAAGCCGTAATATGCACATGGTCACTTTCTTCTCCCATAGGTTCCACTGATGACTTGCAAAACTGGGTTCACCAAAATAGGATGGATAAGTGCAAAGTTCGAGGGAAACTATACCAGATCTATAGTATAATGGGACACGGAAATACTAGTGTAGAAGTAAAAGTTGAACCTGCATATACAAGTTTGTCATTTTGGTGGATGTGTAGTTCCAATTTTACAATCATGAGCACACTAAGCGGCAAAAGACTAAAAGTTCGCAAATCTACGAAGTATAGAAACAAACCTGCTCCACTGAGGAATTTGTTAGTCCTAGTATAAATGGTTCAAAAAACTCGGAGCGTTTCCTTATTTCACCGGAGGTTACAAATCTGAGGAACATTACAACTTCAAAAGCACACGATGTTAGGGCGAATGAAGAACAGAACAGAAGATAGTCTTGAATTTCAGAGAACTTCACTTTAGCAATGGAGAAGACAAAAGATTGCCAATGATGCTTACCATAGTCAGAAACTGACGGATCACGACTTCTCTTGAGGAGTTCATCATGACTGCAAGGAAACAAATAAATCTTTTTCATTAAATACAGATTCCGTTTAGCACTGGAAGCATTAAGATATCCGCCACTTGACTGTAAATCATAAGTCAAAGAAAGTGTTAATGTACAAACCTTATGGAATCTTCGCTACCTTGAAGAACACTTTCAAGTTGCTCGATGAATAACTATAATATTGCACAAAGATGAGAATTTGCCACAGTGAAGAATTTCGTAATGACATGAAGAAGTGATAGTAATCAATCTGGTAAACATTTTAAGAATGAAGATAACAGGCAAAGGTCTTGAAAGCTTTATGGCGTACAACAAATGGAAATCAGAAATGGCAATGGCAATTAGGGAACAGTGGAGTGGGTTATATAAGCTTAGGAACGGATATCAGATCTTTCCCTCCAGTTTCCCTATCCTCCACATAAGGAATTGTAGTGGCATAGTTTCCAACTTCTGGGTACCCAATGTCCCAGGTTTTGATTCGTAAATTGCATATCAATGCACTAGATTGAAATATTCCATCTTTTCCCTTTTCAATATTGACAAAAGCAGTTAAATTATCGCTTCACATCCTTATGGTAAAACAATGCTTGAGAACGTCACCCAAATTCCTAGCCATAAATTATGTTGCGAACATTAGAGTGTTCAAATGGGTAAAATCAATTAAAGCATGGAATTTGACACTACGAAGGGGTGAGAAGATAAGATAGTTATCCCCTGCCAAAATAATGAAGCAAAAACTGCACAGACAAAGGTTCTTTGATACCTGCCTCTGCAGAACATGATGCTCTATGTATCAGGGTCTTAAAATCATATGATGTTGGTGGGAACAATACTAAGAAAGATAATGAGACAGAAAACAGAATGAAGAGGATATTTTTGCACTAGAATAACATGATGAGAAGCAAAAGGAAGATAGAAATAGAATATAAACTTAAGTATAATCAACAAATCCTTCTCACTTGTCAAAGAAAATAACAGGAATATTTTGCTTATTCTGTTGCACGGAAGACATTAATCTAGAGAAGTAAATGCCTCTGCAACACATCTGGATTCAAAATAAGTCGTCTGCTCATTCCAGATAACCCCCAGAAAAAGAGCAATGTACCAAGTTTGATCAAGACGCAAATAGAGCAAATATGGTGTTTAAAACTTCTACATTGATGTTAGAGGACAAGCAAAGATTCTTCTTGATAATTGATTGCTCAAAGAGCAGCACTTTTTGAAGACTTAGATATTTTTGTCAAGTACTTGAGAAGAATATCCATGATATTTGGTTTTAACCAAAGCTTCATCAAAGCAAAAAGTCATTTTGCTTTCAATTAGGGTTATCTGGTAGACCACCAAGTAGATTGAGAGTCGTTTCGATTTACTCGATCAGAATGTGATAGATTTATGCAACAAGCACTTCATGAGCAAAACCAAATAATTGCAGAATCAAAATGAAAAAAGACAATTGAATTGCAAAAAGATCTTTCTTTCATAGGTAGAATACCGCGAAACAGTCTTCAAAAGTGAATTCTGCATAGCCCAAACTTAGAAGTGTCATTTTGCATTCCTCAATATTGGCTTTGACGCGCTGAACTTCAGCTTGATCTTGTGAATTCAGAATATGTTCCTTTATTTGACATAAATAGCTTTTTAGTAACTAAAGATGCCGAAACATCAACCTCCATAATGGCCAACTAGGTCGATGAATCCAAAAGTAAAACTCGCACAAAGAGAAGAAAAGTCAAAGCATACAAGGTAAGCAAACATAAAACTGCGGAAAAAGCAATTCCCATCTCCACGTGTTCTTCTAATGGCAGCACATTGTTCACTCAGCACCTGTATAAAAACCAACATTAACTATTGAACAATGTAGAGCCAATCACCGGAAGATATACATACGATAAAGCCTGCAGACCTTTATCTTCTGCAGCAAAATTGGACTTCCCGATTGATATTCAGCTTGTAATGAAGACACAGGTTCCTGCAGTTATCATCTCCCAAGATACTCATATCAAATATAATTACCAACTTCAAGAAGCTAAAAAACGTCCAACTATTTCTTTTAAATTAAAAAAGATTATCAATCAGAATCTTGAACAATGCCTAGTGTTCCAAGCAAGCAGCACAAACTCTAATAGATACATACTCTGACAGTACGTAATGGACATAATATATGGCAAATAAGAGTGGGGTAAGTCAAAGCAACACAAAATGCTCTTAAGATCCTGCAGAAGTTTGATACACTACCCTTCCCATTATATTTGGCTGGTATACTCTATTTCAACTTGCCCCATCATTGTTCCCATCACCCAAGAGGAAAGTTTTCTTTTCAATTCTCAATACTTCTGCATTAACTTTATTATCCAATAAGTATTTTAGGCCCCACCTTAGTCTAATTTATGTCCAGATTCTCTAATTATATGTGCTTCTGGACCCACTTAAACTTCAATTGTCATGATTACATAAATGGACATCGGATCTACGTCAACACGTAAGCTAGATCACAAAGTGAGGATTGCCCAAGAACATATAAGACAAATGATTCCCTTAACCAATTTGGGACACTTAACATTCCCCACAGGCCCAGGGACGAACATCAGAAGCATAAACAACAAAGTAATGGAGGCTCAACATTGGGTGAATCCAGAATAACTATGGGTCTGACTTTGATACCATGTCAAAGAAAATGGACCTTGGGCCAAGCTCAATTTTAAAGCTAGATCACAAGGTATTATATAAGAAGACAACAATCCATTCCCATGAACCAATGTGGGACACTTAACGGACCCATTACAAATCGAGCCAAACTAAATGGGACACCTAAACATGGACAGAGGGAGCATAAGATTTGTTCCCATCCTTAGCACATCTATATTTATAAGCAAACAATCTGTTAGCATCCCTTTAGTCTACCAATGGTTTATGCATGGAAAATATAAAGAAATTAGTAAGTAGATTATTTCAGATTTTCTATTATTTATGTTTCCTACTTCTTTGTAGCAAGTGGTTGCAGTGAGGAGGTTATTCCTCCACTTTCTCATTTCAGTTTTAGTAGGAAGTTATTTCCTTATTATTAGGTAGATGGTTAATCCACCAGCATTGTATTTAAAGTTATTTGAATTCAATGGAAGGATATGCCGAAAATTATTCCAGTTTTTGAGTACTTTAACTCAAGAGATTGCAGGTTCTCTCTTAATGAGCCAGCACCATAGGTCGGAAAAAAAAATCCTCTTCTCCTAATTCTCTCTACATTAACTATCATATTGTCTTACATCGTCCCATTACTCGATCCATAATAGGGGACCGTAACAACTTAGTAACAGAGATGGGAGTTAAGGGAGACCAAATTCAACATCAACCATCACAATTGGTGAACTTGTTCCAAGAAGAACGTGAAACCAATTTAGACAGACAGGAAGCTGTAAATGCTCATTTGGATGCACTGACAAAGGATTGAGCAAATTCGAAGGCCGATTCCGAATCAACTGAAAATACAAGTCAGAACCGAGGTTGGAAGGGTAAAGCTGGAGTCAGGAGGGCCAGGATCAGAAACAGGAGGCAGTTCCATCATTCATCGATATACAAAGTTGGATTTCCCATGATTTAATGGTCAAGACGACCCTTTGGGATGGTTGAACAGGTGTGAACACTTTTTTCGACACCAACAAACTTCAGAAGAAGAAAATGTTGGACTTGCTTCTTTTCATTTGGAGGAGAATGCACAACTTTGGTTTCTTCAACTAGAGACAGATATGCCTCTACCGTCTTGGGATGAATTCAAACGTCATTGTAACCTTCGTTTTGGGCCACCAATCAGAAGTCAGGAGTTGGGAGAATTGGCTAAGTTACGCCAGATCGGGTCTGTGGCAGATTACCAAGAGAAGTTTGGGCAGCTGGTTTCGCGGGCTCGTACACTCGCACAGTCGCAAAAAATTGAACTTTATATCAGCGGTCTTGCTGATTATATAGCAATTGAGGTTGAGTTGCAGAATCCATTATGCTACAGCGATGACTTTATCCCGGCTTTATGAATGCAAGGGACAAACCCTTTCGTTCCCAACTGTCAGATGCACGTAGATAAAACAACTTTCCCAACGCACCAGATTTGTGAAAAATTGACAAGATCTGAGATGGATGAAAGGCGGCTTAAGGGACTATGTTACAACTGTGACGAACTATTCACTCGGGGCCATCAGTTCAAGAAATTATTCTGGATTGATTCCATAGATGAAGGGGAAGAATCTCTGGAACATGAACCAAATCCTAATACAGACCAACCTGAATTTCTTTGCAAGCCATCATTGGTGTCACAACCCCGCAAAATATGCGATTACAAGGCAAATTGGAGGGAAATTCAGTGGTGTCATTAGTCGATTCTGGAAGTACTCATAGCTTTGTGAACTCTAAAATTGTGTCGCAATTCAATCTTCAAGTCAAGAAGGGCTACGGGTAGTGGTGGCAAATGGAGAACGAGTCAGAAGTCGGGGACAATGCAAAGGAGTTTCAATGTGGTTCAGTAATTATGCTTTCCCTATTGATTTATATGTTCTCAATCTAAGTGGCTTTGATGTGGTTCTAGTGTTAATTGGCTTAAGACCTTTGGACCCATACTATGGGACTTTACACACATGTGGATGTCATTCTTTCTAAATAGGAAACAAGTGGAGTTACAAGGTGTTAAGTCTCCTCATCCAACTAAAGGAGCAAAACCAATGTTATGATGGCCAACAAAGATAATCAGAAAGTGGAGGAATAACCTCCTTACTGCAAACAACCGCTACAAAGAAATGGGAAACATAAATAATAGAAAAGCTGAAATAATCTACTTCCTAATTTTCCATGCGTGAACTGTTGGTAGACTAAGGTCTTGATTTCCTGAAGTCTTGATACATTGGTAGCATACTTCTCCAGCTGAGGCATCATGGGAAACTGTTTCTTCTATGCAGCAACACTTCCCAAACTTCGTGTTTGAGGACAAGCTTGATTTGGAGGAGAGTAATGTTAGCACCCCTTTAGTCTACCAATGATTTACGCATGGAAAATTTAAAGAAATTACGAAGTAGATTGTTTCAGCTTTTCTATTATTTATGTTTCCAATTTCTTTGTAGCAGTTGTTTGCATAAGGAGGCTATTTCTACACTTTCTCATTTCAGTTTTAGACACTTTTAAAAGAAAGTTATTTCCTTATTATTAGGTAGGTGGTTGATCCACCAGTGTTGTGTCTAAAGTTATTTGAATTCAGTGGAAGGATATGCAGAAAATTACTCCAGTTTTTGAGTACTTTAACTGAAGAGATTGCAGGTTCTCTCTTAACGAACCAGCACCATAGGAAAAAGAAATCCTCTTCTCCTAATTCTCTCTACATAAACTATGATTTTGTCTTACATCGTTCCTTTACTCGATCCAAAACAGGGTACCTTACAATCAGTATTCAAGCATTTTGTAACGAAGAGAGACAAAAAATTGAGAAAATTGAGAAATGTAGAATCAGTACAAGATTATGTCGGGTGCATTTTACTAAATAAAAGATGCTAAATTTTCTTCCCAAATAGAGTGCATCGAAAATCAATTTTCAACTGAGACAATTGAGCATGTTAGAATCAGTTCAGAGTTCTGTTATAACAAATGTCTTAGTTGAAATGAAGCTAGTTTTTGTGTCTAGAGAGAAGCAAACAACAATCAAAATTTCAAACTTCATCAACGAGACACAAATAGATAACATGATTACAACGGATTACAAAATTGACCTATTTATATGTGAGAAATACAATACCAATATTATCTCTTCTTCTTTTTTTAATTATGTATGTTTAACTGATGAGGAAATAAATTCAAACCAACTCTTAAAACTCTCTAACAGTCTAATATATTAACATGCCAACATTTAACATTCTAAGTTTCTAACACACCTCTTCAAATTCAAATGAGTGCACCGATTTAAATTTGCTTATTTTGAAAATAAGGAAGAGTAAATAGATGCTGGAGTAGTTTCAAAAGGAGACCTGGTCACCGACATCTCACCAAGATCTTGTCAACAAACAAAATGTTGTTGCAGGAAAAAGGGTGGGAGGAGTGATGTTGTCGGGACAGTACTCAGAAAGTGGCACGGAGTAGCTAGAACGGTCATCAGAAAAAAGACGAGAATAAGAAATATTTAAGAAAAAAATTGACCTGAGAAGCAGCACAAGTGCACAAGGCCACCTGTCAGTTGGAGTTACCTAACTATGTATCTACCGAGATTGTAGGACTCTGCTATACCGTGAAAAACAGAAGGGAAGAAAATAAATAGATAACATGATGATAATGAAATACATGACATGAGATACAATCCACATTATATCTAAATGAGGAATAATAATAATCTCACATTTAAATACATTACCAGTATACGTAATACCTACCAATCAAAAGAACACAAGGTTCTTAACTCATTTGGGCTTAAGGTGCCCCCCTCTGTTAAAACAAAGATCTAGAAGGAGAAAGTTGAAATAACTTTTGTAGCCATTAACAGAGTTAAGCAAACTATTTCTCCACAGCATCCAAAATATAATTACGCCACATACGGATTAACTCACCTAAAGACAATCTGAGCTAGAATCCAGTCAACAAAAACAAATCCATTCCTATTGTACTACAGAGAAAAGTTCTACTCACAAGCAATTACAAACGATATTTATAACTGCAGGAAATAAGTCCATTTTGCTTAAGCAATATTCTTCTGCCTAGCTGCAGTAGTTACCACACCAAGCACTAGCACAAATGACTTGAATGCACACCATTTGCTTAATTTTGAACGAGATTAATACTAATAGTCAGAAATTTAAAAAGGTTATGCTTCCAGGTCAGTTTTGTTCTTGCCTTATCACCAACAAATGGAACTTTTAAAGCTTCTTCAGCCTGGATAGCAGAGTGTTGTTGCATAATATCATCATCCCTAATTTTTGTCCACTCATCATCTTTTGATGTTTCTTGCGCAGACATCAATGTTTCTTTTGCGGTATCCACCGCATCCCCTTCCTGATCCTGCATCTTTTGGTTGGTATGATGGAGATGAATATTGATTCTTTCTTAATGAACAACCTTGCTGTACAATACTAACAAAAGAAAGGAGTTTTATGCATCTTGAATACTTATGTCAAAATAGAAAAAGGAATCATTGACCTGATCCTCAATCAACATAATTTTATGTTAAGGGATTGTTTGGTTCACGGTCTATTATCTGGGGAATATAAAAGCAAAGATTACTTATGTGATACTATAATAATGCAGAGATGCCTATGCGATGAACAATAATGAAGTTTTTTTTTTTTTTTTTGAGCAAAAGGTAACTAAATTAGCAATGATAGTTAGCAGTGATAATGACATAAGGATCATTATGTAGGAATTGGATATTTAAGGATAGTTTTGTCTTTATATACTCTTATACCACATTCTGTAACTCATATAAAAGAATACGTAAATTCTGTTGCAATTATACTAGTATTAGTAATACAACGTTCTGTTTTTGATATTTTGACTCTGCATACGTTATCCAGAGTTTTATATCGGAAAGCAAACGATATGTCAGTTATGCAGAGATTATATTAGCAATACAAAGTATCACTCCGAAACCATAAGTTGTTTAAATCATGAAGTGTTCTAAAGAAGATTAAGTTTACTTATGCCAGCTAAATAACCTGTTTGGTTTAAATGCTAGCTGTGCGGGGTTTACGGTGTCGTAACTATTTATGCAGTGAATATTAATGAAGGAATAGTTAATTGGTGAATAATAATGTAAGGATAATTAAGTTGTGAACAATTTAAAGCATGTCACATAAAGATGCCTTAACTAAGGGAAAGTTTGATTCGCTTACTAGTCATGCAAGAATTATAATGCAGGGATTGTTTATGTGGTGATTAATAGTGAAGGGATTACTATGTGACGATTAACAGTGAAGGGATTGTTATGCGGGGATTACTCTTACGGCATTTTTGTCTTTAAATAGTTTAAATCCCGCACTGCTAATAAAGGTATTCTTATTCCACATTTTATTCTACATATAATAATACATAAACTTAATACGAGTATTATTTAATACTGCCAACCAAACACTGCACTATTATGTGGCGATTTTTCTTATGTGGCCAACCAAATATTGTATTATTATATGCGAAATTTATATTGCGATTAATTGCTCCAATACCCGGACTAAACGACCCCTAAGAACCTTTTTGTCTTTGAATACTTTATTTATGGTTAATACACATATTGTTACACATTTTATCCTGGATAAAATAATAGTACTATAAAGATTTCCACATAACTTAGTACAAGATTGATGCAATTTTTTTCCCATCTCAAGTTGAGAAAGTTATCCCCTCAGTGGAGGATGTACTATGTAAGTACTTTTAACGCGAGTATAAATTTACGCACATACAATGGGTTCAATAATAAAAGTCCTAAAGATTGAACCCATATATTTTAAATCTCGGATTCGCCTCTATATCCCCTAGTTTCTTGCCCAGAGGCTTTGTTTCCCCAATCAAAAATACTAAATAAACCCTAGCCTACATATAAACAAATGATAATATGATGGAGAAGCTGCATTTAAGCTAGCCTCTTTTCTCGGGTTGATTGGAAAATCTTTCAGATCACTAATGATCAAAGTTGGGAAACTTTATGCAATAAATTTCACGAATGAATTAATAAACTTCCAAAGTCTTTGCAATATGAAATTTGAGTGGCTAGTTGGTACTACATTGAAAAAGGTTTCCGCATCAGAAAATCCTCAAGCGATAGTCACTAAATAATTCGAGCAAGTAGATTAATGTAAAGACATGGAAACATATATGGAATTAATTAACCCAGAAACAAGAAAAAAATTAATCTAATTTGTTTAAATGGAACCCAAAAATCCCAGCAAAGGAGTGATATCAGTCAGATCTGGGATTGATACCTTATGTTGAACAGGCCTTACCTCAGATTAGGCATCCACTGCAAAATTCACACCTCCTGTTTTGGTTGAATTGAAGGAAAAGGAGGACTAGTTACTACTACTGATTAAATTAATTATTTAGAAAGAGAAGAGAAAGTGACACAAGTGGTACCTTATGTTTGAGGGAAGGCTCAAAATAGTACCTTAAGTATGCACTCAACAATTTTAGTCTTTAAGTTCTTTTAGTCTCTATCAAATATTTACCAAACTCTATCAGTTAGATTTAACGGGATCTATAACAACAACATACCCAGTGAAATCCCACAATGTGTGTTCTAGGGAGGGTAAAGTGTACGCAGACCTTACCCCTACCATGAAAGGTAGAGAGGTTGTTTCCGAAAGACCCTCGACTCACGAGAAAGCATGCCAAAAAAGGTCATATAAGGACAAACAATTCAAAGCAGTATGAAAATGAAATAACGAAAGCGAAAAAATCATGATAAAGCAGTTAAAAAAAAGGAGCAGTGGCTACCACAGATAAAGAAAATAATCGAAGTACAAGAAACAACAGATAGTAGCACAAATCAGAGAACAATAAATTAAAGAAAATTGCAACTACTAGTACAAAAGAATAAGCGGGACAACCTACTAACCTTCTGCCCTAATATGAGTCCTCCGTAGCCTCTTATCTATGAAAAAAAGGAAATTAGTGGATAGTTCACATTTAGAAGTATAATTATTGTAGTTTCTGCTAGCACGATTTTTTTATTTTACTTTTATAATTTTGTGTAGCTTTTTGAGGCACAATTTGTGCATTTAATCATTTTGGTGTATAGTTTAATCTTTTGTGTTGCATTTTTCAAGATTTGGCGGGACTTTCTTAGTGATTAAGGTTAAATCTTTTTATTTCCACTATTTTCGTCTAATTTAATGAACATAAATTGTTAAATGTTTGACAAGGCTAAAAATCTTAATTTTTGACAAATTTGAATTACCAAAATTGTTAAGTGCATGCGGAAGGGACTAGTTTGAACCTATCCTCAATCTTAAGAGACCATTTTTGTCATTTTCTCAGTGACAGAACAAGAGTTAATACCAAAAATAACATAAACGTGGCATTTTACATTGATTTTCAAAATGCATTATTCTTATTTCTTATTAGTGATCTTTTTCCCGTTCTGCGTGTCTTATTCATATTTTTTTTTCCATCAAATTTGTATGTTTTTGCTAATAACCATAAACTAGGTGAAACTCATAACATAAAATAAGAGTAACATAAAAATAAAATAACTCAAAAAATAATAAATCAAGTTGAAAATCATAACTGAATTTTAAAAATGATAACTCTAAAATAGCAGCAATACCTAAAAAATAACAAAAAAGAAATAAAAAATTGAATATTAAAGCGTAATTTCTTTTCTTATTTGTCCTTTTTCTTGCCTTATCAAAGTTTAATGATTTCTTTTTTATCTTCATCAAAATCCAACGACTGGGGATCCAATTTGTTGGAGTTTCAACTTGATATTGTCGGTATAAATTCTCCTCCATACATGTATTGAAATTATACTTCATAGGATTCGACCCATTAAAATATGTGATTTAAGAGACTTAAATCGGAGATTTTGACCTAAGAGGCGATGTTGAGTTCATCAAGGGTTGACTTTGATACTAAGATGTCCTAAACTTGTGAAACTTGTGCTCCTAGAATAATATTATATGTTATTTATATGTTTGAATAGATTGAGGTCATCACAGCTTGTTTGAGTTGATTGGTTCAAGTAAAGTAAAGTAGTTACATTTGAGGCAAGTGAGACTTTAACTCTCAGTTTGCTTGCTTTTGATTAAAAGCATGTCGTTATATGATTATGTCTATTTAAACTATCTAATCACGTGCAGGTCAAGAATGAGTTAGGTTAGTCAAAGCAATGAGTTATGATCCATAACGGCTACTCGTCCTCCGAAAAACCAGATTGCCGATACAGGCCCAAACATAAATAATAGCAAGTATGCCATATTAGCCGAAATCGTTCTAAATCATCCTCTCAATAATAGAGGTATCTTAATGTCAAAAATAAATTTAGCAATCGTGTTCGAGTAAATCAAGTTTCAAGTCATCGACATAGGGCAATAGCCCGATTAAAAGCCATCACTTTATATTCAGGTTCAACAATCTCATTTATAGGGTAAAACATGTTTACATACATATATCATAATATGAAACAAAGTACGAAGGCTCGATGTGAGATTAAAGGGTAAAACATGTTTATGTACATATATCACAATATGAAACAAAGTACGAAGGCTCGATGTGAGCTTGTCCCACATGCGCAAAAAGCCCTGTTCAAATCACCTTTTTAGTCAAAAAGAATTTTCATAAGAGACATACCTCAAGTATAATGAAACCTCTTCTAAATGTGATCTTTAACATCCAATAATAGCTCTACAATCAATTATGATGATAAAGTTTAGAGGTTTTATTCAATTCCATGAATTTTCAGTCTTTTCGAAAAACTAAGGGTTTAAGCTTAAAATTCATGTTCTTGATAATTCACAAAATCACACACTATTCTAATGCCTTCCCATAGACCACACGAACCCAAATTCGCCCTATAAAGATTGTAAGTAATCAAAGGACCTACCTCTCGAATATTCCCCAAAGATTCATCTTCGAACAATCTTGAATCGATTTTTAGCAATATAAGGATTTGGGTGTTAATCTAGCGTTAATCCTTGTTAATAGGATGTAGTAATCATAGCAATTGAGTAGCAACTCACCTTGTATGATTTGGGGGAACCCTAGGGTGTTTTCTCTTTCAATTGCCAAAACAAAGTAGGATTGAAATATCCCAAAGTTTCATGTATTTATAGACTTTCTGTAAGTTTTTATATGCTTTCACCACTTGCGATCCGTATGTTAGCTGTATATCAATTCCTGAAGCTTAAAATGATGGATATACGAATGATATATAGTTGATATACTGCTTATATACGGTTGATATACGGCTCATATGTTGACTATACAGCTCGTATGTTGAATATACAACCCGTATGTTGAACACACAACCTGTATGTGACCTCCTCATGTTGATTTCACATTTTCATGTTCAACAGATGGTGGATATATGTTATGGTTCACTTTTACGCGAGTCATAAAAGCTACTTTGAATTTGTGGACTCTTTTGAATTTTATGTTTTTTTTAGAGTCGCCACCTAATTTATAAGGAAAATAAGGAAAACCAAGTGAAAGGGTTTATTCAAACAAAGATAAATCCTTTTAAACCAGAGTTCGAGGTAAGGATTCTGATGATTCCTCGGGGAAGGAGTTAAGACACCCCGATATTAAGAATCCGTAGACTAAGATTGACCTACGAGCTTTAATGTGTGATTTGTAACTATTTGCTTAAAAATAGTTTAAAATCTTGTATATCATGGAATACCATTGAAATTACTTGGCAAAACCATCCCATTTTTTTTGAAGTTAAATTCTTTTTTGGAAAATGCATATAAGGTTTGACATGGTTATTTCATTTCCGGACCAAAACAAACCCAAGATTTCTTTTGTTCCACTTAATTTTTGGTCCAAACTTTATATCCCTTTTGCCCCTTATAAGTTTCATAACAAGTGCATATCTTTTTGTAAAAATGCCATGTGACTTTTAACAAGTTTATAAAAGTTTAGCAAACTTTCTATTAGTTGAAGGCCAACCATATTCCATTTTTGAACCTTTTCCTTTAACTTAGGTATAATTAGGATTCCCTTTGTTTTGTTTTAAAGTGGGCTTGGCCCAAAAGAGTTTTAGGAAAATCCTTCAAGTTAGGCAAAATACATCAAATCACACTTAAATTATACCAAAAATGTCAAGTTCACACTCAAACTAATCGGACGACTTATTACACCCTTGACCATCTAAAAAGTTAATTTAATATCACCCTAGAAGCTGATGTGACATAAAAAAATTATAATAAAAAATAGAAGAGTGAAATGAAATTTTAATAATTAAAAAAACTAATTTTTAAATTTTAATACTGAAATGAAAAATTATAATTAAAAAAAATAGATTTTAATAAAAACTATTGGTACGCTTTTTTTTTTCTTTCACTCCTTCTCCATTTCACCCGGCCTCCCCTCCCCCCAAACAAAACCCCCTTTCTTCTTCTTCTTCTTCATTTCCTCCACACCTACTTCTCTCCTTTCCTAACCTTCTTCACTAAACAAAAATGGCAGTACGTAGCTTCAACCTTCATAAAAGGAAATAAGAATCCATTTATCATTTTGTTCTATTGTCATTGTGAATTTTAGGAAAATGGTAATCATTTTGTGCTGTTGTCACTGTGAATATTATATAAATACATATATGGGCAAAAAATCTACCAAGAAATCTTTCTCCACCAAGCGGTTGAAGTCACCATGGCTAACTATTACTACTCTTCCATCTCGTAGTCGCCGGAAAGTGCTTTTTCGCAGGAAAAAATGGTGGCTGACAGTGACCATCTTTCTCTTCACTTTTTATTTTCACTTTTAATTACCTCTAAATCATCTTCGTCGGAAATAAAACATCGGCAGCGTTGAAACCCATGACCAGCTAACAACGAAGAAGAAGGGAGAAACAATAGAAATAGAAACAAACCTTTTCTTAATTTTAGTGCTTTAAAGCTTCTTCTTTTTCTGAATTATTTGGCATTAATACCGTGATTTGGTGAAATGGTGGTGGTGAAATTGGCGGTGATGGCGGTTATGGTGGTTCAAGTGAAATGGGGTGGTGGGATGGTTTAGTGACGAAGAAGATATAATTATAAGAGAGTTTTAATAGTTAATTAGGGATTTATTAGTGTAAATATAATTAACAAAACAAAATCAAATGAATAAATTAAAGGAAAAGAAAAGAAAATTAAAATTTAGAAGATTTTCAACGTGGCACTGACATGGTGCTGATGTGGCAGTGAATGTGTAACACCTCCCCTTGTGCAACTGGTTATGTGCGCATCAAGGTGGTATTAAATTCACTTTTAAGATGTTCAGGTGTGTAATAGGTCGCATGTATAGTTTGAGTGTGAACTCGACATTTTGGGTATAGTTTAAGTGTGATTTGATGTATTTTGCCTTCAAGTTACTTGAAACCATTTGAAGTTTGAAGAGGCCTATTTTTAAATCAAATTTTTTCTTTTGCTATCTTTTTGTAAACCCTTGAGTTGAAGAAGCAAAGTTGATTTTTTTTTATCAAAATATGTCTCATTTTTTTTCCAGTTTCTAGAAAGTTTTAAGTTTGAGAAAAGTTAGTCTTTTTTCAAAAATGTATCCCACTGTTTTCAGTTTTGGCTTTATTGAGAAAAGAATAAAATTTATTTTTCATCATGTTCTTTTGAAGGCATAGTATCTCTTATCTTTTGTTGGGTCTGAATTTAAAATAGTAACCGGGTTCCTACCCATTCTAAATGATATACGTATCATTTGCCTAATTCAACTAAGTCATAACCAATCGAAACTAATTCATAACCAATCGGGTTTCAATATTTTACAAGCATTCGTTTACAACAATATTTACTAATACATGCATAAAAATAAAAGAAAGGAAAGGCTGGTGGATCTACCGAGCCCACCAGTTGACCATTTTCACCCATGGTTAGGCCTTCACTGTTAGATTCGGACTCGAGAGAAGGAAGAGGTGTTGGGCCTCTGGCCCAACAAACCGAAATCATGCAGGCTCGGCCCAAATGACTGATGTGCCATGAAATTATGGCATATTTAATGCTTTTTAACTCTAAGTTCTACTTGTTTTCGAGTAAGTTTGTGTCAGTTTGATGTGTTTTGTGTATGTTGCAGGTATTTGTTAGTCAGACTGCAAAAGCAAGTAAGAATAAGGAAATTTAAGACTCAGCATTGTTTATATACTTGTACAGAACCGTCATTATTCGATGGACCGTCAATTGAGCCATCGTTATGCTTATCAAAGAAGTTCAGAGACTGTGCAACTTTGGGATGCAAAAGGACGAGAAGATTGACAGACCGTCAACATGCTTGACGGTCCGTCGAAGTGCACCGTCGTTTGAAGTTCTGAGGCTTGGTTCTCTATCAGCAGACTGTCAAGTGTATCGTCGTTACTCGACTGTACCGTCGATGTACATGGACGGTCCGTCGAGTTGCAAACCGATTGGGACAGTTTAGTCTTTATTAATTCTGAGTTTTTGACTTGTATAAATATACCTGATAGGGTTTTATTTTTCAGACATCTTGAGTTTAAGACTTGTATTGAGCACTTTGAGTTCTTAGTACTTTTCAAGGGTTTCAAGACTATTCTATTTTCGTTTATTTTCAATTCTCTTTGTAAGTTCAAGACTATTACAATTACAATGTTTTGTGTGTTCATCAATTCCATGAGTAGATAAATTCTCTACTAAGGTTGTGGATCCAAGGAGGGGTGTTTTGCGAATGGGTTTCTTGTTGTGATATATGCATAATAAGTTGTTAGGGTTTGTTAGTTCTTCATTATTCATTGTTAGTTGATGGTTGCAAACATTAACGTATGCCATAAATCTTGATTTATTTGGGAAAATAATCAGGGTTTGCTAAGAGCTAATAACAAGAACTCAAGGCTTTAAACCTTGTTTAATCAATTCACTTAGGAATAAGAGAAACTTACTTGGCATAATTAATCGTTCTTCATATAAACTCTTTTGTATTTGGGAAAAATCATAAAGAGATATTGTTCTTAATTATTGGGAAATATTAGGAACTCCATTAGAGATTAAGTGCACTCATACAATAACCCATTAGAAGTATATCATATTAGAACCCTAAGCATTGCATTCATCTGGCGGGAACACAACCTTGGTTTTTTTTTTTTATCATATATTACAATCCAAAGCAATTAGTTAGCAATTAGTCATAAACAACCAACTCTCTACAAATTCATCCGAATAAGACATTAGACATAAATAAAGTATTCTACGATTTTACTAACCTTTTCACACCATATTCCCCATAGGATTAGACCCCAACCTTGTTGGGTAACTATATTTGACATCGTCCATTTTACGCTAATAAAAGGTGTAATTTGAGCGTATCAAATTTTGGCGCCGTTGCCGAGAAATACGATTTTGCAATTACTAAATAGTGATTACTTTACTCAAGTTTTTTTCTTATTCAATCACACCATGTTTGCTATTCCTTTTGAATCAGGTTTTCATGAATCGTAATCAACGAGGAGCAAATGGCAACCAGGGTGGTCAACAAAACCCCCCAGTTATTGCGAAGAATGAGAATGTATTTGCTGATCTAATAGACGAGGAGGACTATGCATCTGTTGTTGTTCATCCTTGAGGTTGAGCTACAAGTGTCAAGATTGATTCCTCGCTATACCAATTGCTCAAACTTGAGGGTTATTTTCGAAATTCCACCGACAATGATCCTCATCAACACTTGCAGAACTTTGTAGATGTATGTGCTAATCACATCCAAAATAATGTTTTGCAAGATGTTATTCGACTGAGGCTCTTCAAATATTCTTTAGCCGGAGATGCCAGAGTGTGGTTTGAAAAGTTGCCCTGGAATTCTATTACTTCATGGCAGAGATGGTTTCGGTTTTTCTTAGGAAATGGTATCCCCCAAGCAAGAAGGCTGAACTTCGTGCCAAGATTTATGAATTGAAATAACGCCAGGGGGAGTAACTATATGAAGCTTGGGAGAGAGTTAAAGAGTATTTGCAGAAGTCTCCAATTCACGGTTTTCCGGAGAATATATTGATGGAGAAATTCTATATAGGGTTGGATCCTATAACACAATCAGTCGCGAACAATGCAGCTGGTGTGTGTTTTATGGACAAAACGTATACCCGAATCTCTGATATGCTTGACAGATTGACTACACACAATCAGGCATGGCACTCGGGTAATGCTGATAGTCTATCGTATAAGGGTGCAATGATCCACAATATAGTGAAAGAGAACCATAATACACAGCAGATGTTAGCTCATCTTGCAACAAATATTTCCTTACTGACCAAGAGGTTTGATGAGAAGGAGACTAAAAAGGTGAATGCCTGTGAAGAAGCTCAAGGAATGCCTGAGGTGATGTACCAAGTCCAAGAGGGTCCATATCAAAAGGGACCCCTTATGCAGGTTGAAGATGCTAACTACGTGAACAACTCTGAAGGGGGTTATCTAAGGCAAAATTATCAAAGGGGTTACCAGAATCAGAATCAATGGAGAGCTCAGCAGGGACAAGGTACTTACAACAACAGCCAGGGGAACTACAATAATAATTATGGTGGCGCGAACTAAGGGAACTACAACAACAACAACAGTTTCCGAAATAAGAGTTCAAATCCATATATTCCACCAGAGGGGCAATCAAATGACCAAGGTAGTTCGCGGATGGAGGCTATGCTTAAGAAGGTGCTAGAAAATAAAACCAAGGCCGAGAAAATTTTATTTGGGCTGCTTTAAACAGTGAGATCTCATACGGCTTCCATTCATAAGCTTGAGTCACAAATGCGTGATATTTCCAGAGAGCAGCACCCTCCTCAAAAGGGGGGACTTCCTAGTGACACTATTTCGAATATGAAGAATGGGGGAGGTGGTGTAGACTGTGTTTATGCTATCAATACTCAGAGTGGTAAAAATACTCCAAGGTGTTGAAAAGAAGGTAGTAAATCTCGAGCCAGTTGTTGAAGAAGAAGAGGTGCAGTCTGGCGCACCAATCATTGCTGAAGAGGCTCCCATAGAAATTCCAAGTGTGGAGGAAGTTGCTGATATTCCAGAGGGTTCGAAAATGACTAATGACAAGAGCAAGCAAACTGTAAAAGGGGCTCTCCGCCCTTTGAATCAGCTTTTTAAATCTAAACCTCCCTCTTCTCAAAGGTTGGTGAAGAAGACGGAAGATTCTAAGTTTCAGAAATTTTATGATCAGCTAAAGCAGTTGCCATTGAACTTTCCATTCTAGGATGCTATCAAGGAGTTTCTTGGATTTGCGAAGTATTTGAAATATCTGCTTACGAATAAGAGGTATGTGCAACATGAAACTGTGAGTTCTATTATTTCAACAACAACAATCCAGAAGAAAGGAGATCCTAGGGCATTCACCATTCCTTGTTCTATCGGGTGTTTTGATTTTGCTCGTGCTCTGTGTGATAATGGGGCTAGTATAAATTTAATTCCACTTTCTATTTATAAAAAATCAGGATTGGGGATGCCTAGGCCGATGATTATGCAATTACAGATTGCTGACAGATCTATTAAGAGGCCAGTGGGCGTGGTTGATGATGTTCTTTTGCGGGTTGGTGATTTTCTGTTTCCCGCAGATTTTGTGATTCTTGATTGTGATGTTAATCATGATATTCTCATTATTCGGGGGAGACCTTTCCATTCTACGGGAAGGGCTCTTATGGATTCATAAAAGAATGAAATAAAATTCTGAGTCAATGATGAATAGCCGACTTTCTAGGCAATTAAGGGGATGAAGTTACCAAGTGCTTAAGAAAGAATTTTGGTGATTGATTCTTTTGATATTTTTGATGATGCTGTGGAATTCAAAATGGAAGAAGAAAGTTTGGGAGAAGCTCTTGCTGCTATTCTAGTGAATTTTGATGCTGAAGTCATGAAAGGCTATGTGGAGACGGTGAATTCACTTGTTAGGTTAGGTTCATATTATTACCACCCAAAGAAGCTTGATATTGATCTAGAAAATAGAAAGACACCACCAACAAAACCATCCATTGTTGAGCCGCCTAAGCTTGAGCTTAAACAGCTGCCTGCACATCTAAAGTACGAGTTTCTGGGCCCAGACAACACTTTGCCAGTTATTGTGTCTGCATTGCTGAATGAAGAGCAGACAAAGAAATTATTGGAGATATTGTAAGAATACAGGCGTGCTATAGGCTGGACTATTGCAGGTATTTGAGGAATTCCCTCGGGCATATGTAAGCATAAGATTCAGCTTAAGAAAGATAGTACACCAAGTGTTGAGCACCAGCGGAGATTGAATCCACCTATGTAAGAGGCGTTAAAGAAGGATATATTTAAATAGTTAGATGCTGGAGTTGTATATCCTATTGCAAACAACAAGTGTGTAAGCCTGGTACAGTGCGTTCTAAAGAAGGAGGTATCATACTGGTGCCTAATGCAAAAAACGAGTTAATTCCAACTCGTACTGTTACTGGGTGGCATGTTTGCATGGACTGTAGAAAGCTGAATACTGCCACATGCAAGGATCATTTCCTCATGTCTTTTATTGATCAGATGCTTGATCGGCTGGTTGGAGGGTCCTACTATTTCTTCCTACACGGGCATTCTGGCTACAATCAGATCAACATTTCTTTTGAAAACCAGGAGGAGACTACTGTGACGACCCAAACCGATGAGTCGTGATGAGTGTCTGACCTCTAGCGACCAAACACCCCTAAACACATATCTGAACCATACTGAACATCAACGGCTCATAATGGTATAAACTGATCTCATGAAAGGAAAACATCAAAACTCTATACAATCTATATACACACATACATACTGAAAAACAGTGCAAGCCAGCTAGGTCGCTACATATACTGTACACAAAAGAATGGGAGCTGACAAGGCTACATCATCTGACTAATACATACAATTGTCTACAGACCTCTACTAGAATGAAAGCTGTAGAAAGGACGGGACAGGGCCCTGTCATACCCATATGCATATACATCTCAAAAGGGCTAGCATACCAAAATAGACTGCAACTCTGGATCAATGGATCGCACTGACCACTGCTGGATAGAAGTCCTACTAAGCTGGACCACCTATCGGTCTACCTGAACCTACGGGCATGAACGCAGCCCCCCGAGCAACAGGGATTCAGTACAGATAATGTACTGAGTATGAAAGGCATAAGAACAACATGTATATATATGAGAGTCATGAATAAAATCTGAAGTCATAAACTGAAATGACTATCTGCATGTATTTGTCTGGACTAGTATCTGTGTGTATCTGCATAATATGCATGCTCTCAATGATAATCATGCTCATGTATATGTAGGTCATATCTTAACTGATAGTGCTGTGGAACGTACAACCCGATCCATATATCATATAATAGTGCCGAGGAACGTATGGCCCGATCCATATATAATAATATAATAGTGCCGAGGAACGTATGAACCGATCCATATATCATATAATAGTGCCGAGGAACGTACAACCCGATCCATATATAATAATATGATAGTGTCGAGGAACGTACGGCCCGATCCATATATAATAATATAATAGTACGTATATAACGCCTTCTGGTCCCGGGTCAATGTGCATATGAATATGGATGCAATGCATAAATGAAATGAATACATAGAACTCTCGGAGTGACATGAGGTCGTAGAGTGACATGAGGTCATACTATCTCCGATGAACATTCTTTGAGCTAACATCATCACTATAAGAAATCTCAAGACCCATGAATAGAAGGAACGATCATAGACAGAATACAGGAATATCAAAGACTAAAGTACTCCTAGTGCTGCTAAGAATAGAGTAATATGGAAGCTCTCTTGCTCGTTTGTTGGTTCATATCATAAGGACCATGCCAAAATGAAAGAAGGAATAGCCTTAACATACCTTGAAGTATACCCAATCGTCCAACTTCTACCTCTCGAACTTGGAAGTCTACAATTGAGATAACGTAAGCCTTAATTAGACTATTTACCTAGCTTACTAATCGCTTTAAATACGAATAGACCTTGACAAGTTATGGGCAACATTTCCCTTATAAGCTTAACAACCCTTCAACTTCCTATTCAATCCAACATCAACCACAACAACAATAAAAACACACACACACACACACACACACACACACACACACACATATATATATATATATATATACTCAAATCTATCCCCAATCATCTCTTAACATAGCCTCAAATCACTACCTTAACCTTCATCAACTTACCTATTCCACAAATACCCTCTCTTCTCTTAAAACCGCTAAAACTCTCGGTAATCAACTTAAATATAAGGGTAGAAATCATTTACATACCTTGAGGGGTGTAAGATTCCAAAGTTCAACTTCAACTCTAATTCCCTAAGCTTCACAACTTGAAGAAACCTTAGAAACAACCTTCTTCTTGACAAGCACGGGTTCACGGGGCTCGGATCTTACCAAATCTCCACTAAAAATGATGGAAAATATTAGGAGAGAAAATATTAGGGTTTCTCTAATTTGGAATGGAGGAAAATGAGAAATATGGTCGTGAACCACATATTTATACTTGGAAATTAAAAAGCTACAGCGATGCGGTTCGACGAGCGGGTCGACGACCCGTCGACGTGTCGACGGTCCGTCAACTTGCTCCATCGACCTGTGCCCGCAGATGCAAGGCTGCGGAGTCCTATCAATGCCGCACAACGACGGTCCGTCGACCATGTTGACGAGCTGTCGACGATGACTGGTGTCTGGAGATTTTCTCAGATTTAGCTCAGGTCGCATCGATTTGATTCGTTCAACTTCTAACTCTATAAATTTCCAAGAATACCTACTGGTACCTTTATACACGGGGTAAGACACTTTCTGTCTCGACCCAACCCCGTGGGCCGCGACCAGTGCCCGAGCTGGGCACCTATACGTACCCGATACCCAAATTAGCATATTATCAGAATAATAATATAATAATAACATTAGTGGATGCTACAGAATTTAGCCGAAGAGCAGACTTGGCACACAGAAGCCGATAAGGCTATCATAAAACAAAACATCCCAAACATATGTACAGAACCCACACAGATGTATCCACAGACCTCTACAGAACATATCATAATCATAAGACGGGACAGGGCCCCGTCATACCCAGAACAATATACATATCCAGATAACAGTGACAGACTGTACCAAAAGATGGGCTCTGAAGAAGAGAGCGCCCCAAAATAGCAGAAACGGGATCCTAAACGTGTGGATCAGCAAACCTGTCGTCTGTACCTGCGCGGCATGAAAACGCAGCCGCCGAAGAAAGGGGGTCAGTACGAAATATGTACTGAATATGTAAAGCGGAATCACAGAAGTCAAATCATAATGGTTACAGAAAATGAGTACAGAATCCAGAGTGTCAAATGCATATTTCCAAAACAGACAGAATGCGTACAGAAACATATGTCATAGCATATCATATCCGGTCCCTGCCACGAGACTCGGCAGACAGAATGTGGCCACCCTCCCGACGCTGGTGCCACTATACAGAGGAATCAGAAAAAGGGGCGTGGCCCCGTATCATATAATGTCATATCAAAATGGCCATAACAGATCAGAACAGAATAGGCGGACATGGCATATCATACTCCACAGACCCATGTACGCGTATACCTGCCCCCTCACATCGGGACGCGGCGAACAATGCAGAGAATTACGCTTGACAACATATCCTGGCCCGGGCTCAGTGTGGGAAACATTGGGACATCCACGAATGGAGTAGTGAGAGACTAATGCAATTTAAAATTATCATAAGTATTTTCAAAGACTCGATGAGGCGTAGCAAAGACAAACAAATCAAATGGAGTCGGACGGAATCATAATAAATGTATTCCAGATATCATAATAAATTACAGAAGTCTGACTTTCCCGAAGTCATTCCGGGTGTCAAAATAATTTATAATATTTAACAGAATATTTAAAATTATATTCGTTAAGCGATTAGTAGGGTAATTAAAACATTTCTTTCAAAAATCGCTTAAAAAGGAAGCTTTAACACATTAGGGGCAAAAACGTAAATAGTGGGCCCGCCTCAGAACAAATAAGGTGGCGGGCTCAAATTGTGCCCTCTAAACATATAATATCATCTACGAAGGTTATACAGACATTCTATGACTTTCTGAGTAACTTAGAGCACAATTGCATAATTTCAGAAAAAGCGTATCAAAATGGTTCAATTCTACTGAAGGAAAAACTGAAATTTTGTCTTGCGGATTCCGAGGGCCAAGAGGTCCTTCGAGGCCCGGATCCGACCCTAATACACTAAGGGCATGCCAAGGGAAGAATTGGGTTTGCTTTACATACCTTTCACGCTTCTTAAGCCTTTCCAATCTCACTTCCCGTTTCGTCGAAAAACTGCAATTGGTCAAGTTTATCAATTGTGAATTATTAATGCCATTATTTCAACTTTAAGCATATTTGGCTACCGAAATTTCGGCAGCACTTCCCCTATACATATGACACCCCGAGAATTCAACTCGGCTATAAATCATCAACAACAACCCAAACGACAACAACAATATCAACAATGAACATTAAAAACACAAATATCCTTCAACTAGTCATTTTTCTCACAAGTTGACATAATCTTCAATTCAACCCAACTTTCAACTAAGATCAATAATTTCATATTCAACAACCATCATGATCATCACCATATAGTTCTAGAAACATTTCATATCGTTTTCCTTAAGATATACACTCGATATACAATCTTCCGCCAAAATCATAACTTATGCAAAACATCAAATCTTTGGCATACAACTTCATAACAAATTTCCAACTTCCAAATTCATCAACCATAATCATAATTCACATCTTAACAACTTCATTTCCATAATATCACAAAATTATTCTAAAGTGACATAATCATCTATATTCCAACTTCAACCAAAATTCATTCAACTTTCATTCCCAATATAATTTCCATCATAACCACAACTAGAATGCAACATAAAATTCAACTCATATATGTATACAACATATATACACCCATGGCTATATATATATATATACATACCCACTTTGCAAACTTCCTTATTTCCATAATTTCTACTCATTTCCACATACCACAACATAAACAAACCTTCATAACATAAGAAAAAGGAATTGATTCTTACCTTTTTCTACAAACTTCTTCACTTGAACAAGTTGTCAACTTGAAGAAATAAGTGCTCCTTCTTCCAAAACAATTACACCAAGTTGTAGAGGACACTTAATTTAGTAGGAATTCAACAAGAAAATAATTTTAGAGGCAAGATTTTGAGGGGTGATTTTTCTATGGCCAAACCCGAAATGCCCTCTTTTTGTTCTTGTTTTTCTCTTGTTTTTCCTCCTATTCTTTCTCTTGAAAGTTCTATGGAATTTGGATGATTAAGTGGTCTTTTATTCATTGACCACATGACTTAATTCCATGGGCTTGGATCCTTTTTATGGACCATGGCCGAATGGCTCCTCACTTGGGCCTGAATTGTTTTTTCATTTTTTTGGGCCAACTCGGTTGGTCCCGAGTTGGGCCTAGCCCACTGACCGTTCGACCTTAAAACGTTCATATCTCCTTGTACTGACGTCACCTGGGAACCCACGACCTATGGATGGAAAGCTAATTCAATTATCTACAACTTCTATTTCAAGGTAGTTTCGAAATTCCAAACTTACAATACAGTTTTTGCCCCCCAAAGTCAGGTCACCCGAAAACGTTTTCTTAAAAATATTCGTTTGGAGGGTTTCCACTTTGATTTGGTCCAAAGGTACTTCATGAGTTGTGTTTAACTTTACATATGTGATTCATATGAATTTTCAGATGTTCCAAAAAAAATCTCGGTATGTGGGCCCCACCCCGGCAGATGCTCCGAGGTTCAAAAATACGGGATATAACACTTTCTATCTCCAAAACTCAGACACGAGTCTCAACTCCAAGGGCATACCCGACTATGAAACCATAGGTTCTACTACGACGAGAACGAGAGGCATAACAACGACATTTACTTGTCCTTATAGGACTTTTTCTTTCAGCAGAATGCCATTTGGGCTTTGTAATGCACCGACTACTTTCGAGAGGTGTATGATGTTGATTTTCTCAGACATGGTGGAAGACTTCTTGGAGGTCTTTTGGATGATTTCTCTGTGGTTGGTGACTCTTTTGATGGTTGTCTTGACCATCTGGTTCGAGTGCTGGAAAGATGCGATAAGACTAATCTTGTGCTGAATTGGGAAATATGCTATTTTATGGTGAAGAAGGGATCATTCTCGGTCATAAAATCTTTGGAAAGGGGATTGAGGTCGATCAGGCTAAAATTGATGTGTTTTTGAAACTTCCTCCACCCATCTCAGTTTAAGGTGTCTGGAGTTTCTTGGGACATGCTGGGTTCTATAGGCGCTTTATCAAAGATTTCTCTGAAATAGCGAATCTGTTGTGTAAGCTTCTTGAGAAAGAGGCTAAGTTCGAGTTTGATGAAAAGTCCCGAAGGGCGTTTGATGAATTGAAGGAACGTATGACTTCTGCTCCCATTATTGTTTCTCCTGATTGGTCTTTGCCGTTCGAGCTGATGTGTGATGCAAATGGTTTTGATATTGGTGTTGTGCTTGGCTAGAGGCACAAAAAAATTATGTACCCAATCTACTATACCAGTAGAACATTGAATGCAGCATAGATGAACTACACAGTGACTGCGCAAGAGCTGCTTGCTATAGTCTATGCTTTTGAGAAGTTCCGGGCCTATATGTTGGGGTCCAAAGTTGTGGTGTATACTGACCATACTGCTTTAAGGTATCTGATGGCAAAGAAATAAGCAAAGCCGCAATTGATTCGATGGGTCCTGCTATTGCAATAGTTTAATTTTGAGGTAAAAGATCGAAAGGGGACTGAAAATCAGGTTGCTAGCCATCTCTCACATCTTGAAGAAGCTGGGAGACCTTCAGAGCAGTTAGATATTGATGATGCTTTTCCTAATAAGCGGACTCTAACAGTGACAACTGAGGTAGCACCTTGATATGCAGACATCTCCAACTTTTCGGTGACGAGCTTTATTCTAGAGAAGATCATGTCATATAAGAAGAAGAAGTTTCTGAGAGATTCTCGTCAGTATTACTGGGATGAGCCATATTTATTCTGAACATGCGCTGACAACATCGTTCAGTATTGTGTTCCTGAGTATGAGGTAATGGAAATTCTGAAGGCATGTCATGACTCTCCGGTTAGGAGTCATCATCATGGAACCCGAACTGCAGCCAAAGTCCTTGAGTGCGGATATTACTGGCCAATTTGTTACATGATGCAAATTTATTGGTAAGTTCCTGTGATCAGTGCCAAAGAAAAGGGAGTATTGGTAGGAGGCAAGAAAGGCCTATGAACTTTGTGATGGAAGTGGATGTGTTGGATGTTTGAGGAATCAATTTTATGGGGCCCTTTGCGAGCTTTTTTGGTATGAAGTACATCTTGGTGGTTGTGGACTATGTGTCTAAATGGGTAGAAGCGGTGGCTTTACCTAATAATGAAGCCAAGAGTATCATAGAGTTCTTGAAGAAAAACATATTCACTCATTTTGGTACCTGAGGACAATAATCAGTGATGGTGGTTCTCACTTTTGCAGCAAAGACTTCGCAGGATTAATGGAGAAGTATGGTGTAAAACATAGGGTGGAAACCCCTTATCATCCTCAGACAAGTGGGCAAGTTGAAGTCTCCAATTGGGAGATTAAGGGTATTTTGGCTAAGACGGTCAATTCATTTAGGACTGACTGGTCCCGGAAACTTGATGATGCTCTTTTGGGCCCATCAGACTGCTTACAAAACTCCAACTAGGACTTCTTCTTTCAGGTTGGTTTTCGGTAAGGCATGCCATTTGCCAGTCGAGCTTGAGCATAAGGCCATGTGGGCCTTGAAGAACCTGAATATGGATTGGGAAGAAGCGACTAAACTTCAGTTGTTTCAACTCAATGAAATGGATGCATTCCGGTACCAGGCTTATGAGAGTGCAACATTGTATAAGGAGAGGATGAAACATTATCATGACAAAAAGATCCTTAAACGAGAGTTTTACAAGGGTGATTCTATCTTGCTATACAATTCTAGACTAAAGCTGTTACTGGGTAAATTAAAATCAAAGTGGTCCGGACCTTTCGAGGTGGTAAGTGTTTATCCCAATGGTGCAATTGAATTGAAGTCCGAAGATGGAACTTGGATATTTAAGGTGAATGGCCAAAGGGCGAAGCACTATCATGGGATGGTTGATGGTTATAGGATTGTTGACAGGTACCGGTTGAAGCATCTGGGACAAATCCTGATCCGGAATAAAATGGTACCCCCGTCCTGTCGGGACGTTAAAGCAAGCACTTCTTGGGAGCCAACCCAAGTTTAGATTTCTATATTTTTCTATGTTCATTTTTTTTTATTATTTCAGTAGTGTTTTGGACTATTTCAGGAAACTGGTAAAGTGGAATCATAGTGGAGATTGACGGAACCGTCGGCATTCGACGGTCATGTCGATGCACAATGGTGGTCTGCAGAGCTGGGGTTCTGAGAATTGGCAACTTCCAACTCACAGTTAAGTCTACAGATGGGGCCCAGTTAAGTTTTTTTGATTTTGAAAATAAAATAAAATATAAACTAATAATATAAACCGACGAGTAGAGGTTTAAGAGCCCAAAAGTCACATCCTTTTCTTTTCATCTTCTTCTCCACTTCTCCACTTCTCCACTAAACAAATCAACGTACTCAACCCTTCATCTACCCACATAATTCCTCCATTACACCCCATTAACACGCCCCAATATACTATAAATTCTCAACATCTCTATCACTGAACACCCCAAAACCCTCTACTCAAAACAAAAAGAAGCTTGCTTCGAATTCTTTGTTTTTTCTCCACCAAACTTCTCGAATTTTTCATCAAATTTCTTTGCTAATCAGGTATGTTACTGTGAAACGACCCTTCTCTTGGTTTTAGTTTGTGGAAATTTGGTCTTGAAACTGAAATAGGCATTCCTAGGATTCCTAAATTGATGGAATTCTTATATAATGGAACTAGGTTGTTTTAAACTATGTTGGGGGTATACAAATTGGTTGGGGGACAGTTAAATGTGGTGAAGGGTAGAAATCATGGCCTAGGGTTGGTCATTTGAGCTGTGATTGATGCTAAAATTTGAAATTAATTGTACATATTGGTTGGAGATAGGGAATTTGGTATGTTTGCTGTAGTTTGGACTCGCGGCGATGAGAATATCATACCTCCTTTGAGTCGGAAGGCATTTTGATCCACATGTGTGTCGATTCATTATGCCCGCCAACGGTTCGTAAAAGTAATTATGTGAAAGATGATGGAAATAATGGAGTGAATTGTGAGTAAATCTAATGGGTTGGAGGACATTTCGATTGAGAAATTCGGTTTGACATTGTTATGCCTGCCAAACAAAACCCGACAATATACCAAATGGTCAAAAATATGTGAAACAAGAGGGTGAAGTCTTAGTAACCCCAAGCCCTGAACCCCAAAAGATTGTGCATATATGAAAGTTGAGTCTGTGATGTCTGGGAGTTGGAAATAACTTGCAGAGTCTCTGTTCTTCAATTTACAGAGCCGTAAATGTGTTGACGGTACCATCAACATGTTAGACGGTCCGTCGAAGTACATCCACGGTTTGTAGTCTCCAATTTCAGAGAACAGATAGAAATAACTTAAGTATCTTTGATTGAGCCTATGTTGTGCATATTAACTGGAAAATGGTTTATGATTGCAGGTATGGCCCCGCCCAAGTTGACAACCACACGAGGGGTAGTTCAAGGCAGACACAGAGAGAATCGGGTAGAAGGCGGTCTAGTGGTAGACTTATGCTGAGAGATAAACCTTCGGAGGATGAAGCTGAGGTTATACCAGTAAAGAAGAATAGGGCTGCTGTTCCCGTTTGGAACAGGCAGTTCACAATACCATCTCGTTCACCTTCCGATTCCTCCCAGTCTGAAGAGGAGCGATTGTCTTCATCTGGATCAGGTGACGGAGATGCAGAGGAGGGTTCAGAAGAGGCTTTAGGAGATGCTTCACCGGTCTCGCAGTAACCTACTACGGGGGATGATTGAAAAGCCTCCCAGTCACCCACCAGATCCCCGACTCAGTAGAGTTCACCTCCAGCCGATAATGGTGCTGATGTAACTGCAACACGAGAGCTCAGAAGCAAAATGTTAGAAGATGATTGTCTCCAGTTCACAGTCGCGGGTGCTAAGGAATTGTATGATTCTGGGGTTGCATTAAAAGGCGGGGTTGGTCCAAATGAAAACATGACTATACATAAGGAGCGACGTATCAATTTTGAGGGTCTGGAGATCCTCCTTCGCACCAGAGACACCATTGATCACTATCATTTGGGCTTTATGGATAACGCTCTTGGGGAGTACTATCCAGTGATAGTGCGAGAGATGTATGATGCATATGGGGCATTGATCAACAAAGTGAGAAAACCACGACAAAGGCTGATAGAGATTGACCCACTGTTAGAGGTAGAGGTGAGAGGGGTGAGAGTTGACATCTCTGCTGAAGCAATCAACGGGGTGTATTTTGGTGATGATTATGCTGCTCCGAGATACACAGATGAGTTGAATGATAAACTTGAAAGAATGGAGGAGCAGACAAACCGCGATTGGGTGGCGACAGTGATTGGCTGACCAAGAAAGAGGACGGAAACTACTAACATGTCCCAGCGGATACTTACGCGTTGGTTGACTTTTGATGGCAAGTTCTGGTGGAGTGTGGTACAGTTGCAGCTTCTTCATACTCAGGCCGATAATGCACTCACTGTTAATAGATCTATCATCATTGTTGCATTAATGACCAGATACCCGAATAATTTCCAGCGGTTGGCTGTAGATGAGATTCAGCTGAGGGCATCACAGTCCATCACTTTATTGATATATTCATGTCTGATCATCGAGCTGGTTCGGAGGGCACATATCCATATTTTACCACATACTGATCACCGGATTACAACCTCGCATGTGTATTCAGTGAAGAAGAGTAGAGATGAGGCCATTAGAGAGGGCCAAGGTTGTCACGACCCGTCTAGAGGGTCGCGACGAGCGCCCGGTGCTAGCCCACCCGGGCACCCCTTAACTTACACTTAAGCTTACATCTAGGTGAGCCACATAATTAAACACATAATTCTACTCATTCATCATGCTAGTCCCATTGGACGACAATGCCTTTATATCATAATTGGCACCAATGCCACGTCAACGTACATAAGCCAACAAGGTTATTAAGGTGACATACAAAATATAGGCCGACAAGGCCGGACATATCTAACCATATACACGTGACTACGAGCCTCTAAGAAGAGTATAACATATCACATGGGCGGGACAGGACCCCGCTATGACCATAATTATATACACAAAAGAATAAGTACCCAAAAGCTATGGCTCCGAATGAAATGGAGCTCTGCTATGTAATCTCTGAGAAAGCAGCTATGGATCAAGCTTGTCTCCCTGTGCACCTGCGGGCATGACGCAGCGTCCACAAACAAAAGGACGTCAGTACGAAGAATGTACTGAGTATGTAAAGCATGATCAATATCAATATATAAGCATAAATAGCAACATAAGAAATAGAAGAGAATGGGAGATGGCAATATCATCGTCATAAGCATTTACTTGCCTTTCTTAGGAACTTTCCATTTCTAATACGTGTTTGTGTACATACATCATTATCCGCATTCGTAATAGTACCCGTGCCATATTTGTGCTCGTATTCGTATAAATGCCCCTTATTCACATTCATATACATAGTCATATCATATTCGTATTCATATCATATACATAATCATATCATATACATAGCATTTACATAACATACCTGTTATAGCCTGTATTTTGTACGTTCGGATAATTCAAGACAATTGCAAGAAGTTAAGGACAAGGCTATATTTTGATCTTGTTTAATACACAAGTTGTTTATGAAATTTTTTGAAGTGGAAATAGTAAGAAAGGCTAAGGGCGAAAAGGGAAATTTACAAGATGGTTCATGGTAATATTGAGGAAGGCTAAGGGTAAATTTGGAAATTGGAAAAATAATTTTTCATGAATTCCAAAACAAAAAAAAATGGTCTTGAAGCAAAAAGGGGCCAAGTGGGCCGTCCAATAGGGAGTGGGCTTAGGCCGACATGGAGGTTTAATAAATAAGACCAAAAGATGACTTAATGGTCATATTTCTCATCTTCATCCATAGAGATTTCAAGAAGCTTGGAGAAAGAAAAAAATGAGAAGGCCATTCGACCATGGGAGAGCCAAAGTGACCCCTTGAAAAATTTGATCAAAAATTATTTTCTTCAAGCAATTCAAGTAATTATAAGGCCCTCTTTAACGTGGTATGATTGTTGGAGCAAGTAGACCCCTCTTTGTTGCAAGTTCATAACCATAGCCAAGTGAGAAGTTAAGGGAAAAAGGTAAGAATTAATCTTCTTTTATTTGTTATGGATGGTTGTGAATGTTGTAGTATGTAGAAATGAATGAAATTCATGAAATTATGTGTGTTGGGGTTGAGCCGTGTAGGTATGGTGCTTGGCCGAATATAGAGTGTGTTGTGTAGACATGATGAAGTGATTTTATTTAGTATTTTGATTGTTGTGGTTGTGAATTCCATGATGAAAATGAAGGTTGGATGAATTGAAATGAAGTTGTAATCGTTGAGAAATTATTGGAGGAATTAATGTGATTCTAATATGGTTTCTTGTAATTATAAGAATAATGTTGTTAGTGTGTGAATTATTGGTATAGTTCATGAATTGAAGGAAGGAAATATGTTGTCATTGTTCTTGTTGAATTTGGAAGGTTTCGGGTGAAGTAATATGTTGATTGGGTTGTTTGGAATATTATGTGAATTGTTTAAAGTATTCTTGAACCATGTTAGAATGATTTCGGATTAATACTTGAATGTGGGATCATTGGTGTTAACTTGACTATATGTGATTGAATTGGATATAAATGAAAGGCCGTTGAATTATGTGACAAGGGTTGTTAATGTTAGAATATATTTTGGATTGATTGTCGAAGTTGTTAGTATGATTGTTGGTATTGTTGTTGATAATTTGTCCGAGTTGAATTCTCATATTGTTGTGGATAAATGGGCCGAGTTAGATCCTCGGGGATGGTGTATTTACAGGGGAAATGCTGCCGAAATTTCGGCAGGTTATAAATGAATTCATTTGAAGGACTAAGACAAGTATACGATGATGAATCTAATGATTATGTGAATCTTCTTGAATGTAGACTAGGAAGCTTGGACGAATAAGCGTAGCCAATAGGACGTGGAGCAGGTATGTAAGGCTTGCCCTTTCTTTCTTTTCGCATGATCCTTATGAAACGAGCAGATGACGTATATGTATGATTTCAAAGAAATTCCTATTCTTAGAGCCACTAGGATGGCTAATATTCTTGACTTCCATAAGCTATTTCATATGGGTTTGATGCGTATCTATGATATCCGAAGATCTATGTGATATGTTTCCGAATGGCATTCGAAAGATAATTGATATGACTAAAGTCTTGATTTTCAAATGATAGCACGTTTGATTATTCCATTGAGTCTTTGATATATTTTGATACGTACATATGGTTCCAAAAGCTCTATTTGATTTGATCTATAACGATATTCGAAAGGTACCTAACATGATTGTTGCTTTGATTTCCAAAAATGGCTTCTGAAACGTTCGTAGAAGGTTCTGTACTAAAACGTCCATAACTTTTTCATACTAATTCGGATTGACTCGAAACGTGTTTATGATCCTCAAGTATCGATTTATGTACATACTCATCGAGTCTTGAAATTTGTTTTTATATGCATATGGTTTCTCACGACTCTGCTCGTGCATGCCTTAATGTATCCTTCACTAAGTCCCGAGCCAGGATATGTTCTCGTGCGTACTCCACTGCATTGTTCACCGAGTTCCTCTCACTTGCGGACCGGGACACGTTATATGTATATGTATATGATGATATGATGATACGGGGATGGCGGCCAGGATGGCATATGATGACTTTATTCACCGAGACCCGCAATAGAGGGCCGGGACACGTTATGTATATATGGTATATGATGCTGACATGTATGATTCTATCCACCGAGTCCCTCAATAGAGGGTCGGGACACGTTATATGTATACATGATGTATGATGTTGACATGCATGATTCTATCCACCGAGTCCCTCACTAGAGGGCCAGGACACGTTATATGCATACAAGATATATGATGTGGACATGTATGATGTTATCCACCGAGTCCCTCACTGGAGGGCCGGGACACGTTATCTGTATATATGATATATGATGTGGATATGCATGATTTTCATTTAAAAATGGCAAGTGCTTTGATGTTTTAAAAGGACATACTTGATTCTGGTAAATCTCTGTTTCAGTTATGATCTTCTTTTCTGTATTCTATGCCTTACATGCTCAGTACATATTCCGTACTGACCCCCTTTCTTCGGGGGCTGCGTTTCATGCCACGCAGGTACACCCAGATGAGTGGAAGATATTACTAGAAGATGTTCTAGCGGGATTGGCGAGCACCACTTCCTTCCGGAGTGTTGCCGAGTCGGAGTTTGTATGTTATGATTTCTGATTGGAGTTAGAGACTTTGTAGACAAAGTTGTGGGTATCGGAAGTCAGTCTTGTAAGCGGCTCCATCAGCCGATGCGTCATTTTGTGTTATGTTATAAAGTCCATGTGATTACAGATTCTATTCGATTTGAGTACGATGGAAAAGAAGATTATGAAAGCCTTACTATGTATTTCATGTTTATTTGATTTAGAAGTCCAAAGAGGTTATGCATGTAATAAGAGTCAGCGGGTTCGCTCGGCTCCGAATATGGAGTCGGGTGCCCATTACACTCTAGTAAGATTAGGGTGTGACAATACCCGACCACATAGGATCGGTGTTTCATACATACTTGGCCAACCAAGGCTCAAGGTCACTCATACCTGGCCCTACCAAGGCTTCAGGGTTACATCTACCTGGCCCTACCAAGGCGTCAGGGTTGTCTGTACCATCTTCAGAGGTGTGCGCGCGTTACGTAATCATATACATACTTATTTACATATCTTACCTGGCCTCATAAGCTCGGGGTTCCATAATAGTCGTACATAGATACATATACATCATGGCTCATAAGCCTCTTTACTATTAACATCATTATCATAATCGTCAACGTTATCGTCATCATTATTACCATTATCATCGATTCATTATCACTATTATCGTCATTCACCACATCTATCTCTATAGGCTTACTCGCCATACGAGGGATTAGTACAATCATAGCGAGTCAAGAATCGTAAGCTTACAAGCTCGGAAGATCAATTCATTTGAAGGATATCATATCCTCATAGAAGATTTAGACGTTTGGCAAGAGAAACATGCCTTATGAAAGAAGGGTTAGCCTTACATACCTTTTCCATTCAACTACTTTACACTTGCGCGTCCTCCTCCAATGCTAGCGTTTCTACCTTCATTAAAGTCATACTATCATTAGCATCGATAGCTAGCATATATGACTAAAGCTAGAGAAAATCGGACAATATCTCCTCTATTTATACGACATTCCTCCATAACGTATATCAACTCCCAAACGTCAACGATACATCCACAATACCATAACAATAGTCATTATTCATCCACATTATCCACATTTCTCAATTTTCTTTCGATCACTTACATCTATGGCTATAACACACGACTATGTCCATTCACGTACATTACTCATCTCATGTTCTCCACATCATTTATAACACATTTGCATCATAATACTTCGAGATTCATAACTCAATTCAAACTATTTCTCAAAATGACACTATTCCATATTCATGACCCATTTTGCCATACCTCTCTACAATCCAAGTATTTCAACTCTTAAATACCTTAAACAACATATAATTATCATGAATCTTACCTTAGATGTTGTAGGAACAAGACTTGGTTGATAATACTCCACTTGAGCAAAAACCCTAGTTTACCTCCATGAGATTTCTTGACTTTGAATGATCTTTGATGGTTTTCTTATACTTGATTCACTTGGTTTATGTTGTTGATCACCAAATATCCTTGAATTCTTGTGGAATATATGTAGAGAGATGTTTTAGAGAGAAGGGGTGTGAAGTGGAAGTGAAATGAAATAACCTTGGTCCCTTTATTTAATGAACCAAAAATCTGCCACGACCACTTATACGTACCAACATACGGTCCGTATAATTTATATGGACCGTATGTCTGGCCGTATATTTGGTCCAGAAACGTTTTGCCTTTCTGGGCTGATTATTCGGTCCCAACCATATGGACCGTATAATTTATACGGCCAGTATGTTTGGCCGTATAACCCCCAGTGGTTCCGAAGTTCATTTCGTCGATTCGTTTGATCTCCAATCCTTATGGAACCTTCTTAACACTTGTTCAACACCTCAATACCAATCTAAGGGATGTTATCACTATTCTCCAAGTCATCATTTAGGCCTTGCTAACTCGTTACTCGTATTTCCTTTCCGATACCTATCGTATGCCTTGTCTCACCTTAGCCAACTTTCTCGTCTGACATCGGATGCCCTTGAAATCTCACTTAGGGTCATCAAACCTTGTTTCTTACGTATGGAAATATCGTATACTCGTACTCCTCACTAGTTCATTCACTTGCGTACCAACGGTAGATTTTTCGAGGTGTAACATTCTCCCCCCCTTAAGAACATTCGTCCTCGAATGTTGAAGGCTTCGGGAATTCTACCAAAATTTCACCAGAGTTTCCCGTATAATATGGCACTACCATCCTGTCACAACAACCCATAATATCGATGCCTCACAGGGCCACAACACAATAGCATAAAAAATTGGCCACACACGACCAAAAAGCATAAAAGGAAAACATACATACCTTAAAATCTTGACGTCTCATCTTGGATTTCTTCCAAGGGTTGAAATAAATGCGGATATCATGATCGCATACTCTATTCCGCTTCCCATGTCATTTCCTCTCGTTTACTGCTTCTCCATAAAACCTTAACCGAGGCCACTTCTTTATTTCTAAGCCTCCTCCGTACTTGCCTATCTAGTATGGCAATGGGTACCTCTTCGTAAGTCAATGTCTCTGTCACTTGTACATCATTTATTGGCACAATCTTAGTAGGATCTCCTACACATTTCTGAATCATTGAGACATGGAAAACTGGATGGACTGACTCCAAATCCGGAGGTAGATCTAATTCATAGGCTACTTTGCCCACTCTTCGTACAATCTCATAAGGCCCAATGTATCGGGGACTAAGCTTCCCCTTTTTACCAAATCTCATGACGCCCTTCATTGGCGACACTTTCAGGAATACCCAATCTTTCACTTGGAACTCTAAGTTTCTTCGGCGATTATCCGCATAGGACTTTTGACGACTTTAGGCTGCTAACAACCTATCTTGTATAAGCTTAACCTTCTCTATGGCTTGCTGGACCAAGTCTGGCCCTATCAATTTAGTCTCTCCGGTTTCAAACCACCCAATTGGGGATCTACACTTTCGCCCATATAAAGCTTCATACGGTGCCATTTGAATGCTAGAATGATAACTGTTATTGTAAGCAAACTCAATGAGTGGCAAGTGGTCATCCCAATTTCCTCCAAAATCTATCATGCATGCCCGTAACATATCTTCAAGAGTCTGAATGGTATGTTCGGCTTGCCCATCGGTCTGTGGGTGAAACGCCATGCTAAGGCTCACTTGGGTCCCTAGAACCTCTTGGAAAGACTTCCAAAAATTTGCTGTAAACTGAGTCCCTCTATCGGAGATAATAGATACCGGAACACCATGAAGTCTCACTATCTCTTTAAGGTAAAGCTTTGCATAATCTTCTGCCACATAGGTCGTTCTGACCAGTAAGAAATGTGCTGACTTTGTGAGTCTATCCACAATCACCCATATGGAATCATACTTACGTCGAGAACGGGGTAAGCCTGAAATGAAGTCCATGTTAATCACTTCCCACTTCCAAGTTGGGATTTCTATAGCTTGCAACAATCCACCCGGCTTTTGGTGCTCGATTTTCACTTGTTGACAATTGGGACATTGAGCTACGAATTCCGCTATATCTTTCTTCATTCCATTCCACCAATATATAGACTTAAGGTCATGGTACATTTTCGTCGCACCGGGGTGAACAAAATAACGAGAACAATGAGCTTCTCTTAAAATCTGGTGGCGTAAACCTACCATATCGGGGACACATAATCTGCCTCGGCATCGGAGAACTCCGTCTCCTGAAATATCAAATGAGGACTCCTCCTTCTGAGGGAGTGTATCTCTGTACTGCATTAGCATGGAATCTTCGTATTGTCGCTCTTTCAGTTCTGCTACTAGCGACGAGATTGCTGAATTCTGAATAGTAGTTCGCTTGCTACATGAGTCCACTACTCGAACTCCTAGGCTAGCTAACTGTTGGAGCTCACGAGCCATTTCTCTTCTCTCTGGTCATACATCACATAAACTTCCCATAGATCTACGGCTGAGAGCATTAGCCACAACATTCGCCTTTCCGGGGTGATACAAGATATCAACATCATAGTCTTTTAGCAATTCCAACCAGCGACGTTGCCGCAAATTCAACTCCTTCTGCTTGAAGATATACTGAAGGCTCTTATGATCTGTATAAATATCCACATGGACACCATATAGATAGTGTCTCCATATCTTTAATGCATGAACCACTGCGGCCAATTCTAGATCATGGGTTGGATAATTCTGCTCATGTTTCCGCAATTGCCTTGAAGCATATGCAATTTCTTTACCATGTTGCATCAATACACAACCTATCCCAACACCTGAAGCATCACAATAGACAACATATCCTTCCAATCCCTCTGGAAGTGTCAAGACTAGGGCGGAAGTCAACCTACTTTTCAACTCTTGAAAGCTACGTCCACAAGCATCTGTCCATTGAAACTTTACCGATTTCTGGGTCAACTTTGTGAGCGGTGCAGAAATAGAAGAAAAACCTTCAACGAATATCCTGTAATAACCTGCTAAGCCCAGAAAGCTACGAACCTCCATAGGAGTTGTGGGCCTTGGCCAAGTTTTCACGGCCTCAATCTTTTGACTATCCACTCGAATACCCTCGGCTGCAACAATATGCCCCAGAAATGCCACTGAGTTCAACCAAAACTCGCATTTGGAAAACTTTGCGAACAAATCTCGAGTTCGAAGAACTCCAAGGACAGTATGCAAATGATCCGCATGTTCTGCCTCGGATCTGGAATACACCAAGATATCATCGATGAATACAATCACGAATAGATATAGGAAAGGCCTGAACACATTATTCATCAAATCCATAAACATTGCCGGCGCATTAGTTTGACCAAATGACATTACCCGTGTTATATCACGTGTTTTCACACGTTGGAAAAATTTGAAAACAATCTTGACTTGTAAGAAATAAGGTCATAGTTGATTTTTATTTGACATAGGAGTTGTGCATGAAAGAGTATTGTTGTGAAAGTGCGGGATAAGGCTAAGGGTAAATTTGGAATTTTGGAAATTAGTTTCGGGAATTACAAAATATGATTCATAAGTTATTGGGCTCAAAAAAATTGAAATGAAAAATGAGGCCCAATGTACTAGGGGTGGCCGGCCAAGCTCTTGGTCTTGGCCCAAGTCCACCTAGTTGATCATGTGCTAGTCATGTGATCAACTAGTATATAATTGGATAGGCACTAAGACAATTCAAGAAGCATAGAACAACAAGCCAAAAAAAAAAAAAAAAAAGAAAGAGGAGCTCTCGGGTTTGAGGGCAAAAATTAGCCACCAAAAATCTTGCTCTAAAATTTTTTCTCTTGTTAGATTTTCACTAATTCAAAGTCCCTTTGCAACTTGGTGTAGTTGGTTTGGAAGGAAGAAGTCTTGTTTCTTCAAGTTGACCCTATATTCAAGTGAAGAAGATTGAGTGAAAAGGTAAGAATTTATCCCTTATTATTGTGTTATGAAGTATTGTTTGTGTTGTAGTATGTAGAAATGAGTTGATTGTATGAAAAAATGGAAATTTGCAAAGTGGGTATGGAATATAGAATGTGGCCGTGTGTGTGTGTTAATGTGTAAGTGAAATGAGTTGAAATTTATGTTGTATTCTAGTTGTGTGTATGATGGAATTCATATGGAGAATGAGAGTTGAATAAATTTGGTTGAAGTTGAAATATAGGGGTTTGGCCGTGTGGTATGGTGTTGGTAGGATGCTAATGAATTAATTTTGTTTAATGTGTTAGTTGTGTTATTGTGATGCTTGCAATGTAAATGAAGATAAAATGATATAAGTTTGTATTGAAATGGAATGTAGAAGCTTATGTCGTTTTAGTATGATTTTCCGACATTAGGAAAATGAAGTTATTTGGTTGTTAATTGTGATGATCATTGATGAATTTGGAAGTTGGAAACATGTTGTGAATATGTGTGCCAAAGATTAGATGTTTTGAATAAGTTATGACTTTGGCGGAAAGTTGTATATTATGTATATCGTGAGTATAACTTGAGGAAACGATATGAAATGTTTCTAAAACTATATTGTGATGATCTTGATTGATAATGAATGTGAAATCATTGATATTAGTTTAAAGATTTAGGTTGGAGTGAAGGTTATGTCACTTTGTTAGAATGATGGCTAGTTGAAGGATATTGTGTCTCTAATGTTTGTTGTTGATGTTGATGTTGTTGTTTGGGTTGTTGTGATGGTTTTGAGCCGAGTTGAATTCTCGGGGGTGCTATATGTATAGGGGAAGTGCTGCCGAAATTTCGGTAGGCAAGTATGCATTAAGTTGAATTTATGGCATCCATAACTCATAATTGGTAAATGTGACCATTTGCAGATTTTTGACGAAACGGGAAGTGAGCTTGGATAGGCTTAAAAAGCTCAAAAGGTATGTAAAGCTACCCTGATCCTTCTTTTGGCATGCCTAAGTATATTAGAATCGGATTCGGGCCTCGAAAGACTTTCTGCCCATCGGAATCCGCAATTGAAAATCTCGCTTTTTCCTTCAGTAAGATTGAGCCCTTTTGGTTTGTATTCTTGATAATCATGCAAACTTTCCCTAAACTACTTGGAAAGCTATAGAACGTCCGTGGAACCTTTGTAGGTGTCACGACCCAACCCCGTGGGCCGTGACCAGTGCCCTAGCTGGGCACCTATACGTACCCGATACCCAAATTAGCATATTATCAGAATAATATTATAATAATATTAGTGGATGCCACAGAATTTATCAGAAAAAGCAGACTTGGCACACATAGGCCGATAAGGCCATTATAGAACAAAGTATCCCAAACATATGTACAGAACCCACACAGATGTATCCACAGACCTCTACAGAACATATCATAATCATAAGACGGGACAGGGCCCCGTCATACCCTGAACAAAGTACATATCCAGATAGCAGTGACAGACTGTACCAAAAGATGGGCTCTGTAGAAGAGAGCGCCCCAAAATAGCAGAAATGGGATCCTAAACGTGCGGATCAGCAAACCTGTCGTCCGTACCTGCGCGGCATGAAAACGCAGCCCCTGAAGAAAGGGGGTCAGTACGAAATATGTACTGAATATGTAAAGCGGAATCACAGAAGTCAAATCATAATGATTACAGAAAATGGGTACAAAATCCAGAGTGTCAAATGCATATTTCCAAATCAGACAGAATGTGTACAGAAACATATGTCATATCATATCCGATCCCTGCCACGGGACTCGGCAGACAGAACGTGGTCACCCTCCCGACACTGGTGCCACAATACAGAGGAATCAGAAAAGGGGGCGTGGCCCCGTATCATAAAATGTCATATCAGAATGGCCATAACAGATCAGATCAGAATAGGCGGACATGGCACATCATACTCCACAGACCCATGTACGCGTATACCTGCCCCCTCACATCGGGGCGCGGCGAACAATGCAGAGAATTACGCTTGACAACATATCCTGGCCCGGGCTCAGTGTGGGAAACATTGGGACATCCACGAATGGAGTAGTGAGAGACTAATGCAATTTAAAAATATAATAAATGTTTTCAAAGACTCGATGAAGCGTATCAACGACAAACAAATCCAATGGGGTCGGACGGAATCATAATAAATGTATTTCGGATATCATAATAAATTACAGAAGTATAACTTTCCCGAAGTCATTCCGAGTGTCAAAATAATTTATAATATTTAACAAAATATTTAAAATAATATTCGTTAAGCGATTAGTAGGGTAATTAAAACATTTCTTTCAAAAATCGCTTAAAAAGGAAGCTTTAACACATTAGGGGCAAAACCGTAAACAGCGGGCCCGCCTTGGGACAAACAAGGCGGCGGGCTCAAATTGTGCCCTCTAAGCATATAGTATCACCTAAAAAGGTTATACAAACATTCTATGACTTTCTGAATAATTTAGAGCAAAATTGCATAATTTCAGAAAAAGCGTATCAAAATGGTTCAATTCTACTGAAGGAAAAACTGAAATTTTGTCTTGCGGATTCCGAGGGCCAAGAGGTCCTTCGAGGCCCGGATCCGACCCTAACACACTAGGGGCATGCCAAGGGAAGAATTGGGGTTGCTTTACATACCTTTCGCGCTCCTTAAGCCTTTCCAAACTCACTTCCCGTTTCGTCGAAAAACTGCAATTGGTCAAGTTTACCAATTGTGAATTATTAATGCCATTATTTCAACTTTAAGCATATTTGGCTACCGAAATTTCGGCAGCACTTCCCCTATACATATGACACCCCGAGAATTCAACTCGGCTATAAATCATCAACAACAACCCAAACGACAACAACAATATCAACAATGAACATTAAAAACACAAATATCCTTCAATTAGTCATTTTTCTCACAAGTTGACATAATCTTCAATTCAACCCAACTTTCAACTAAGATCAATAATTTCATATTCAACAACCATCATGATCATCACCATATAGTTCTAGAAACATTTCATATCGTTTTCCTTAAGATATACACTCGATATACATGATATACAATCTTCCGCCAAAATCATAACTTATGCAAAACATCAAATCTTTGGCATACAACTTCATAACAAATTTCCAACTTCCAAATTCATCAACCATAATCATAATTCACATCTTAACAACTTCATTTCCATAATATCACAAAATTATTCTAAAGTGACATAATCATCTATATTCCAACTTCAACCAAAATTCATTCAACTTTCATTCCCAATATAATTTCCATCATAACCACAACTAGAATGCAACATAAAATTCAACTCATATATGTATACAACATATATACACCCATGGCTACATATATATATACATACCCACTTTGCAAACTTCCTTATTTCCATAATTTCTACTCATTTCCACATACCACAACATAAACAAACCTTCATAACATAAGAAAAAGGAATTGATTCTTACCTTTTTCTACAAACTTCTTCACTTGAACAAGTTGTCAACTTGAAGAAATAAGTGCTCCTTCTTCCAAAACAATTACACCAAGTTGTAGAGGACACTTAATTTAGTAGGAATTCAACAAGAAAATAATTTTAGAGGCAAGATTTTGAGGGGTGATTTTTCTATGGCCAAACCCGAAATGCCCTCTTTTTGTTCTTGTTTTTCTCTTGTTTTTCCTCCTATTCTTTCTCTTGAAAGTTCTATGGAATTTGGATGATTAAGTGGTCTTTTATTCATTGACCACATGACGTAATTCCATGGGCTTGGATCCTTTTTATGGACCATGGCCGAATGGCTCCTCACTTGGGCCTGAATTTTTTTTTCATTTTTTTTGGGCCAACTCGGTTGGTCCCGAGTTGGGCCTAGCCCACTGACCTTTCGACCTTAAAACGTTCATATCTCCTTGTACCGACGTCACCTGGGAACCCACGACCTATGGATGGAAAGCTAATTCAATTATCTACAACTTCTATTTCAAGGTATTTTCGAAATTCCAAACTTACAATACAGTTTTTGCCCCCCAAAGTCAGGTCACCCGAAAACGTTTTCTTAAAAATATTCGTTTGGAGGGTTTCCACTTTGATTTGGTCCAAAGGTACTTCATGAGTTGTGTTTAACTTTACATATGTGATTCATATGACTTTTCAGATGTTCCAAAAAAATCTCGGTATGTGGGCCCCACCCCAGCAGATGCTCCGAGGTTCAAAAATACGGGATATAACAGTAGGTGACCCCATAAGCTTAAAATATGTAATTTGAGCCCACCGCCTTGCTTGTCCTGAGGTGGGCCTGCTATTCCCGGTTTTGCCCTTATTGTACTCTAGTCTTACTTTCGAGTGATTTTTGAAAGAAATGTTTTGGACTACCATTCTAATTACTTAACAAACAATGTTTTAAATATTCCATTAAGTCTGATAAATTGTTTTGACACTCGGAACGACTTCAGAAAGGTTATACTCTGTAATTCACTATGATATCCGAAACTCATTTATTAAGATCCCTTCCGACTTCATTGGATTGGTTTGTTTTTGATATGCCTCATCGAGTCTATGGAAACATTTATGATATTTTAACTGCATTAGTCTCTCACTACTCCACTCGTGGATGCCCCAATGTTTCCCACACTGAGCCCGGGCCGGGATATGTTGTCAAGCGTGATCCTTTGCATTGTTCGCCGTGCCTCGATGTGAGGGGGCAGGTATACGCGTACATGGGTTTGTGGAGTATGCTGTGCCATGTACGCTTGTTCTGATATGATTTGCTATGGCCATCTGATATGATATATTATGTGACGGGGTTATGCCCCATTCTGATTCTTCTGTGTTGTGGCACCAGCGTCGGGAGGGTGGCCACGTTCTGTCTGCCGAGTCCCTTGGTAGGGGCCGGATTTGATATGACATATGTTTCTGTATACACTCTGCATGTTTTGAAAATATGTATTTGATACTTTGGATTTTCTACTCGCTTTCTGTACGTTCTGTACCAGTTATGACTCTGTTTCTGTAATTCAGGCTTTACATATTCAGTACATATTTCGTACTGACCCCCTTTCTTTGGGGGCTGCGTTTTCATGCCGCGCACCGACGACAGGTTTGCAGATCCGTCCGTCTAGGATATCTTTTCTGCCATTTGGAGCGCTCTTTTATTCAGAGCCATCTTTTGGTACAGTCTGCCACTTCTATATATGTATATTCTCGTTCATGGGTACGGCGGGGCCCTGTCCCATCATATGATTCTGTCGGTCTGTTTAGAGGTCTGTGGACATGTGTGTGGGTTGGGGTCATTCTGTACAGATGTGTGCTTATGTTGTGTTTGGGCGATCCCATTCGCCGCGGCGGCCGGTCCGCATATATTTAAATGTTGCTTTGTTGGCCCTGTGTGGCCTTTGTTGGTATTTTCTGCGTGCAGGGTATATGGGATAGTCCGTAAAACAAAGGAAACTCTGCCGAAATTTTTCTGGAAATTATCTAAATTTGAAATAAAGCCTTGTCGGCTTCTGCCATATACTAGAATGCGTTTGAGTGCCCAGATCGGGCACTAGTCACGGCCTACGGGGTTGGGTCGTGACAACCCGGAATTCAAAATGACCATATCTTGTTCTGAAGGCTGTCTTAGGGATATCTTTCTCCCTAACTCTCACTTGATGATACCCGGACCTCAAATCAATCTTTGAAAACCATTTGACACCTTGCAATTGATCAAATAAATCATCAATCCTCGGAAGAGGATATTTATTCTTGATCGTCACCTTATTCAATTGCCGGTAATCAATGCACATTCTCAAAGAGCCATCTTTCTTGCGGACGAATAATACGGGTGCTCCCCACGGGGATGAACTAGGTCTAATAAAGCCTTTATCAAGCAAGTATTTCAATTGCTCCTTCAACTCTTTCAATTTTACGGGAGCCATTCTATAAGGAGGAATAGATATCGGCTTAGTACTGGCAATACATCAATAGCAAAATCAATTTCTCGCTCGGGAGGAAGGCCTGGAAGCTCTTCCGGGAACACATCCGGAAATTCATTTACTACGGGAACTGACTGAAGAGTCGGCGATTCCGCTTCTAAATCTTGAACCCGAACTAGATGATAAATACATCCTTTTGTGATCATTTTCCTTGCCTTCAGATAGGAAATAAACCTACCTTTTGGTGACGCCGTATTCCCTTTCAATTCTAAAACAGATTCTCCCGGAAATTGGAAACGAACCATTTTCATTCTACAATCAACGTTGGCGTAGCAAGAAGCCAACCAATCCATGCCCACAATAACATCAAAATCCACCATTTCTAACTCATGCAAGTCAATCATGGTTCTATGATCGCAAATCACAATTACATAATTTTTATATACTCGGCTAGCTATCACCGATTCACTCACGGGTGTAGACACCTCAAAAGGTTTGATCGACTCCGGTTTGACTCTAAATCGACCCGCAACATACGGAGTGACATATGACAATGTGGAGCTCGGATCAATCAAAGAATATACATCATGAGAGAATACCGATAATATACCTGTAACCATGTCAGGAGAAGACTCAGGATCTTGGCGTCCGGCCAAAGCATAAACACGGTGCTGAGGACCGCTTGTTACACCCCGCGTTTTCAGAGCAGGAGTATGACATTTACCTCACCGTAGTAAGGGAGTGTCGGAGACGTCCCATAATGTTTTGAAAAGCACAAGCCATGGAAAGTACGTAACAACGAAGAAAGAGGGTGAATTACGATCTCGTAAGTCGTAATCGGGAAAGAGTATTTTGAAACACGAGAACATGATCATTATTAGTATAATAAGTGATAAATATCATGTATGGAGATTTCGGAATATTTCGAGATCGAGCAAATTGAAGAAAATAAGTTCGATGAAAATTTGAGAAATGCTGGAAAGATTTTTAGTCAAATTTGGAGGGGTATATCTCCATGTATATTTGGAGTGTTAAGGTGTTTCAAAAGCCTACAATGAAGTTCGTCGAGTCTAGTTTGTAATGAAACAAATCGCTCGTTGATAGGGCGTCGGAGTAGAGAATTATAGACGTTACAAACTGAACTGTCGCGCAGAAACAGAGCTGCTACAGCACTGCTACAGTACCGCTACAGTACTGCAGCAGTACTGTAGCTACAGTACGTCGGCCCACCCTCTATAAAAGGGCTAAAACCCCCCATTTTGATCACAAAAAAATGCTACAAAGTTCCAGAAAATTCAGCCATTAAAAGGCTCTTAATCTCACATAAAAGTGAAGATTTTGGGTGAAATTTCAAGCTACGAAGTACTAATCGAAGTCCGGGCAACGCATAGTCACAAATATGATTTCATTTTGGAGTTGGAGTGGCTTGGAAACAAGTAAATGTTGAAGATTTGGCTACCTTCATGAAAAACAAGGTATGAATTTGTTGAATCTCTTTCTCTATCAATATGAATTAAGAAATAATGGCAAGAACAAGGTGATAGTTTGTTGTATTGATGTTGTTAATTTGTCGGTTGAGATTTGAAGAGAAATTGGACGAAATATACATATATCTATCTTGTAGGATGTTGGGGATGTTATTATTGATGTTGTTAGTACTAATTTCAACTTCTTTACGGAAATAAAGTTATTAAATAGTTGTATCACAAGTGGGTTGGTTGAGAAATTTGGAAAATAGTGTGTGGGTTGTTTTATGGCATATGTTGGTGTTGGAAATGATATTACGACTATTGGTATTGTTGAAGAATAATGAGCAAGTTATATTTAGTGTTTTAGTTGTTGTGTTGTAGATTGCATATAGCAAGTAAAGACTTGATAAGTGTGGTAAAGTATTGGTAATTGGAAGATTATGTATATTGAAGAATAATGTTCTTGCATGGATAGTATGTAATGATATTGGTATGATGTCGTTGGAATATATACTATAAGGTTGTTATCGTGTTCATTGGAGTCGGAAGGTTTTGAAGAAGGTAATAAATTGAAATCATGCATCTTGGATGAAATATGTGAATTGCTAGTGCGATTGTTGATTATGTTAATAGTTTGGCCGGGTTTGAATTCCCGGATTGTGTTGGTTGAGAATTTGGCTATGTTGAATGTTGAGGATGGTATATTTACAGAGGAAATGCTGCCGAAATTTCGGTAGCCAAGTGTTTCCTTAAGATTTCAACTCTAAGTATACTAATGAGAGTTTTGGTAAAAACGACCAATTTGCAGATTTTGACGAAATTGTGACGTGAATTTGGAATAGCAAAAGGAGCGGAAAGAGGTATGTAAGGCTTCACCCTTCTTTCTATGGCATGTCTTAGGTGTAATAAGTCGGGTACGAGCCTCGGGGACAACTCTGTTCCCCGGAATCCGCACCTAAAGTTTTCTCCTTTTTGTTCAATAGAATTGAATTAGAAAGTGTGCCAATTGTGGGAAAAACCTCCTAAACCCTTAGCACTTGTATAAATGGGACCCGATTACCCTAAGATCCTCACAAGTAACGCTATGACACGTAATATATGTAAATCGTATATGCTACCTCATCCGGCCCGAGGTGGGCCTGTTACTCTCAGATTTTCCTTATAGTCTTGTTTGACTTACTTGAAGTGAATCTAAAGGGAAACTTTAATCCCGATTTCGTTACCAAATGATAAGTACTATGACTCCTCTAACGAGGATACTTCCATGACGATAATGATAACAATGATGTTAGATAAGAGGATATGCCTATGATACGTACTACCAGAACGACTCTATGAGTAAGATGACTAAGCTAAGTATCTTATGTAAACATGAAAATGATAAACTAATTTTCGAATCCTATTTATATTCCCTAGCTATGACTTCACTTTCTAAAGACTTCCAAGCCTATGAACTGTCATCTATGACGCCCACGATTTCATTCTACGTTTACTTTAATACTATTCTCCGTTGACCATCTCACCTTAAAATATTCGTCCCTTCGAGGTGAGACAAGAGCGATCATGAGTATTCCATAATGTACTCGGAGGTCACCGACCTTACGTCACTCCGATGGCTACATGATTTTCCCTTGGGCTCCCTTGTGTGCTTATATGATGTATATTTATATAAAACATGTATATTTATATAAGATATGTATATATATATATATATAAAACATGTATATGTATATAAGATATATATATAAGTATATAAAATATGTATATGTATATAAGATAAGTAAATGTATATAAGACATGTATATGTATACAAGCTATGTATATGAATACAAAAATATGTGTACGTACATAAGATGTGTATATGCATACAAAGTACATATATGCAAGCTATGTATATGAACCTGGCCTGGGGGGAAGGGATACATGGGGGAATGGGAAGGGAAACATGTTTCATTGCTACCTGATCAGCTGGCTTATCATCCCGGACGCGGGGTGCCCGGACGCGGGATATATGGGTGAGCCGGTGTATATCGGCGCTATGTGGGAGAGCCGACATTGCTCGACGCTATGATATGACCTACCATGTCATGACCAGACATGCTATGATAAGATATGCTCTGGTAAGCTATACTATGACATGATATGCTATGATCTACCACGACAGGACATGATATGACAAGCTATGCTATGCTATGATACGCTATGACATGTTATGCTATGGTGAGACATGCTATGACACGCTATGCTATGACACGACACGCTATAACATGCTATGCTATGATATGATGAACTATGATATGATATACTATAGCCTGACATACTATGACACGATATAATATAACGCGATATGCTACGACAAGACAAGATAAGATATGATACGATATGATAATACATGACATGGTATAAGTTCTATTTTCTATGTCCTATGACTCCATGACATTATTAATTATACACTATGTTATTGCTTGTGTTATCTTCCATGTCTTACATACTCGGTACACTATTCGTACTAACGTCCCTTCTTGTGGACGCTGCGTTCCATGCCGCGCAGGTCGGCAGACAGGTGGACTTGATCCTTAGGAGCTCTACCAGCGGTACTCTACAGCGCTCCAGTTGTTCCGGAGCCTCACTTCAGTGGTACTATTTTGTGTATGTATTCTTGGGCACGACAGTACTCGGCCCTTTCTATGTATGAGCGTACTATGTCTAGAGGCTCGTAGACAGATATGTACAGTCAGTCAGGTACAGTTAGAAATATGGTGTTTTATCATGTTAATGTTGTTGTATAAAGTGATAACGAAGTTTACTAGTCTATGTTCATAATGACGCTGCTAATGTTAATGTTAAAAAAAAAAATATATATGGCACCGTTCATACGGCTTGCTAAGAGGTAAAGGCAAAACGATAGACAAGGGGCGCTTGGTACAAGTATCGGGTACTCGTCACGGCCCCTAGTTGGGTCGTGACACCGCTAGAACTGGGAGTTCTCCCTCTGCCTTTACCATGGCTGACTGGTGCATGTGAACCTGTCCCCATAGGGCGTACAGATGCTGAAGATCCGGCTATCGACCCTGAAGGCTGGGTCCTACCTCTACCATGAACTGAGGGGCAATCACGCATGATATGACCTGGTCGACCACATGATTAGCAAACATCCGAACCCAATCGGCACCGACCCCAATGTAACTTTCCACACTGGGAACATCGTAGTGCGGGTGGCCTTGCCTGACCTGAATCATCTCTGAACTGAGACCCCAAATAACTCTGACTCAGCCCGGAACGAGTAGATCTGTCGAATCTCTGGCCTGAAAACCGTGGAGGTGCACTAGTCATAGAATATCCTAAGTGCCTGGACATCTGCTATCTGTGACCACCTCTAAACTCACTCATCGGACCTGAAGATCTGGCCCTCTTACCATCACCCTTATCCTGCTCGCGTTCACTTCTCTGCTGCTGTAGGTTTTCTTCTAAGTTTTGAGCATGAGCCTGAATGCGTGCAATATCCATATTGTCCTGAAGGGATGCAGTCAAGCATCTATCCATCAAATGTGGCCCTAGGCCTTTCACAAATTGGTGTACCCGATCACCCATATCCGCTACCATGGCCGAAGCATACCTAGCCAAGGAATTGAAGCGGAGACTATATTCTCGAGCACTCATGCTACCTTGCCTCAAATTTAGGAACTTATCGGCTCTAGCTCGCCGAACTTCTGGAGGCATTTAATGTCGGAGGAATGCATCAACAAACTCTTGCCATACCGGGGGAGGTGCATTGGCTCTCCGTGAATCCATCCAAACAGTATACCATTGGATCGAGACATCTCTCAATCGATATGATGCTAACTCCACCGATTCGGTGTCCGAAGCATGTATCAATGGAAGCGTCCTCAACATACCATCAATGGAATACTGAGGGTCCTCCTCCGGCGTTGATCCAAAGAATTCCGGAGGGTTCAAAGTAATGAAGTCACGGGCTCTTGCACTAATAGCCCTGTACTTTGCCGCTGAGTCTGAGCAGCAACCAACTGTGTAAGCAAATGTATGACCTGTTTTACATCTTGGCCTGAAGCATCCAGTGGAGGAGCTGGAGGTGCTGGAGCTGGGGCTGAAGCTCCCTCACACTCCTCTAATATAGGTACTGAACGGGAGGACTGAGATTGAGCCGCACTCTGGGACTCACTTTCCTCTACTACCGGTGGTGGTGCTCTTTCAGCCCGCTTTTCTGCCATCGTCTTGCCCTTTTGGGCTGCTGTAGCCTTTCTCTTTACAGGCATTTCTGAAAAACACAACAGACGATTAAGGGACAAAAATTTCTTGTGTCATAGCTCTATTGCACGATTCTTATGAAGAAAGATGGTCATTCATTCCTATAATGTCCGCAGCTTCTTGTTTATAAGTGTGGCGCGCAACACACCCATAATCAAGACTTTACTAGACACGGCTCGTAGACACACCCTAGGACTGAACTGCTCTGATACCACTTTTGCCACGACCCGTCTAGAGGGCCGCGACGAGCGCCCTATGCTAGCCTACCCGGGCACCCCCTGACTTACACTTAAGCTTACATCTAGGTGAGCCACATAATTAAACACATAATTCTACTCATTCATCATGCTAGTCCCATTGGACGACAATGCCTTTATATCATAATTGGCACCTATGCCACGTCAACGTACATGAGCCAACAAGGCTATCAAAGTGACATACAAAATATAGGCCGACAAGGACGGACATATCTAACCATATACACGTGACTACGAGCCTCTAAGAAGAGTATAACATATCACATGGGTGGGACAGGACCCCGCTATGCCCATAATTATATACACAAAAGAATAAGTACCCAAAAGCTATGGCTCCGAATGAAATGGAGCTCTACTATGTAATCTCTGAGAAAGCAGTTATGGATCAAGCCTGTATCCCTGTGCACCTGCGGGCATGACGCAGCGCCCACAAACAAAAGGACGTCAGTACCAAGAATGTACTGAGTATGTAAAGCATGATCAATATCAATATAGAAGCATAAATAGCAACATAAGAAATAGCACAGAATGGGAGATGGCAATATCATCGTCATATGCACTTACTTGCCTTTCTTAGGAACTTTCCATTTCTAATTCGTGTTTGTGTACATACATCATTATCCGCATTCGTAATAGTACCCGTACCATATTTGTGCTCGTATTCGTATACATGCCCCTTATTCACATTCATATACATAGTCATATCATATTCGTATTCATATCATATACATAATCATATCATATACATAGCATACCCGACCACGTAGGATCGGTGTTTCATACATACTTTGCCAACCAAGGCTCAAGGTCACTCATACCTGGCCCTACTAAGCTTCAGGGTTACATCTACCTGGCCCTACCAAGGCGTCAGGGTTGTCCGTACCATCTGTAGAGGTGTGCGCGCGTTACGTAATCATATACATACTTATTTACATATCTTACCTGGCCTCATAAGCTCGGGGTTCCATAATAGTCGTACATAGATACATATACATCATGGCTCATAAGCCTTTTTACTATTAACATCATTATCATAATCGTCATCGTCATAATTATTACCATTATCATCGATATCATTATCACTATTATCGTCATTCACCACATCTATCTCTATAGGCTTACTCGCCATACGAGGGATTAGCACAATCATAGCGAGTCAAGAATCTTGAGCTTACAAGCTCGGAAGATCAATTCATTTGAAGGATATCATAGCCTCATAGAAGATTTAGACGTTTGGCCAGAGAAACATGTCTTATGAAAGAAGGGTTAGCCTTACATACCTTTTCCGTTCAACTACTTTACACTTGCGCGTCCTCCTCCAATGCTAGCGTTTCTACCTTCATTAAAGTCATACTATCATTAGCATCGATAGCTAGCATATATGACTAAAGCTAGAGAAAATCGGACAGTATCTCCTCTATTTATACGACATTCCTCCAAAACGTATATCTACTCCCAAACGTCAACGATACATTCACAATACCATAACAATAGTCATTATTCATCCACATTATCCACATTTCTCAATTTGCTTTTGATCACATACATCTATGGCTATAACACACGACTATGTCCATTCACGTACATTACTCATCTCATGTTCTCCACATCATTTATAACACATTTGCATCATAATACTTCAAGATTCATAACTCAATTCAAACTATTTCTCAAAATGACACTAATCCATAATCATGACCCCTTTTGCCATACCTTTCTACAATCCAAGTATTTAAACTCTTAAATACCTTAAACAACATAGAAATATCATGAATCTTACCTTAGATGTTGTAGGAACAAGCCTTGGTTGATAATACTCCACTTGAGAAAAATCCTAGTTTACCTCCATGAGATTTCTTGACTTTGAATGATCTTTGATGGTTTTCTTACACTTGATTCACTTGGTTTATGTTGTTGATCACCAAATATCCTTGAATTATTGTGGAATATATGTAGAGAGATGTTTTAGAGAGAAGGAGTGTGAAGTGGAAGTGAAATGAAATAACCTTGGTCCCTTTATTTAATGCACCAAAAATCTGCCCCGACCACTTATACGGACCAACATACGGTCCGTATAATTTATATGGACCATATGTCTGGCCGTATATTTGGTCCAGAAACATGTTGCCTTTTTGGGCTGATTATACGGTCCCAAACATATGGACCGTATAATTTATACGGCCAGTATGTTTGGCCGTATAACCCCCAGTGGTTCTGAAGTTCGTTTCGTCTATTCATTTGATCTCCAATCCTTATGGAACCTTCTGAACACTTTTTCAACACCTCAATACCAATCTAAGGGACATTATCACTCTTCTCCAAGTCATCATTTAGGCCTTGCTAACTCGTTACTCGTATTTCCTTTCCGATACCTATCGTATGCCTTGCCTCATGTTAGCCAACTTTCTCGTCTGACATCGGATGCCCTTGAAATCTCACTTAGGGTCATCAAACCTTGTTTCTTACTTATGGAAATATCGTATAATCGTACTCCTCACTAGTTCATTCTCTTGCGTACCAACGGAAGATTTTTTGAGGTGTAACAAAGGTGCAGAGGATGGCTTCCTTTTATTGTTTGGGGGTTTGACTAAGCCTCAGGATATTCAGTATTCAGGGGCCGCCGGTGACACTACGGAGGTGTTACCCACCACTATTTCCTCTGTTTTCGAGCCTATCCAGACATCAGATCCTGAGACTTGACACACAGATGCGCCAGAAATCTAGACTCTGGCTTCACAGCCACAGCGTGCATCCCCACCGCCACAGAGGGCAGCTCCACAACCCGAGGGTCCCGCCGCACAGCCATAGAGGGCAGCCAGAGTTGCTGACCCATATGCTTTCTCACTTGAGAACTTCAGGAAGTTCGCAAAGCAGGAAGCGACGATAGATGAGCAGTCTAGAATCATAGTCAGGCAGCTAGATAAGTTTGTAAACAAGAGGGTTGATGCTGCTATGGCGCTACTAAGGTAGGCCACGGTGGCTCGCTTGGATAGTTTTGAGACGCAGCTTAAAGCTTTGGAGTTATCTCGGCCAAGTACTTATACCGATGTATTGAGGGTTTAGTTGGAGCAGCTGAAAGCTGCAGTACTGATTTTACAGGCTCATGATCTGAGTGTAGTGGCAATTCCACCCCCCACCAGGACTGAGATGGATGAGGACATTTTTCCAGTGGTACAGTTACTTGATGATGAGGGAGCTCCTACTGTCACTTCAGCTACCGAAGGAAGAAGAAGAGAGTGGTGGAGGATGAAAATGATGAGGGTGATGAGGTGCGAGAAAGGACTCGACCTCGGGGGCAGAGCTTAGAGGAGTAGTATATCCAGGAAGCTACCCTGGATTCTCTGGAGTTGAACTACCCTCGTGAGACTACAGGAGCCAGTTCCTAAAGGCAGTGCTCATCTGGAGAGACTTTGCCACCGCCCCACCCTATTCCAGAGCTAGTGCCTGAAGGCATTACTGCTACTACTGCTATTGATGCTTCAGCTGATGCCTCGTAGGCCTTAGAGCCGCGAGATGAGCAGCATGCCTAGTGCGCCACAGGTATTCCTACTCCCTTGTTTTTAATTTACTGCATTTGGGACACTGTAGATTTCTTTAGTTGGGGGGTATGGGTACTTGATATGTAGATAGTGTATATATGTGTTTAGAAACCCCCCGGCTTTTCTTTGCCAGAGTTCTTTTCCTGAGGGTCTTATTTTGTTGAAATTGGCATGTGTAGGATGTTTCTTAGATAGAATAGAGTAGTTTTGACTTATTTGGTAGTGTTCTGAAAGTTATGGCATATTTTGTGATTTTGTTGGAAAGTTTGGACCCCTCGAAAAGCTTGAAAGATGCATACTTAGAAACAACTACTGGTTGATGCGATTGATTATTGGGGTATTGTGTGTGATGAATGATTGCTAAGGAGGTCACAATTGTAAAAATATTCATTCTTATGCCAATGTGTTTGTGAGATGTTAGCTGTATTCATACTATGCATGTGTGATCTGGAACTTGCCCGGTTAGTCATGTTTGAATTCGGCAGATGGTTTGGTTGTGAAATAATCTTAGGCTTTATTTATATAAATAGTCGCTTTGCCTTATAAGCCTAACCATTAAATGTAAATATCCCTAGTTTTCCCTTTTTGAGCCTCTGACCTTTTTGTTGGCTAGCTGTAACAAACCCATACCCTTTTTGAATTGAATTCTACTTTTGCACCCGGTCCCTCCTTGATACTATGAGATAAAAGAGGCTAAAAGCCTAAGTTGGGGGTGGAACAAGTGTGAAGTAGAGGCTGAAAGCTTAAGTTGGGGGTGGTGTAAGTTATGGTAGTTAAAACTCGATGTGTTTGATGTACATATTTATAAAAAGAAAAATAATCAAAAAGTTTGTAACACAAAAAGAAGGTTAAGTTTTATTAGGAATAAACAATATTGACGTCATAGAAAGAAAATAAAGGGAGAAAAGCAGAGGTGAATAAAGGTGAAGAGAAGTGTAGTGTTCAAGGAGGGTGAGTGAATAATAAAAAAAAGTATCTTACCCATCCCTAAGCCTACATTACAAGCCGAAAACAAGTCCTAGCCTGATCACAACTGAATTGTCCAAGGATGAAAGTATAGAAAATAAGGGCAAGCCTATGGTATTTGCATGTAGATTTGATTTTTTTTTGTGAGAGTGAGTGTCTTCTTTTCTCCTTAGTATTTTGTCCCTTTTTCATTGTATATATGTGTGTGGGGCATTTTTTGGTCTATGTGAGGGCATAAGGATTGAAAATTGTGCAAAAGAAAGTGACCGCCTAAAGTGACGTTTGTGTGTATCATGATATATTCGATAATGTAATATCATAAATTGAAGCTTCATTGTGAGTCGTAGCATTCTTGAGTTATGCATCATATTTTGATCATGAAAGTGAGGTGGTCCCTGGTAGTAAAACATGCATGCCTGTAGTTCTAAGTCAAAACCATTGTAGACATTATTACTCTGTGATATCTAAGTGATAGTTGAGTCGTTGTGTTGTTTTTCTTGCTTGAGGACAAGCAAAGACTTTAAGTTGGGAGTGTTGATGTACCGTGAAATTATGGCACATTTGATGCTTTTTAACTCTAAGTTATACTTGTTTTCGAGTGAGTTTGTGTCAGTTTGATGTGTTTTATGTATATTGCTGGTATTTATTAGTCGGACTACAAAAGCAAGTGAGAATAAGGAAATTTAAGACTCAGCACTGTTTATGTACTTGTACTGAACCGGCGTTATTCGACGAACCGTCAATTGAGCCATCATTATGCTTATCAGAGATGTTCAGAGACTGTGCAACTTTGGGATGCAAAAGGACGAGAATATTGACTGACTGTCAACATGCTTGACGGTCCGTCGAAGTGCACCGTCGTTTGAAGTTCTGAGGCTTGGTTCTCTGTCAGCAGACCGTCAAGTGTATCTTCGTTACTCGACGGTACGATCGATGTACATTGACGGTCCGTCGAGTTGCAAACTGACTGGGGCAGTTTAGTCTTTATTAATTCCGAGTCTTTGACTTCTATAAACACATGATAGGGTTTATTTTTCAGACATTTTGAGTTTAAGAATTGTATTGAGCACTTTGAGTTCTTAGTGCTTTTCAAGGGTTTCAAGAGTATTCTATTTTCGTTTATCTTCAATTCTCTTTGTAAGTTCAAGACTATTACAATTACAATTTTTTGTGTGTTCATCAATTCCATGAGTAGCTAAATTCTCTACTAAGATTGTGGACCCAAGGATGGGTGTTTTGGGAATGGGTTTCTAGTTTTGATATATGCATAATGGATTGTTAGGGTTTGTTAGTTCTTCATTATTCATTGTTAGTTGATGGTTGCAAACATTAACGTATGCCATAAATCTTGATTTATTTGGGAAAATAATCAGGGTTTGGTAAGAGCTAGTAACAAGAACTCAAGGCATTAAATCTTGTTTAATCAATTCACTTAGAAATAAGAGGAATTTACTTGGCATAATTAATCGTTCTTCATATAGTGTCTTATGTATTTGGAAAAATCATAAAGAGATATTGTTCTTAATTATTGGGAAATATTAGGAACTCCATTAGAGATTAAGTGCACTCATAGAACGACCCATTAGAAGTATATCATATTAGAACCCTAAGCATTGCATTCATCTGGCGGGAACACAATCTTGGTTTCTTTTACCATATATTACAATCCAAAGCAATTAGTCATAAATAACCAACTCTCTACAAATTCATCGGAATAAGACATTAGACCTAAATAAAGTATTCTACGATTTTAGTCGCCACTGTGACACTAGGACCACTACAGCGGTACCGCAGAAGTGGTGACCCTACCGCTATAGTGGCCATGCGTAATTCTGGTGAGCGCAGAAGCGGAACCGCTATAGCGGTCTGTTAATCGCTATAGCGGGTGAAGAGTAGTTAGATTCATTAAATGTGTGTTAAAAGCCCTAAGTCTTTCATTCAATACCATTCCGACTTTAGAGATTTTTGGGAGCATTCAAGGATGTTCTTTATAGAAAATCATTGTGGTATGTTCTTTCACCTTCCTTTCCTTTCCTTGTTCCATTAATCACCTTAGGAATCCATTAAGCATGCTAGTTTCCTTAGGAAATGGTGGATTGAAAGAGGATTTTGTGGGTTCTTCATTCTAGGATTTTAAAACTTGAACTATTGATTGGGTTAGCTTCATTAAGCATGGGATTGATGATTAGAGTCTACTATTTCATGATTTCTTCTTTATCAGTGTGTAATTTATGAAATTGGAAGTTGGGGTTTATGCCCAAATTTGGGGGTTTTGCCTCTCATCTGAATTAATGTGATTTGTTAGTTAGTCTAGCTTATAATTGATAGGAGTTGATCACCTAGAACATTAATTTCATGTTGAGACCTATAGATTCCTTAATTCATCTTTTTAGTTCATAAATCCCATTCCATAGGTTGAGATTTGGGTCTTGAATAGAAGTAAAGGTTGAATGATGTTTCTTCTTGATTCTAATTTCATAATTCGCATATGATTAAACTTCCATTATTCGTAGGCTCAAAGGAAGGGCAAGACTAAGGTTTGACTGTTAAAGATTTGTTGTTCGATTTCCAGGTAAGTTACGGTTACCTTAAGGTGAGATTTCGATTAGCAAAGCGTATGTTTGGATGACATTGTCAGAGAATGCATGTAAACCTTCAGGTACGAAGTTGGGTTAGATATTGCCTATGGTTGGACCTTGGTGTATGATTTGGGGGCTAGCCACCCCGTTGCATTGCTGACTTATCTTGTTTTATTTACTTATTGGCTTGTTGCCACGTTGAGACATCAAATATGGGTGATTAGTGATATATCATGACTATGATATTGCGGTACATTATTTGATTTGATATTGAGATGAGAATTGTGATTCCATTGTGGCTTATTGTGTTGCCTTATTATTGATATGACTTGTGCGCCGTGTGTGGTACTGTTGGGGATTGAATTGGTTGTTAATATCACATTGTATCGTATTCATACACATCTCCATGATACATTGATATTGCATTGTTATGGTACTGAGAAGGAAATACTGATACGTTGAAACATAATGAGTAACAATGGGCCCCACCACGCCCAGTCTGAGATCCCCCTCTCGTACTCTGAGTACCATCTCTAGCTGGCTGGGGCCTACCTCTAGAACCATAGGAAGTACCGCGGCTTGACTGAGCACCGGCCTTCTGAAAAGTCCCACCTCGACCACCAGATGACACAGGAGTCTTCGGCAGTTGATAATCCCGCCGGGGTCAGGGACATCTCCTAGCAACATGCCCAATCTCTCTACAAGAAAAGCAGGTGAGAGGAGTCGAATGCTGAAACACGGAAGCTGAAGACCCAGATGAAGCAGCCCTGTCCACTGGTCTGAAGAACGAGCTCTCAGGAACTCTTTGCCTAGGTGGCTCACTAGAGGAAGCTGACAACGCCGAATGCACGAGACGATCGAAATATGGCTGGGGTGGCCTCGAAAACTGACCGGCGCCCCTCAAACCAAAACCCCCAAAACTGCCAGTGTGACATGGCCTCTTGTCACCACCCCCAAAAGCACGGGCCTTAGCGCCCTCAACCATAGAAGAATGCTCGATAATGGACTGGAAGGAAGCCCCCATAGACTCCATCTGAAGACAAGGAATCTGTAGAGTGCTCATTAGTCCCCCAACAAAGCGCCTGATCCTATCGGACTCAGTAGGGATCAACAGAGTAGAATAACGGGTAAAATAAAGGAAACAGGTCACATAGGACTCCAAGGACATGCCCCTTTGCTCAAGGTGTAAAAACTGCTCCCTACCTGCCTCTCTCAAAGACCGAGGCACATACTTCTTAAGAAAGGCCCAATAAAACTGAGTCCAAGTCAAGGGACGAGAACCCTCTGGTTTGCACTCCACGAAATACCTCTACCACGTCTTCGCATCGCCGCGAAACTGGTAGGATACATAATTAATGCCGTGGGTCTCCACTATCCCCATACGGTGCAGCAACTCATGCATATCAAGAATAAACTCATACGCATCCTCAGACGAAGTACCAGAGAATCTCGGTGGCTCTAAGTTCCTGAATCTCCCAACAAGGTCCTGATTAGAAGTAGTCATAACGGCGCCCTCCATGGGCCTAATCTCGTAACCAAGAGCGAGTATCGCATCAATCCAAGGAGCCATAGCTGCAACGGGATGTGCTGCCCGTGTAGGTGCCTGCTCAGGGGTCTGCGCCCCAACCCTAGTCTGTGAACCCCCACCGGGAGTAGTAACACCGGCGGCCGTTTGCTGGGCATCAAGGTGAAGTAAAATGCTGGCCATAGTGTCATGTACGACCTGGTTAGAAGTAACCTCAGGCTGTGTCTGTGCTGGGGCCACACTATCCTCTGCAGCCTGGTCTCTACCCGGCTGATACTTAGGCTTAGGAGATGGAGACCTCTCTTGGCGCTGGCCCACAGCAGGAGCTCTGCCCCTGGCTGGACCTGCCCCGCGGCTTCTCGCTCTGCCGCGTCCCCTGGCTGTAGCACGCCCTCGGGTGCCAGCCATAGCTGTTGGCTCTGGCACCTGACCTCGGTCCATCGTAGCTCGATTCCTCATAATCTGTGAGAGAAGAGAATAGAGTCAGATACCAATTTGATCTTTCCAGATACCAAATTGAATAAAGTAGCACGAAGAATGAAAAAAAAGTGATATTTCCTAAATGTCCTAGAGCCTCCCGTAGATAAGTACGCAGCTCATCGTACCGATCCACGAGACTCTACTAGACACGCCCTTGTATTAAAGATCGGGTAACCTAGGGCTCTCATACCAACTTGTCACGACCTATTTTGCCTAAGTCATGCGGACACTTACCTTCTCACCTCGGTAAGCGAATCCTCAACCCAACAATGAATAAATACCTAAAAGAATGAAATTAAGCAGCGGAATAGAACAAATACGTAAGTCTCACGATATATATATACATAAGTAGTACAAAGTGCCAAATGACAATGAACACCCCAGGGTCTAGTCTGAATAATACAAGAGCATCTAAAGGGAAATAATACAATCTGGAATACTAATACATAAAGTGTCTATGTCTCTGAATAAAATAGGACATAAGATAGAAAACTCTTCAAGGCGACGGATGGTCATGCTCACCCTGGAAACTCGAGAATAGAGCTAAAGAGACTATCAGCCACATGTCACAGAAGTGGATCCGACCTGATACTCTGCATTCATAAAAGGAAGCAGCAAGTGGAGGTTAGCACAAACAACAGTACTAGTAGGCATCATCGACCGACTAAGCATAGCTAACATAATTTAGATAATAAAGCAGATAACCAAATAAAGCAGCAAGTATAAGACAATAAAATCAATCCAAATTATCCGTCATCACCTATGTAAAGCATCTAATCCAAATGTGCCAAGTCTTAATATAGCCAATCCAATCCAACATCATAATATAACACCAACATCTCAAACCAAGTCATAATGCAATGTAATGCATTAATGGTATAAATGAAATGCAATGCCGTGCAAGTGCGGTGCACACACGTACTCCGGATGGAAATATCGACGTCTCGATAGCACAACCCAGTGTGACTCGCGAAGTCTAAGTGCTACCTGTCCCGGGTCTTTGTCCAACAGATAGACGGGATCCCGGATCTTTGCCCCGGGGGGTTCTCACAGGCACCACCCTGCGGGACCCGCGGAGTCCATGCACTAACAACGATTCTGAAACTAACATCGGATATCGGCCATGCAACAACAATTCTGAAATTGATCATCGGACATCTAGCATCTCATGTCACTCAAGTGAAAGAGTTTTCTCAAATATCAATTTCACTCAATCAACGATTTCGGGATGAACATCGGACATCGGCCTCTCACGTCACTCAAGTAAAATTGAGCCCAGCTCATTAAGAGTTTCATCAATGTCATCAATATCTCAACAATGTATCATGAAGATAAGAGCGCGTGCAATGCATGAATCACGTCAATAATCATGCTCAATAGCACAAGTACCAACATTGGGTATGCCAACAATATATTCGAATCACAAATACCGACAGTGGGTATCCCAAAAATATAACTGAATCACAAGTACCAACAATGGGTACGCCAACAATATATCCCAGTACAAATACCAACAGTGGGTATGCCAACTATGTCATAATCAAGACGATCAACAGAATCCAATATCCATCAACAACTCACGGCATCAAGCCAACACAAATAAACAATCAAACACAACACAACGGGGTGGCTAGTCCCAACACACAACAGGGCCCAACCTAAGGCAATATCCAACTTGACTTCATACCCGAAGGTTCATATGCTGTCTCCGACAATATAATCTAAATATGCTCTTCGCTATACTAAGTCTCACCAAGGGTAAGCCATAACTTACCTGGATGGCCGAATCGCAACACCAACAACTCACTCCTTTGCCTTTCCATTCCGCTGACCCTCAGAACCAAAGTAATCTAAGAATAATCGAAATCTAGATTAGAAATCATGAAGAATGATACTAATATTGCTACTATTCATTTTAGGTGAATTTCAACCTTAGAAATTGGGAAAATGGGCCACAAGGGTAAAACGAAAAATTCGGAAACAAAATATCAAATTAAGCACTAGGTGATCATAACCCAACCACTAATTGCTGATTTAACTCAAGGACTAGCCTAATTTATGATTTCAAGCAAAACCCCCAAATTGGGTATAAACCTTTACTCTTTGATTCCGAAATTTAACGCTAAAAGTGGAAGATATATGATTAATAAGCTTAGATTAGTCAAAATCTAACATAAACATCATCAATTTCCTCATACATGAGCCTAAGGAAAAGTTCATCAAAACCCTCCTTCAAATTCCATCACTAAGGGATTGTTAAAGGGAAGAGGGAAATCTAAGATGATTGTGATTAAGGAAGAGTAAAGGATTAGGCAAGATTTACCTCAAAGAATGTCAAAAAAATCACTCCAAGAACTGTTCCCCAAAGCTCAAATTTCGAAATGGGAAATAATGAGGGTCTAAGGTTTATTTAAATCACACTTAATGAAATTACCTGACCCGTCACCGCCACACCGGTGCCGCTACAGCGTCCTTAAGACCGCCATGGCAGCATGGCCAGCAATACACATGGCCACCACAGCAGCCAACACACCGTAATAGCGGTGCCGCTGGGACGCCACTGGTGCTTCCATTGCGGGCACCAGGTACCAGAAATCTCCTATTTTTCTAAGTCTTCAATCGAAATCCCGAGCTATTCCCGAGGCCATCTGCTCACAAACCATACACACAAACCCACAAAAAAATACGCTACAAACGCGCTCGTGGCCTCAGAATTTCCAATGGAGGCCTCGTTGATCGAGTCAACCCCTGATGCCTTAATTCCAATTTCACAACCCAAGTCTCGAAATGCATCCGAGTGCATTGGGAACAGAACAAAATACACACACAAGTTCTAATCAACCATCTGGACTGTTATATCCCGCATTTTGCGCATTTGGATAATTTAAGATAATTGCGGGGAGATGACAAGCAAGGCCTTATTTTTTTTATTTTGTTTGGCATACAAGTTGTTATGAAAAATTTGAAGTGGGAATATTAAGAAAGGTCAAGGGCATAACGGGAAATTCGCAATATGACTCGTGGAATTATGGAGGAAGACGAAGGGCGAATTTGGAAATTGGAAAAATTAAAATTTGTCATGAAGTACAAAAAAAAAATGGGCTTATGTTTTGGGCCATGTTGGCCTTCCCACTTGGAGTGGGCTTAGCCCACTTTGGATCTTAATGGATAAATAAAAAGATGACTTAGTCATCTTATTTCCAACACCTTCTAGACATTTCAAGAAAACAAAAGAATAAGAAAAGCAAGAGAAAGCTCCAAGGCCATTTCCGCCAAGTGCAAAAACCAACAAGAAAATTGACAAAAATTCCTTCAAAAATCATTTTCTACCAAGTGGAGGGTCCTTAACAAAGTAGAGTTGTTATTGAAGCAAGAAAAACACAAATTCATAAGTTGGAAATTCAAGCAAGTTGGAGAATCAAAGAAGAAGGTAAGGGTTCATCCTTTTCTTATATGTTATGGATGTTGTGCATGTTGTAGTGTGTAAAAATGAGTGAAATTCATGAAGAACAAGAATATAGGTGTGTGGTCGTGCATGCCTATGTGTGCGTATGAATCATGTTTTAATTATTCTATCTAGTGTTTGGTTGTTATTGTTGTGGATGCTATGTTGATAATGGAAGTTGAATGATTTTGGAGAGGTTGTAGTTGTGTGTGCATGATGTTAGCCGTGTAGTTGTGGTGTGGTGTGGAGGAAGATGAGTTAATTTTATTTAGTATATTGATTGTTGTTGTGTGGATTCTATATTGCTAACAAAAGCCTAATGAGCTTAGTGAAGTATTAGTAGTTGGAGGCTTGTCTTGGAAGATTATGTAAATTGAATATTATGTTCTTACATGTATGGAAGGTAATGATATTAATATGGAGTTGTTGGAATGTATATTATAAGGTTGTTATTGTTTTATTGGAGTTGGAAGGTTTTGAAGGAATTAGTAAATTGATTAAGTTGTTATAATGTATCTTGGATTGAATATGGAAATTGTTAGTATGGTTGTTGATATTATGTTGATAGTTTGGCCGGGTTGAATTCCTGGATTGTTGTTGATTAAAAATTGACTGAGTTGAACTTTGGGGATGGTGTATTTTCAGGGGAAGTGCTGCCGAAATTTCGGTAGCCAAGTATTATCTTAAGATTTCAATTCTAAATGCTGTAATCAAGTTTGGTAAATATGACCAATTTGTAGATTTTGGCGGATTTGCAACTTGAATTTGGAATAGCATAAGGAGCGGAAAGAGGTATGTAAGGCTTCACCCTTCCTTCTACGGCATGTCTTAGACGTAATAGGTCGGGTACGAGCCTCGGGGACAACTCTATTCTCCGGAATCCGCACCTAAAGTTTCCCCTTTTTCATTCAGTAAAATTGAATTAAAAATTGTGTGAAATGTTGGAAAAACTTCCTAAACCTCTAGAACTTGCATAAATAAGACCCGACTACCTTGAAACTCTTACAAGTAACGCCATGACATGTAACATATGCAAATGGTGTACGCTACCTCATTCGGCCCGAGGTGGGCCCATTGTTCCCGGATTTTCCCTATTGCTCCGTTTGACTCATTTTGGAGTAGAATCCAAAGGAAGCTTTTGATCCTTGATCCAATTATCAAACGATAAGTACTGTACTAGTTTTAATGGAAATATGTCTATGATGACCATGATAACGATGATGCTAAGGAAGATAATACGTCTATGATAAGTATGACAAGAATGATTCCATGACTAAGAGTCTTAAGCTAAGGACCCAATATGAATATGAAAGTATCAAACTAGTTCTTGATTTCAATTCTATTCCTTGGTTATGACACCATCCTCTAAAGATTCCAAAGCCGATGAATTGATTTCTATGACGTCCATGATTTCATTCTATGTTTCTTTCAACACTATTCTCTGTTGATAGTCTCGCCTTAAAATACTCGTTCCTTCAAGGTGAGACAAGGCGATCATGATTGTTCCATAATGTAATCGGAGGTCACCGACCTTATGTCACTCTGATGGTTACATGATTTTCTTTGGGCTCTCCTGCATGCTTATATGACATATGTATGTGAGATATGAATATGTACATGGGGGATGGGAAAGGAAACATGTTTCATTGCCACCTGGTCAGCTGGCTTATCATCCCGGACGCGGGATATATGGGCGAGCCGATGTATTTCGGTGCTATGTGGGCGAGCCGACATTGTTCGGTGCTATGCTATGTCCTGCTATGCTATGACACGATATGATATGACATGATCTCATATGATTTGATACGATATGATATGATATGATATGATAAGACATGACATAATATAAGTTCTATTTTCTATGTCTATCAAAAAGAAATGTTTTCCAAAGACAGACAAGCATGCATAGTATCTGGCCTGAAAGGGCATTCCTATGTACAGGTTACTTTCTTATTTCATTATATGTCCTATGATCCCATGATATTGTTATTCAAGCTCTATGGTTCGGCTTGCATTATTTTTCCATGCCTTACATACTCGGTACACTATTTGTACTGACGTCCCTTCTTGTGGACGCTGCGTTTCATGCCGCGCAGGTCAGCAGGTAGACAGGCTTGACTCCTAAGAGCTTCATTAGCATTACTATAGCGGCGCTCCAGTTGTCTCGGAGCCTCAGTTCCTTGGTACTATTTTGTGTATATATTCGGGCACGGCAGTACTTGGCCCTTCTTATGTATATGTGTACTATGTTTAGAGGCTCGTAGACAGATATGTACAGTTAGATGTTTTGTACTCTTGAGGGTCCTCGTCGCTGTATAATGTACTAGCAAAGTTTATTAGTCCGTGTTTATAATTATGCTATTAATGTTGATGTTAAGCAAAAAAAAGGATATGGTATAGTGCATACGGCCCACTTAGTGATAAGAATACGATACGAGATAGGGGGTGCTCGGTACAAGTATTGGGTACCCGTCGCGACCCTAGTTGTGTCGTGACATGGACCTCTCAGAATCGACAGAATTCCAAAAAAGGTTCGTTTACCCAAAAGTCAACTTTGGGTCAATCATTTTCACTTTAAGCCTATATTTCACAAAAGGTGTTCGAATCCGATCTAGACACCTCGAGAAGCATGCCAATGATCCCATCGGGCCAAAAGTAAGCTAATCAATGCTCGGTAACGGGCCAAAATGCCAAAAGGACTATAACAACCAAACGGGTCGTTACAACACCCCAACCTTGGTGAGGTAGGATAACACTCGGTACCTGGATAGGACCGAGCGAATCGAACTGTAACTAAAATTCTCTATCTCCGGAATGACAAACAAGTCCAACAAGGCCAACCTGTGGACATGATATCATGCATAAGTGAATACTGGGCTATCTGGGCCAACATGTAACTCTGGGAACAACGACCCATAATATACATGTACATATGCAAAAGCCTACAGGGCCGACAAAACAATCGTTAAGTTATGGCTAAACGGTACACACGAATTTATGCAAAGCCTCTAAACATGACCAAAGTATATAATTCGGACAGGGCCCCTGACATACCCACAATATAAAAGTACATATACCCTGACTTGGCAATGCTGCAGGAAGAAGTGGAGCTCACCAATCCAAAACTGTGCATTGGAGATAATCTATTGCGGATGGTCCTCATCTCGCCATCTAACCCTACATGGCATGAAACAGAGGGCCCACAGACAAAGAGACGTCAGTACCGAATAATGTACTGAGTATGTAAGGTGGAACGAAACATAATAAAAACAATATCAAACTTTAGAATAAGAGGGATAAGAATCAGCATGTGAACCTTTGACTTACCACTGAGGACTGAAACCTTTGTGATACTACAACCTCTTACGCACGATTGTATGCATCTTTATGTATCTATAACATTACTGTACTGATGAGAATCTAGTGCACATGTCCCTTTACGACTCTCGTATGCATAATCACATCTGAATGATTGTGCACCTATGTGTATCCTATTTCGTCCATAGGGCATACAACCTTTCTGAATATAATGAACGCAATGCAAATGCATGAATATCATATATGTATGTATATATGCCTTTACCCATTCGCTCCGTCGAGCATCATATTATATTGGTGTCACGACCCGCATAGGGGCCGTGACGGGTACCCAGGGCTAACCACCGAGCACCACTCGTTCTGCTACTCATCATGCTCATTAAGCCTTATTTTATCAAATTCACACTCAAATCATAAGAGAATCATTTTTCATTTGAGAACGTAAATACTTTCATAGATATAAGCCTTTCGACTATCAAAATAATATACATGTATACGGTAGTAATCTCGTGAGACCATGTAACCCACACTGCGTATCTACGAGCCTCTACTAGAGTACTAGACATATGAACGGGATAGGACCCCGTCGTGCCCAAAATATACATGTACACAAAAGAATAATCATGGCACCTCCGGAACAATGGAGTGCTCTCAAATCAGCTACTAGCTTCTACGAGTCTGAATCAAGATAACCTCCCTGTCTACCTGTGGGCATGAACACAGCGTCCAAAGAAAACAGACGTCAGTACGAACATTGTACTGAGTATGAGAGGCATAAACAATAATGATACGTCAATGAGATAAATGAAGCATCAATAAGGAACGTCTGCATCTGACTGTCATTTATAAAAGAAATAATACATGTTGTCTTACTCATAATAATCATCATACCATCTATGCATAAATGTATAAGCTGCCGGTCCATACCAGATCGGTGTGATAATCATTAGCCTGCGCCCAGGCCTCCCGTGTCCGGGGTACCATCTCATGCCACCCACTAGTGGTGCTGCCCATGCCATATAGACACGGTGTAATCATCTGTAAGCCGCCCACCTTAGCGGTGCTGCCCGGCCATATAGGCGCGGTGTAATATCATCAATATGTACTCATCATAATGCATGCATAGAAACTCAGAGATAGCTATACTTTATCGAGGTGACATAAGGTCGTAGACCCTCGATTCCATTATGGACCATTTATAAGTATTCTGCCTCACCTTGAAGGAAGTAGTATATAAGGTGAGTATATATAATAAGCAACATCATTAACTTTGTAGGGATATTATATCATGAACTCTAGAATCTTTAGACTTAAAATCATCATCATCATTATTGGGCTCATAATATATATCTCTTATCTCATATGGCTAGTCATGAACATAGACTCTTTGTTTTCTGGAATGTAGGAGATTCATGAAGAAGAAAGAAAAGTCAAGCCATAGGATTCATGCCATAGAAAGAAAGGACTAGCCTCACATACCTTTTTCCATTTAACTAATCCATCGCTTGCTTGTTTTCCTTCAATGCCCACGTTTCTACCTTCAAGAGGATTCGCATTAACATTAGTTAATCGGCTATAAGAACGTTTTACTATTTCTAGGGAAAATTGGGCAGCATTTCCTTTGTTTCTACTGCTTTTCCCACATTCTATATCAACTCCCAAAGGTTCATAACAATATTCACAATATCGCAAACAACAATCATCATTTATCTACATTTTTCACAATTCACCATTTCACCTCAATTTCCCCATAATCATGGTCATAATTCACTATTACGTTCTTTCACATATCATACTCATTCCATGTTCTAAATGTCATTCATAACCTACTTACAATCACAACATATCCATATTCATGATACATTCCAAATTACTATTCAACAATAGCACTATTCCCACATTTATGACCCACTTTCTATATTCTTCTACAATCCAAGTGTTTTAAAATTTCAATACCTTAAATAATATGTAAATACCACAAAACTTACCTTTGATAGTGTGGGAATGGGATTTAAGTGGAAATACTTCACTTGAGCAAAACCCTAGTTCCACTTTCTATGGAATTTCTTGACTTGGATGAGCTTTGATGTGTTTCTTACACTTGTTTCTCTTGATTTGATGAAGTTGATAATCAATTCCTCATGAATTCATGTATATTGAGTGTGGAAGGTTCTAGAGAATTCTTAAGATGTGTAGAAGAAATAATGAAATGAATGTGTTGAAGTCCTTATATCAACTTTTAAAATCTGTCCCGACGAAATTATACTGTACGATCGACGAAGTGTCGATCGGATCGACGGAGCGTCGATCGGATCATCGAAGTCATTAAATTTCCAGTGAGCAACCTTTCGTTTCCTTTCATTCTACGGTGAGAAGGACGGTCTTTCGAACTGATCGACGGAGCGTCGATCTGATCCGTCGAATGGTCTTCACGCTGACTCAATTCTACGACACAATTGACGAATCGTCGGCCCATCCGACAGTACAAAGAACGACCGTCGAACCCCCCTTTCGCAGAACTGCAGTGGAGTTTCATTTGACGAACTTTTCTCCCTTGCCTCTAACTTCTTTGGAATCTTAAGAATCATTAAACATCCCTTCTTACTTGTAGGGACATTATGTACACCTCAACTTATGTTAGTCCATTCACCGCTCAGCAACCCGAAGTTCCGAGGTGTAACATTCTTCCCCCCTTTTTGGAACATTCGTCCTCGAATGTTAAGTACTCGGGAATTCTACAAAAAATTTCTCCAGAGTTTTTCCTGTAATATGGCGCTACCATCCTGTCATAACAACGCATAACAATTCTGCCTCACAGGGCTACAACACAATAAAACTATAAATTGGCCACACATGACCGAAAGCATGAAAAGTAAGCATACATACCTCAAAATCTTGGTGTTTAATCATGAATCTCTTCTGGGGGATGGAATAAGTGCGGATATGAGGATTTCATTTTCTCTTCCGCTTCCCAAGTCATTCTTCTCGGTTGTTATGTTGCCATAAGACCTTAATTGAGGCCACTTCTTTATTTCAAAGTCTCTGTACTCGCCTATCTAGTGTGGCAATGGGTACCTTTTCATAGATAAACTATTCTGTCACTTGAACATCATTTATTGGCATGATCCTAGTAAGATTTCCAACATATTTACGAAGCACCAAGACATGGATGTTAGTGTCACGACCCGGCTGGGGGCCGCGATGGGTACCCGAGGCTGACCACCGAGCACTCCTTATTCCCTCACTTATCATAGTCATTTACGCTTCTTTATCATTCCCAAATTCATAGTTGCATGACAATCATTTTTTGGTGGAAAGCACAATTAGTCTATACATATATATATAAATGCCTCAGTAGACTATCAAAATAATATATGTAATATATTTATGCATACCGTAGTAGACTTGTGAGACCGTCTAACCTACGCTACACATCTACGAGCCTCTACTGACATACTATACATGTAGACGGAACAAGACTCCGTCATGCCCAAAATATACATATGTACCAAAAGAATAATCATAAGCACCTCCGAACAATGGAGTGCTTTCAATCAGCTGACAGCTCCTAAGAATCCGGATCGAGCTCACCTCCCTGCCTACCTGTGGGCATGAACACAGCGTCCAAAGAAAATGGACGTCAGTACAAATGTTGTACTGAGTATGAGAGGTATGAACAATAACAACACATCAAGAAAATAAAAGGGAGCATCAAGTATGGAGCAACTGTACCTGGCTAGGAATCGTATGAGATGTAATGCATGCTGACTTACTTTTATGCTTATCATCATCTCAAGTATGCATATCATATATATATATATAAACTTCCCGACCATATAGGTGCGGTGTGATAATCAGTAACATTAGCCGCGTCCAGGCCTCCTGCGTCCGGGGTACCATCTCATGCCGCCCACTAGTGGTGTCTGCCCATGCCAACTGGCCATGGTGTATCGTATAGCTGCCCGCTTTCGCGGTGACTGCCCGGCCAACTAGGTCCGGTGTAATATGATTATGACATGCTCATTATGAAATACTTATAATAATATGCTTATCAAAATATGCTCACCATTGTGCATGCATAGGGACTCTAGAACAAGTGTATTTTATCGAGGTGACGTAAGGTCGTGAACCCTCGATTCCATTATGGGCATTCATGAACATTCTGCCTTACCTTGAAGGGGTTAGTATGTAAGGTGAGTGTATAAAATGGATGAAATCATTTACTTTATAGGAACGCCATATCATATCTCTTGACTCATATAGCTATTCATGATCTTAAGCTCTTGGCTTTCCGGAATATAGGAGAATCATGGAGAGGAAGAAGAATCATATCATGGGATTCATGCCATAGAAAGAAAAGGATTAGCCTCACATACCTTTGTCGTTTAGCTAAGCTATCGTTCACTTGCTCTCCTTTAATATCACGTCGCTACCTTCACGAAAGAATTCGTATTGATGTTAGTTAATCGACTACGGGAATGCGTCACTATTTCTAGAGAAAATTGGGCAACACTTCCTTTATTTATACTACTTTTCTCATAGTCTATGTCAACTCCCAAACATTTACAACAACACTTCACAATATCGTATCAACAATCGTCATTCATATACTTTGAGCAAAATCCACCATTTTTCTCTATTTTCTCCACATTTATGGTTGTAGTTCGTTATCGCGTTTTCTCATATATAATTCTTATTTCCTGGTCTAAACATCATTTACAACATATTCATAATAATGGCACATCAACGTTTGTGGTTCCATTCAACTACTATTCAATTATGACACTATCCTCCCATTTAAGACCCATTTTCCATGTCTTTCTACAATTCAAGCGTCTTAGCTTTCCAATACCTTAAACAACATGATAAAGTCATAAAACGTACCTTAGATGGTGGAAGAACAAGCCTAGAGTGGAGTTCTTCCTCCTTCCTCAAAACCCTGGTTTGGATAAACTTCACTTGAGTTTCACACACTTTATTTCATGGATTTGGTGTTGTTGATCTTTGTCTCCCTTTGATTCTCTTAAATTTTGTGGATGAAATGTTTGGATAAGTTCTAGAGGGTTCTTGAAGGTTGTAGATGAAATATGAATGATAATGAATGAGAAAGTCACTTATAATAATCGCAAAATCTGATTTTTAATGAACAGTCGTCGGGGTGTACAGTGGTCGTAAACCACAGTTTACGAACCGTATACTAGTTTACGGGCCGTATAACGTGGTCGTATTTAAGCATGTCAAAAATAGAAAGGTTTGCTGGAGGTCATGATGGTTTACGGCCACAGTTTACGAGTCGTATTTCAGCTTACGGTCCGTAAACTGGGTCGTATTTTACCATTTAAACTTTGGACAGAAAGTTGAAATTTTTGGAACGTTGGAGGGCGATGGCAGTATACGGTCCGTAAATCACTTTACGGGCCGTATTCTGTTTTACGACCAGGGGCTGAATTGAAATTCTACAACTTTCTTACTTCCAAAATTCATGAATCGTCATTCCCTACTTAGTAAAACGTCGCACACTCATACCCTTCGTTGGTCTATTCATTGTACATGTACGGGGACTTTTCCGAGGTGTAACATTCTTCCCCCCTTTTTGGAACATTCGTCCTCGAATGTTAAACACTCGGGATTCTACGAAAATTCCACCAGAGTTTCCCCTGTAATTTGACACTACCAACCTATCACAACAACCCATAATATCATCGCCTCACAGGGCTACATCACAATATCAACATATCCATGGACACACAAGACCAAAAGCATAAAAATGAAGTCATTTCTTCCCAGTTGTTGTTTCGCCATAATACTTTGACTGACGCTACCTCTTTATTTCGAAGCTTGCGCACTTGCCTATCTAGGATGAAAATAGGTACTTCTTCATAGGTTAGCTTTTCCGTTATTTGTACATCGGCTACCGGAACAATTTTGGTGAGGTCTCCAACACACCTGCGGAGTATCGAAACGTGGAAGGCTGGATGGACTGATTCAAGCTCCGAAGGCAAATCCAATTCATAGGCTACCTGACCCACCTTGCGGATGAATTGCTAGGGTTCAATGTATCTGGGACTTAGCTTCCCTTTCTTACCAAATCTCATCACCCCTTTCATTGGCGACACTTTCAAGAACACCCAATCACCGGCTTGAAATTCCAAGTCTAGTCGGTGATTGTCCACATAGGAGTTTTGGCGACTTCGACCTGTCCACAACCGATCTTGGATCACCTTGACTTTTTCTATTGCTTGTTGGATCAATTCAGGGCCCACTAGTTGTGCTTCTCCTATTTCGAACCATCCGATTGGAGATCTACATTTCCTTCCATATAAAGCTTCATATGGAGCCATTTGTATACTGGAATGATAGCTGTTGTTATATGCAAATTCAATTAGCGGCAAATGATCGTCCGAAATTCCACCAAAATCCAGCACACATGCTCGTAACATATCCTCCAAGGTCTGAATAGTACGCTCGTCTTGTCTGTCAGTATGTGGATGAAATGCCGTGCTAAGCTTCACTTGAGTGCCTAGACCTTCTTGAAAGGATTTAAAAAATTTGGCTGTAAACAGTGCCCCTCTGTCTGTAATGATACATAATGGGATTCCATGGAGTCACACAATTTCTTTGAGATACAACCTTGCATAGTCTTCTGCTGAGTACGTGGTCTTAATTGGAAGAAAATGGGCTGCTTTCGTCAGCATATCCACGATCACCCATATAGAGTCATACCTGCCACGGGAACGGGGTAATCCCACGATGAAGTCCATGTTTATCACTTCTCATTTCCAAGTAGGGATTTCTATTGCCTGTAACAAGCCCCCTGGCTTCTGATGTTCAGCTTTACCTGTTGGTAATTTGAACATTGTGCTACGAATTCTGCTATGTCTCTCTTCATGCCATCCCACCAATACATCATCTTGAGATCACGATACATTTTTGTTGCACCTGGATGAATTAAATACTGAGAATAGTGAGCTTCTTCTAGAATCCGTTGGCGTAATTTTGCCACATCCGGCATACATAGCCTGCCTCGGTATCTAAGAATTCTATCCATGGAAACTTCAAACGGAGATTTTTCTTTCCCATGAGATGTGTCTCTATAACGACATAACTGCGGATCGTCGCACTACCGTTCTTTCACTTCCATATCCATGGGAAAAATTGTGGAATCATTTATACTAATTCTGGCATCACCCGAATCAATTATACGCACTCCCAAATTTGCTAATCGATGAAGTTCTTGAACCATCTCTTTTCTTTCCGGAGGGATTTCACATAAACTGCCCATCGATCGGCGGCTAAGTGCGTCGGCTACTACATTCGCCTTCCCGGGGTGGTATAAAATATTAACATCATAATATTTTAATAATTCTAACCACCGCCTTTGCCGTAAATTCAACTCCTTCTGTTTAAAAATGTACTGGAGACTCTTATGATCTGTATAGATATCAACGTGCACCCCGAATAAATAATGCCTCCATATTTTTAGGGCATGAATAACCGCAGCTAGTTCAAGATCATGAGTTGGATAATTCGTCTCATGTTTCCGCAATTGCCTCGAAGCATATGCAATAACTTTCCCGTGCTGCATCAATACGCATCCTAGTCCAACACCGGACGCATCACAGTATACCACGTAGCCATCTGACCCTTCTGGGAGTGTTAAGATCGGAGCTGAGGTCAACCTGTCTTTCAACTCTTGGAAACTACGCTCACATGCATCGTCCCACTGAAATTTAGCGGACTTCTGAGTTAGCTTCATCAATGGGGCTGAAATAGATGAAAAGCCCTCTACGAACCTTCTATAATATCCTGCCAAACCCAGGAAACTACAAACTTCTGTGGGCGTCGTAGGCCTTGGCCAAGTCTCACAGGCTCAATTTTCTGAGTGTCGACTCGGATACCATCATCTGAAATAATATGGCCCAAGAATGTTACAGAATTCAGCCAGAACTCACACTTTGAGAATTTTGCATACAATTCTCGGGCTCGAAGAATGCCAAGTACAATTCTCAGATGGTCTGCATGTTCTGATTCTGTGCGAGAATACACCAGAATTCATCGATAAATACTAACACAAATAGATCCAAGAGAGGCCTGAATATGTTGTTCATTAAATTCATAAATACAGCCGGAGCATTAGTCAACCCGAATGACATTACTCGAAATTCATAGTGGCCATATCTCGTTCGGAAAGCCTTTTTGGGAATATCTGCTTCTCTAACTCTTACTTGATGATAACTCGACCTCAAATCTATTTTTGAAAACCACTTAGCACCTTGCAGCCGATCGAATAAATCATCAATCCTTGGAAGAGGATATCTGTTCTTTATCGTCACTTTGTTCAATTGCCTGTAGTCGATACACATTCGTAAGGATCCATCCTTCTTTCACACAAACAAGACTGGTGCTCCCCACGGCGATGAGCTGGGTCTAATAAACCCCTTGTCAAGCAGATCTTTCAGCTGTGTTTTTATCTCTTTCAATTCTGCCGGAGCCATTCGGTAAGGAGGAATAGAAATGGGCTCGGTGTCCGACAATACATCAATGGCGAAATAAATTTCTCTTTCTGGAGAAAGACCTGAGAGTTCGTCTGGAAATACGTCTGGGAATTCATTCACCACCGGAACAGATTGATGAGTAGGCGAATCTGCTTCTGCATCATGAACTCGAACTAATTGATAAATATAGCCCTTGGCTATCATCTTCCTTGCCTTGAGGTAGGAAATAAACCTACCCTTTGGGGATGCTGTATTCCCCTTCCATTCAAGTATGAGCTCTCCCGAAAATTGGAATCGGACCACTTTCGCCCGACAATCAACTTTAGCATAACATGACGCTAGCAAATCCATGCCCACGATTACATCGAAATCTACCATTTCAAGCTCAATCAAATCAGCTTTAGTCTGACGATCACATATCACAATGACACAATCCTTATACACTTTTCTGGCTATCACGGGATCACCAACCGGAGTGAACACTTTGAAAGGTCTAATTGGCTCGGGTTTCACCCTAATACAATCAACAATATACGGAGTAACATAATAGAAAGTGGAACCCGGATCGATAAGAGCACATACATCACGGGAAAATATAGTCAATGTACCTATGACCACATCTGGGGAGGACTCAAGATCCTGTCGCCCATCCAAAGCATACACGCGGGGCTGAACAGCACCTGAAGTAGACGCTCCCCCTCTACCTCTACCTCTACCTGCTGGAGTTTGATGAGTCTGTGCTGTCGGACGTACTGAAAAAGATCCCGCTGCTGAACCTGTGGGCTGAGTCCCAACCCTATCTCTCACCGACGGGCAATCTCGCATCATGTGCCCGGTCTGACCACAAGTATAACAAGCATCCGTACCCTGATAACATCGTCCAGAATGTAATCTACCGCACTAGCTGCACCGCGGTACCGGAAGTCTCCTCTGACTGAAACCTCCCCTAAACTGAGAATCTGAGGCCCTTGAACTCTAGCCCTGTCCTAACTGGGAGGAACGATCAAACCTCCTATCTTGAAATCTGGAAGGCGCACTAGTCGGTAACTGTCCTGAGTGCCTAGAATACATCTGTCTCGATCTCCCTCTATACTCGCTGCTCGTCCCCATAGACCTAGCCCTCTTACCTTTCCTTCGGTCAATATCACGATCACTCCTTGGCGACTGTTGTCGTCCCTCTAAATTCTGAGCATGGGCCTGTATACGGGAAATATCCATCTCATCTTGCAATGAAGCCGTTAAACAATCTTTGAACAAGTGCGGCCCCAACCCGCTCACAAACCTATGTACACGATCGCCCATGTCAGCCACCATAGTCGGGGCATACCTGACTAGAGAATTAAATTGCTGGCTATATGCCCGAGCACTCATACTTCCTTGCTTTATATTCAAGAACCTGTCCGCTTTAGCTCGGTGGACCTCGGGTGTCAAATAATGGCGAATAAAAGCGACAACAAACTCTTGCCAAACGGGAGGAGGTGCATTTTCTGTCCTCGATGCTATCCAGGTGTTATACCATAATACCGCCACATCACAGATTCTATAAGAAGCCAACTCTACCGATTCAGTCTCAGAAGCATGCATGAGTTTCAGCGTCCTCAACATCTCATCAATAAAGCCTTGTGGGTCCTCATCCGGCTTCGACCCGAAAAATTTCGGAGGATTTAGAGTCAAGAAATCACGGGCTCTCGTACTAGTGGAACGATTACTCGGGCCCGCATTCTGCCGCTGTGCCTGGGCGGCAACCAATTGCGTCAATAGATGAATAGCTTTGGTCACTTGTTGACCCGAAGCAGCTGGCGGGGGAATTTGAGCGGAGACTCCTCCTTGCTCTTCTACATTGGGCGAGGCCTCATTTTGTGATTCGCCCTCATCTACCTTCATTTGAGGCTCTCTTTCCGCCCGCCTCTTTATCGTAGCTTTGCCCTTCTGGGTGGCTGTAGCTTTTCCCTTTGGCGGCATTCTGAAATCACAACACACTTTTAGGAGGAGCAAAGTCTTATGCATGGCTCTATCACACGATCTCATAAGAAGAAAGACGGTCATTTTCCTAAATGCTCTGTAGCCTCCTGTCTATTGATGTGGCACGCAACACACCATAAACAAGACTCTACTAGACAAGGCTCGTAGACACTTCCTAGGGCGAATTGCTCTGATACCACTTTTGTCACGACCCGGCTAGGGGCCGCGACGGGTACCCGAGGCTGACAACCGAGCACCCCTTATTCCCTCACTTATCATAGTCATTTACGCTTATTTATCATTCACAAATTCATAATCGCATGACAATCATTTTTCGGTGGAAAGCACAATTAGTCTATACATATATATATAAATTCCTCAGTAGACTATCAAAATAATATATGTAATATATTTATGCATACCGTAATAGACGTGTGAGACCGTCTAACCCACACTACGCATCTACGAGACTCTACTGACATACTATACATGTAGATGGAATAAGACTCCGTCATGCCCAAAATATACATATGTACCAAAAGAATAATCATAAGCACCTCCAAACAATGGAGTGCTTTTAATCAGCTGACAGCTCCTAAGAATCCGGATCGAGCTCACCTCCCTGCCTACCTGTGGGCATGACTACAGCGTCCAAAGAAAACAGACGTCAGTACGAATGTTGTACTGAGTATGAGAGGCATTAACAATAACAACACATCAAGAAAATAAAGGGAGCATCAAGTATGGAGCAACTGTGCCTGGCTAGGAATCGTATGAGAAGTAATGCATGCTGACTTACTTTTATGCTTATCATCATCTCATGTATGCATATATATATATATATATATAAACTTCCCGACCATATAGGTGCGGTGTGATAATCAGTAACATTAGCCCGCGTCCAGGCCTCCCGTGTCCGGGGTACCATCTCATGCCGCCCACTAGTGTTGTCTGCCCATGCCAACTGGCCATGGTTTATCGTATAGCTGCCCACTTTCGCGGTGATTTCCCGGCCAACTAGGCCCAGTGTAATATGATTATGACATGCTCATTATGAAATACTTATAATAATATGCTTATAAAAATATGCTCACCATTGGGCATGCATAGGGACTCTAGAACAAGTGTATTTTATCGAGGTGACGTAAGGTCGTGAACCCTCGATTCCATTATGGGCATTCATGAACATTCTGCCTCACCTTGAAGGGGTTAGTATGTAAGGTGAGTGTATAAAATGGACGACATCATTTACTTTATAGGAACGCCATATTATATCTCTTGACCCATATAGCTATTCATGATCTTAAGCTCTTGGCTTTCCGGAATATAGGAGAATCATGGAGAGGAAGAAGAATCATATCATGGGATTCATGCCATAGAAAGAAAAGGAGTAGCCTTACATACCTATGTCGTTTAGCTAAGCTATCGTTCACTTGCTCTCCTTTAATATCACGTCGCTACCTTCACGAAAGAATTCGTATTGACGTTAGTTAATCGACTACGGGAATGCGTCACTATTTCTAGAGAAAATTGGGCAGCACTTCCTTTATTTATACTACTTTTCTCATAGTCTATGTCAACTCCCAAACATTTACAACAACACTTCACAATATCGTATCAACAATCGTCATTCATATACTTTGAGCAAAATCCACCATTTTTCTCTATTTTCTCCACATTTATGGTTGTAGTTCGTTATCGCGTTTTCTCATATATAATGCTTATTTCCTGGTTTAAAAATCATTTACAACATATTCATAATCATGGCACATCAACGTTTATGGTTCCATTCAACTACTATTCAATTATGACACTATCCTCCCATTTAAGACCCATTTTCCATGTCTTTCTACAATTCAAGCGTCTTAGCTTTTCAATACCTTAAACAACAGGCTAAAGTCATAAAACTTACCTTAGATGGTGGTGGAACAAGCCTAGAGTGGAGTTCTTCCTCCTTCTTCAAAACCCTATTTTCCCTTCCTTGGAATTCTTGGTTTGGATGAACTTCACTTGAGTTTCACACACTTTGTTTCATGGATTTGGTGTTGTTGATCTTGGTCTCCCTTTGATTCTCTTAAATTTTGTGGATGAAATGTTTGGATAAGTTCTAGAGGGTTCTTGAAGGTTGTAGATGAAATATGAATGAAAATGAATGAGAAAGTCACTTATAATAATCACAAAATTTGATTTTTAATGAACAGTCGTCGGGGTGTACAGTGGTCATAAACCACAGTTTACGGACTGTATTGTTACGACCCAACCCCGTAGGCCGCGACTGGTGCCCGAACTGGGCACCCGTATACCAACCTGTTACATATAACCAAACTGAAACTACAACAATACAGAAACTTATAAAGGAACTCCAAAATTCGTAACATCATTATATATATATATATATATATATATATATACCTCCAGATCACTGTCACCTGAGGAGTCACAACTAATCATATCAGATAGTACACAAGCCGACAAGGCTTCCATCACATCTCAATATCATATGCAAGACGACAAGGCTGCCACTATAGACGAATATCATACCACAGCACATCGTATAAACACAGCTGAACAGAACCCATACACAACCCACACATATGTCTACAGACCTCTAAGTGTACGGATAGCGAAATATGACGGGACAGGGCCCCGTCGTACCCCTGGATAGCATATACATACACACACACACACACACACACACACACACACACATATATATATATATATATATATATCATAACATTTAAACCAAAAGTCTAGACTCCGGAACAACGGAGCTCTCCAAGACAGCAGAAAGGGAGTCCTAAGCTGGCGGATCACCAAAGCGAGTATCTGCACCTGCGAGCATGAAACGCCGCCCCCGAAGAAAGGGGGTCAGTACGGAATATGTACTGAGCATGTAAAGCATGAAATACAGTAAACAGGATCATAACTGAAATAAGGAGTACAGAAAACGAGTACAATAACTAGAATACCAAAATGCTTGCCTTTGAAACATAAATCATGCATGTCAATATCATATATCATATCCGGCCCCTTATGGGACTCGGTGAACATGGTCGCCACCCCGTCTTTGGCGCCATAACACAGAATACTCCAGAACACAGCATAACTCCATAACACAGCATAACTCCGTAACACAGCATAACTCTGTAACACAGCATAACACCATAATATATATATACCGTACCCGGCCCTCTAGTGAGGGACTCGGTGAACTATCACGACCCAGCTAGGGGTCGCGACGGGTACCCGGGGCTAGCCACCGAGAACCACTCACTCTCCCACTAATCTTACTCACTTAAGGCCCTTTTTATCATATTTGACTCAAAGCTTGGAAAAATCATAGTGCATACGGAAACATAAATACTTTATATATATATATATATATATATATATATGCCTCTAGGATATCAAAATAATAAATGTACATGCACATGAAAAATGTGAGACCATACTACCCACACTGCGCATCTACGAGCCTCTACTGACATACTATACATATAGACGGAACAAGACTCCGTCGGGCCCCAAATATACATATGTACCAAAAGAATAATCATAAGCACCTCCGAACAATGGAGTAATCTCAATCAGCTGACAGCTACTAAGAATCTGGATTGAGCTCACCTCCCTGTCTACCTGTGGGCATGAACACAACGTCCAAAGAAAACGGACGTCAGTACGAATGTTGTACTGAGTATGAGAGGCATAAACAGTAGTAGTACATCAAGAAAATGAGGGAGGTATCAAATATGGAGCAAACTATAACAGACTGTGAATCATATAAGAAGTAATGCATGCTGACTTACTTTTATGCTCATCATCATCGCATGTATGCATAACATGTATATATATAAATAAATTGCCCGACCATATAGGTGCGGTGTGATAATCAATAACGTTAGCCCGCGTCTAGGCCTCCCGCATCCGGGGTACCATATCATGCCGCCCACTAGTGGTGCTGCCCGTGTCATATAGACACGGTGTAATCGTCTGAAAGCCTCCCGCCTTTACGGTGCTGCCCGGCCTTATAGGCGCGGTGTAATGTCATCATAATATGCTTATCATAGTGCATGCATAAAAACTCTAGAACAACTATCCTTTATCGAGGTGACGTAAGGTCGTGAACCCTCGATTCCATTATGAACATTTGTGAACATCCTGCCTCACCTTGAAGGGATTAGTATATAAGGTGAGTGTACACAACAAATGACATCATCTACTTTATGGAAACATTATATCGTTATTGGGCTCATAGCATAGTTCTTGTCTCATATATATATAACTATTTATGATCGTAGGCTCTTGGCTTTCCGGGATATAGAAGAGTCATAGGGAGAAAGGAGAATCGTGTCATAAGACTCATGCCATATGAAAGAAGGATTAGCCTCACATACCTTTGTCGCTTAGTTAAGCTATTCTTCACTTGTTCTCCTTCAATATCACGTTGTTACCTTCACTAGAGAATACACATTATAATTAGTCAATCGACCATAAGGACGCATCGTTATTTCTAGAGAAAATTGGGCAGAGTTTCCTTTGTTTCTACTACTTTTCTCATGTTCTATTTCAACTCCCAACATTTACAACAACACTCACAATATCGTATCAACATTCATCACTTATCTATATTTAGCAAAATCCACCATTTTTTTCTCCAATTTCTCCACATGTAATGGTTTTTGCTCATCATCATAATTTTGCTTACTTCACACCTATTCCATGGTCTATACGCCATTTATAACGTATTCATCATCAAAACACACTAACATTCATGATTCAATTCAACTACCACTCACTCATGGTACTATTCACTCTTGAAGGACCCATTTGCTATGTTCTTCTACAATTCGGGCATCTTAACCTTCCAATACCTTAAATAACATAAAATGATCATGAAACTTACCTTGGATGATGGTGGAATAAGTCTAGAGTGGAATTCCTTCCTCTTTCACCAAACCCTACTTCACCTCCTTTGAGATTTCTTGGTTTGGATGAACTTCACTTGAGTTTCATACACTTGGCTTCATGGATTTAATGTTGTTGATCTTGATGTTCCTTTTATTCTCTTGGATGAACTGTTAGGAGAATATTCTAGAGTGTTCTTGAATTGTGGAGATGATAAATGAAATAAAATGAGGTTAGGGTCCCTTTTTAATACTCAAAATCTGATTTTTAATGAACAACAGTCGAGGTGTACAGTGGTCGTAAACCACAGTTTATGGACCGTATACTGGTTTACGGTCCGTCCTCGATGGTCGTATTTAAGCATATCAGAAACAGAAGGGTTGGCTGGAGATCATGGCAGTTTACGACTCAGTTTACGGGCCGTATTTCGATTTACGGTCCGTATTCTGGGTCTTATTTTTCCATTTCAACATTTAACAGAAAGTCGAAATTTTGAAATATTGAAGGACGATGGCACTTTACGGTCCGTAAATCACTTTACGGGCCGTAATTCACTTTACGATCACTGGGCTGACATAAAATTCCACAACTTTCTTATTTCCAAAAATTCATAATTAGTCATTCCCTACTTAGTAAAACATCGCACACTCATACCCTTCATTGGTCTATTCATTGTAGGCTCGCGAAAATTTCCGAGGTGTAACATGAACAATGCAGTGAAACTGTGCACGAATACATATCCTGGCCCGGGACTCAGTGAAAGACAGATTGAGGCATGCACGAGCAGAGTAGTGAGAAACTATATGCAATTTAAAACATTTTCAAAGACTCTATAGAATAATCAACACGAATTACCATTTGAAAATCAGGACAATAGTCGTATCAAATACCTTTCAAATGTCACTCGGAACATATCAAACATCCCTTGAATGTCATCATAAGTATATCACAAAGCCTTAAAGATCATAGTCATATGTCACTATAGTATGAAACACCTTATAGAAGTCCAGTCACTAGTTATCATAGAGTTCCTAAGAATAGGAACGGATATATATAGACTGTTAACCAACGTACAGAAAACTGAAGAGGGAGGCTCAATCCCTTGAGAATTGTAACATCAAGAAGTGAATAAGAATCATAAATATCACTCAAATCTTATGAATGGAATTACCCCAAAGTTCATATCATTCATCACTTAAATCTAAGACATGCCAAAAGAAAGAAGGGACAACTTCACATACCAGTTGGCGACTATTTGTAAACCCGTTCGCCCCGTCACTCTTTTAGCCTATTTAATATAAGAGTAACGTTATCGTTAGTAACTATACTGTCACGACCCAATTAGGGCCGCGACGGGTACCCGATACTTGTACCGAGCACCCCTTATCTATCATCTTACCTCTATTACTGAGCGGGCCGCATGAACTATACCACATATTTTTTTTTGTTACTAAACATTAACATTAGTAGCATACTTATAAACATAGGCTAACAAATTTTACTAGCACCTTATACAACGACGAGGACCATCAAAAGTACAAAACATCTAACTGTACATATCTGTCTACGAGCCTCTAAACACAGTACACATATACATAGGAAGGGACGAATACTGCTGTGCCCGAATATATACACAAAATAGTACCAAGCGACTGAGGCTCCGGGACAACTGGAGCGCTGTCACTACTGCTGATAGAACTCCTAGGAATCAGGTCCGTCTACCTGCTGACCTGCGCGGCATGAAACGCAGCGTCCACAAGAAGGAACGTCAGTACGAACAGTGTACCGAGTATGTAAGGCATGGAAATTAATAAAAACAGGAACATAGATTATGATTACCAATATCATGGGGTCATAGACATATAATGAGACAAGAAAGTAACCTGTACATAGGACTGCCTTTTCAGGCCGGATACCATGCATACTTGGCTGTCTTTGAAAACATTTCTTTTTCATATTCATAGAAAATAGAGCTTATTTCACATTGTATCATGTCATAGCATATCATAGTATATTATGTAATATCATAGCACCGAACAATGTCGGCTCGCCCACATTGCGCCGAAGTACATCGGCTCGCCCAAATATATATATATATATCCCGCGTCCGGGCATCCCGCGTCCGGGATGATAAGCCAGCTGACCAGGTGGCAGTGAAACATGTTTCCCTTCCCATCCCCATGTATCCCTTCCCCCACCCCATGTTCATATACATGTCTTATATATATATATATATATATATATATATATATATATATATATATATATATATCATATAAGCATGCAAGAGAGCCCAAGGAAAATCATGTATCCATCGGAGTGACGTAAGGTCGGTGACCTCCGATTGCATTATGGAACAACCGTGATCGCTTTGTCTCACCTTGAAGGAACGAGTATTTTAAGGCGAGACTACCAACGGAGAATAATACTAGAAGAAAACGTAGTATGAAATCATAGGCATCATAGACATCAATTCATAGGCTTTGAAATCCTTAGAACATAGTGTCATAGCTAAGAAATAGAGATAAGAATCAAGAACTAGTTTGTCACCTTCGTATTCACAATGAATCCTTTGCTTAGAAATCTTGGTCGTGGAATCATTCTGGTCATACTTATCGTAGGCATATTCTCTTTTCTAACATCATCGTTATCATTATCGTCATAGAAGTATTCTCGTTGGAATAGGTATAGTACTTGTCATTTGATAACGGAATAAGGATCAAAGGTTTCTTTCGGATTCAACTTCAAAGTAAGTCAAGCAGAACAATAAGGAAAATCCGGGAACAATGGGCCCACCTCGGGTCAAATGAGGCGGCGTACCAAATTTACATATGTTACATATGTTACATGTCATGGCCCACCTTGGCAATTTTTGCATTTGGCCGAAATGGCCCTTGAAGCTTCCCTTTTTTTTTTTTTTTTTTTTTTTTGTGTTCTTGGTTTCTTGAAATGTCTAGAGAATTCTATGAATTTTATGAAGACTTGGTCTTCTTTTAAATCATTCACTTAATTCCCATATGGGCTTGGCCCATTAAGAAGGAAGTTGGATGGCCAACCTTGGCCCAAAGTGATCTAGCCCATTTTTTTTTTGCACTTCATGACAAATTTTAATTTTTTTCCAATTTCCAAATTTGCCCTTCGCCTTCCTCCATATTTCCACGAATCATATTGCAAATTTACCTTTTTGCCCCTAATCTTTCTTAATAATCCCACTTCTAAATTCTTCATAAGCAACTCATATGCTTAACAAAATAAAAATATGGCCTTGCTTATTGTCTTCCCGCGATTACCTCGAATTATCCGATTGTACAAAAATGCGGGATATAACATATACTTATAGTTCGTAAATCCGTAGCCCATCGCTTTATGGAACTTGCTCTTTAACTTATACATTCTCGTTTAGGATTTTCCATTAGTTAAGGGCTTAACGAAAATGGGGCAGCATTTCCCCTATATATTCGCCTAACCCGTATTTCTAATTATCCTCCTGTCAACACAGAAATACCAACAACAACAATATACATATAAAATTCTTACAATTCAGCCCATAACAATTCCAACAACCCAACAACTTCTCTAAATTCATTTCAGCCCACAATTTCCTATAACATCGATTTCATGCATTTTCTTAATTCCAATTTCGTCCAATCCAATTTTAATCCTTCCATTACAACACCATTAACATAATTACACCACAAGACAAGAAAATCTTACCTTAATTTTGTCGGAGGAATTTCTACTCTTAATTGCTCCAATTTCGCAATTTCTTCTTCCCCGATTCAATATCCAACGTTGCTATCACCACCGCGAACTTGCAAATCATTTTGAAATTAAACCAAAGCAAAAAGGCAACCCAATTTCCTTGGCCATGGCTGGCCGTGAGCAGCAGCCATGGCCATGCTCTCTCCTTTTTTTTTTTTTTTGTTTTTGTTTTTTTTTTTTTTTTAATTTTTCCTTAAGCTAATCCTTGCCAAAAGAATATGAAATGCCTTAGTGTCATTTTTTTGACCTTTATATGTTGCCCCAATGATGGGCACGTTGCTGGCACTGAACACTGCCCAATTGGTGCCACGTGGCAGCCCTTTAGTTAAATTTTTTTTGAAGCCCACTCCTATTAATTAAATTAATTTATCACTAATCCTTTACTTAAAATTTAATCCTAATTAATTAATTCCTAATCTCCAATAAATATATTGTTTACACTAAATAAAATTTAAAAACAATTTATATTCTAATTTAAAATTGAAATTTAAAGGTTTCTATTTCGTGTCCGAAAATGACTCCGCCTTTAACTTGAGTCGACTTGCTTGCGAATAATATGACGTATAAATATACGGGGTATAACACATATACTAGTTTACGGGCCGTATAACGTGGTCATATTTAAGCATGTCAAAAACAGAAAGGTTTGCTGGAGGTCATGATGGTTTACGGCCACAGTTTACGGGCCGTATTTCAGTTTACGGTCCGTAAACTGGGTCGTATTTTACCATTTAAACTTTGGACAGAAAGTTGAAATTTTTGGAACGTTGGAGGACGATGGCAGTATACGGTCCGTAAATCACTTTACGGGCCGTATTCTGTTTTATGACCACTGGCTGAATTGAAATTCTACAACTTTCTTAATTCCAAAAATTCATGAATCGTCATTCCCTACTTAGTAAAACATCGCACACTCATACCCTTCGTTGGTATATTCATTGTACATGTACGGGAACTTTTCCGAGGTGTAACATTCTTCCCCCCTTTTTGGAACATTCGTCCTCGAATGTTAAACACTCAGGATTCTACGAAAATTTCGCCAGAGTTTCCCCTGTAATTTGACACTACCAACCTGTCACAACAACCCATAATATCATCGCCTCACAGGGCTAGATCACAATATCAACATATCCATGGCCACACACGACCAAAAGCATAAAAATGAAGCGTACATACCTCATATCGTCGACACTTCGTCTTGGATCTCTCCCGGGGGTTGGAATAAGTGTGGGTACTTGGATTTCATGCTCTCTTCTGTTTCCCAAGTCATTTCTTCCCGGTTGTTGTTTCGCCACAATACTTTGACTGACGCTACCTCTTTATTTCGAAGCTTGCGCACTTGCCTATCTAGGATGAAAATAGGTACTTCTTCATAGGTTAGCTTTTCCGTTATTTGTACATCGGCTACCGGAACAATTTTGGTGGGGTCTCCAACACACTTGCGGAGCATCGAAACGTGGAAGGCTGGATGGACTGATTCAAGCTCCGAAGTCAAATCCAATTCATAGGCTACCTGACCCACCTTGCGGATGATTTTGTAGGGTTCAATGTATCTGGGACTTAGCTTCCCTTTCTTACCAAATCTCATCACCCCTTTCATTGGCGACACTTTCAAGAACACCCAATCACCGGCTTGAAATTCCAAGTCTCGTCGGCGATTGTCCGCATAGGAGTTTTGGCGACTTCGACCTGTCCACAACCGATCTTGGATCACCTTGACTTTTTCTATTGCTTGTTGGATCAATTCAGGGCCCCCTAGTTGTGCTTCTCTTATTTCGAACCATCCGATTGGAGATCTATATTTCCTTCCATAAAAAGCTTCATATGGAGCCATTTGTATACTGGAATGATAGCTGTTGTTATATGAAAATTCAATTAGCGGCAAATGATCGTCCCAACTTCCACCAAAATCCAGCACACATGCTCGTAACATATCCTCCAAGGTCTGAATAGTACGCTCGGCTTGTCCGTCAGTCTGTGGATGAAATGTCGTGCTAAGCTTCACTTGAGTGCCTAGACCTTCTTGAAAGGATTTCCAAAATTTGGCTTTAAACTGTGCCCCTCTGTCTGTAATGATAGATAATGGGATTCCATGGAGTCGCACAATTTCTTTGAGATACAACCTTGCATAGTCTTCTTCTGAGTACGTGGTCTTGACTGGAAGAAAATGGGATGCTTTCGTCAGCATATCCACGATCACCCATATAGAGTCATACCTGCCACGGGAACGGGGTAATCCCACGATGAAGTCCATGTTTATCACTTCTCATTTCCAAGTAGGGATTTCTATTGCCTGTAACAAGCCCCCTGGCTTCTGATGTTCAGTTTTACCTGTTGGTAATTTGAACATTGTGCTACGAATTCTGCTATGTCTCTCTTCATGCCATCCCACCAATACATCATCTTGAGATCACGATACATTTTTGTGGCACCTGGATGAATAGAATACCGAGAATAGTGAGCTTCTTCTAGAATCCGTTGGCGTAATTTTGCCACATCCGGCACACATAGCCTGCCTCGGTATCTAAGAATTCCATCCATAGAAACTTTAAACAGAGATTTTTCTTTCCCATGAGATGTGTCTCTATAACGACATAACTGCGGATCGTCGCACTGCCGTTCTTTCACTTCCAAATCCAAGGGCAAAATTGTGGAATCATTTATACTAATTCTGGCATCGCCCGAATCAATTATACACACTCCCAAATTTGCTAATCGATGAAGTTCTTGAACCATCTCTTTCCTTTCCGGAGGGCTTTCACATAAACTGCCCATCGATCGGCGGCTAAGTGCGTCGGCTATGAGGTGGTATAAAATATTAACATCATAATCTTTTAATAATTCTAACCACCGCCTCTGCCATAAATTCAACTCCTTCTGTTTAAAAATGTACTGGAGACTCTTGTGATCTGTATAGATATCAACGTGCACCCCGTATAAATAATGCCTCCATATTTTTAGGGCATGAATAACTGCAGCTAGTTCAAGATCATGAGTTGGATAATTCTTCTCATGTTTCCGCAATTGCCTCGAAGCATATGCAATAACTTTCCCGTGCTGCATCAATACGCATCCTAGTCCAACACCGGACGCATCACAGTATACCACGTAGCCATCTGATCCTTCTCGGAGTGTTAAGATCAGAGCTGAGGTCAACCTTTCTTTCAACTCTTGGAAACTACGCTCACATGCATCGTCCCACTGAAATTTAGCGGACTTCTGAGTTAGCTTCATCAATGGGGCTGAAATAGATGAAAAGCCCTCTACGAACCTTTTATAATATCCTGCCAAACCCAGGAAACTACAAACTTCTGTGGGCGTCGTAGGCCTTGGCCAAGTCTCACAGCCTCAATTTTCTGAGTGTCGACTCGGATACCATCATCTGAAATAATATGGCCCAAGAATGTTACAGAATTCAGCCAGAACTCACACTTTGAAAATTTTGCATACAATTCTCGGGCTCGAAGAATGCCAAGTACAATTCTCAGATGGTCTGCATGTTCTGATTCTGTGCGAGAATACACCAGAATATCATCGATAAATACTAACACAAATAGATCCAAGAGAGGCCTGAATATGTTGTTCATTAAATTCATAAATACAGCCGGAGCATTAGTCAACCCGAATGACATTACTCGAAATTCATAGTGGCCATATCTCGTTCGGAAAGCTGTTTTGGGAATATCTGCTTCTCTAACTCTTACTTGATGATAACTCGACCTCAAATCTATTTTTGAAAACCACTTAGCACCTTGCAGCCGATCGAATAAATCATCAATCCTTGGAAGAGGATATCTGTTCTTTATCGTCACTTTGTTCAATTGCCTGTAGTCGATACACATTCGTAAGGATCCGTCCTTCTTTCTCACAAACAAGACTGGTGCTCCCCACGGCGATGAGTTGGGTCTGATAAAACCTTTGTCAAGCAGATCTTTCAGCTGTGTTTTTATCTCTTTCAATTCTGACGGAGCCATTCGGTAAGGAGGAATAGAAATGGGCTCGGTGTCCGGCAATACATCAATGGCGAAAAAATTTCTCTTTCTGGAGGAAGACCTGGGAGTTCGTCTGGAAATACGTCTGGGAATTCATTCACCACCGGAACAGATTGAAGAGTAGGTGAATCTGCTTCTGCATCATGAACTCGAACTAAATGATAAATATAGCCCTTGGCTATCATCTTTCTTGCCTTGAGGTAGGAAATAAACCTACCCTTTGGGGATGCCGTATTCCCCTTCCATTCAAGTATGGGCTCTCCCGGAAATTGGAATCGGATCACTTTCGCCCGGAAATCAACATTAGCATAACATGACGCTAGAAAATCCATGCCCATGATTACATCGAAATCTACCATTTCAAGCTCAATCAAATCAGCTTTAGTCTGACGATCACATATCACAATGACACAATCCTTATACACTTGTCTGGCTATCACAAGATCACTAACCGGAGTGAACACTTCGAAAGGTCTAATTGGCTCGGGTTTCACCCTAATACAATTAGCAATATACGGAGTAACATAAGAGAAAGTGGAACCCGGATCGATAAGAGCATATACATCACGGGAAAATATAGTCAATGTACCTATGATTCCATCTGGGGAGGACTCAAGATCCTGTCGCCCAGCCAAAGCATACACACGGGGCTGAACAACACCTGAAGTAGACGCTCCCCCTCTACCTCTAACTCTACTTGCTGGAGTTTGATGAGTCTGTGCTGTCAGATGTACTGAAGAAGATCCCGCTGCTGAACCTGTGGGCTGAGTCCCAACCCTATCTCTCACCGACGGGCAATCTCTCATCATGTGCCCGGTCTGACCACAAGTATAACAAGAATCCGTACTCTGATAACATCATCCGGAATGTAATCTACCGCACTGGCTGCACCCCGGTACCGGAGGTCTCCTCTGACTGAAACCTCCCCTAAACTGAGAATCTAAGGCCCTTGAACTCTAGCCCTGTCCTGACTGGGAGGAACGATCAAACCTCCTATCTGGAAATCTGGAAGGCGCACTAGTCGCTGACTGTCCTGAGTGCCTAGAATACATCTGTCTCGATCCCCCTCTATACTCGCTGCTCATCCCCATAGACCTAGCTCTCTTACCTTGCCTTCGGTCAATATCACGATCACTCTTTGGCGGCTGTTTTCGTCCCTCTAAATTCTGAGTATGGGTCTGTATACGGGAAATATCCATCCCATCTTGCAATGAAGCCGTTAAACAATCTTTGAACAAGTGCGGCCCCAACCCGCTCACAAACCTATGTACACGATCGCCCATGTCGGCCACCATAGTCGGGGCATACCTGGCCAGAGAATTAAATTGCAGGCTATATTCCCGAGCACTCATGCTTCCTTGCTTTAGATTCAAGAACCTGTCCGCTCTAGCTCGGTGGACCTCGGGTGGCAAATAATGGCGAATAAAAGCGTCAACAAACTCTTGCCAAACGGGAGGAGGTGCATTTTCTGTCCTCGATGTTATCCAGGTGTTATACCATAATACCGACACATCACAGAGTCTATAAGAAGCCAACTCTACCGATTCAGTCTCAGAAGCATGCATGAGTTTCAGCGTCCTCAGAATCTCATCAATAAAGCCTTGTGGGTCCTCATCCGGCTTCGACCCAAACAATTCCGGAGGATTTAGAGTCAGGAAATCACGGGCTCTCGTACTAGCGGAATGATCACTCTGGCCCGCATTCTGCCGCTGTGCCTGGGCGGCAACCAATTGCGTCAATAGATGAATAGCTTCGGTCACTTGTTGACCCGAAGCAGCTGGCGGGGGAATTTGAGCGGAGGCTTCTCCTTGCTCTTCTACATTGGGCGAGGCCTCATTTTGTGATTCGCCCTCGTCTACATTCATTTGAGGCTCTCTTTTCGTCCGCCTCTTTGTCGTAGCTTTGCCCTTCTGGGTGGCTGTAGCTTTTCCCTTTGGCGGCATTATGAAATCACAACACACTTTTAGGAGGAGCAAAGTCTTATGCATGGCTCTATCGCACGATCTCATAAGAAGAAAGACGGTCATTTTCCTAAATGCCCCGTAGCCTCCTGTCTATTGATGTGGCGCGCAACACACCATAAACAAGACTCTACTAGACACGGCTCGTAGACACTTCCTAGGGCGAATTGCTCTGATACCACTTCTGTCACGACCCGGCTAGGGGCCGCGACGGGTACCCGAGGCTGACCACCGAGCACCCCTTATTCCCTCACTTATCATAGTAATTTACGCTTCTTTATCATTCACAAATTCATAATCGTATGACAATCATTTTTCGGTGGAAAGCACAATTAGTCTATACATATATATATAAATTCCTCAGTAGACTATCAAAATAATATATGTAATATATTTATGCATACCGTAGTAGACTTGTGAGACCGTCTAACCCACACTACACATCTATGAGCCTCTACTGACATACTATACATGTAGACGGAACAAGACTCCGTCATGCCCAAAATATACATATGTACCAAAAGAATAATCATAAGCACCTCCGAACAATGGAGTGCTTTCAATCAGCTGACAACTCCTAAGAATCCGGATCGAGCTCACCTCTCTGCCTACCTGTGGGCATGAACACAGCATCCAAAGAAAACGGATGTTAGTACGAATGTTTTACTGAGTATGAGAGGCATGAACAATAACAACACATCAAGAAAATAAAGGGAGCATCAAGTATGGAGAAACTGTACCTGGCTAGGAATCGTATGAGAAGTAATTCCTGCTGACTTACTTTTATGCTTATCATCTATATATATATATATATATATATATATATATATATATATATATATATATATATATATATATATATATATATATAAACTGCCCGACCATATAGGTGCGGTGTGATAATCAATAATATTAGCCCGCGTCCGGGGTACAATCTCATGCCGCCCACTAGTGGTGTCTGCCCATGCCAACTGGCCATGGTGTATCGTATAGCTGCCCGCTTTCGCGGTGACTGCCCGGCCAACTAGGCCCGGTGTAATATGATTATGACATGCTGATTATGAAATACTTATAATAATATGCTTATCAAAATATGCTCACCATTGTGCATGCATAGGGACTCTAGAACAAGTGTATTTTATCGAGGTGACGTAAGGTCGTGAACCCTCGATTCCATTATGGGCATTCATGAACATTCTGCCTCACCTTGAAGGGGTTAGTATGTAAGGTGAGTGTATAAAATGGACGACATCATTTACTTTATAGGAACGCCATATCATATCTCTTGACTCATGTAGCTATTCATGATCTTAAGCTCTTGGCTATCCGGAATATAGAAGAATCATGGAGAGGAAGAAGAATCATATCATGGGATTCATGCCATAGAAAGAAAAGGATTAGCCTTACATACCTTTGTCGTTTAGCTAAGCTATCGTTCACTTGCTCTCCTTTAATATCACGTCGCTATCTTCACGAAAGAATTCGTATTGACGTTAGTTAATCGACTACGGGAATGCGTCACTATTTCTAGAGAAAATTGGGCAGCACTTCCTTTATTTATACTACTTTTCTCATAGTATATGTCAACACCCAAACATTTACAACAGCACTTCACAATATCGTATCAACAATCGTCATTCATATACTTTGAGCAAAATCCACCATTTTTCTCTATTTTCTCCACATTTATGGTTGTAGTTCGTTATCGCGTTTTCTCATATATAATGCTTATTTCCTGGTCTAAATATCATTTACAACATATTCATAATCATGGCACATCAACGTTTATGGTTCCATTCAACTACTATTCAATTATGACACTATCCTCCCATTTAAGACCCATTTTCCATGTCTTTCTACAATTCAAGCGTCTTAGCTTTCCAATACCATAAACAACATGCTAAAGTCATAAAAATTACCTTAGATGGTGGAAGAACAAGCCTAGAGTGGAGTTCTTCCTCCTTCCTCAAAACCCTATTTTCCCTTCCTTGGAATTTCTTGGTTTGGATGAACTTCACTCGAGTTTCACACACTTTGTTTCATGGATTTGGTGTTGTTGGTCTTTGTCTCCCTTTGATTCTCTTAAATTTTGTGGATGAAATGTTTGGATAAGTTCTAGAGGGTTCTTGAAGGTTGTAGATGAAATATGAATGAAAATGAATGAGAAAGTCACTTATAATAATCACAAAATCTGATTTTTAATGAACAGTCGTCGGGGTGTACAGTGGTCGTAAACCACAGTTTATGGACCGTATACTAGTTTACGGGTCGTATAACGTGGTCGTATTTAAGCATGTCAAAAACAGAAAGGTTTGCTGGAGGTCATGATGGTTTACGACCATAGTTTACGGGTCGTATTTCAGTTTACGGTCCGTAAACTGGGTCGTATTTTACCATTTAAACTTTGGACAGAAAGTTGAAATTTTTGGAATGTTGGTGGAAGATGGAAGTATACGGTCCGTGAATCACTTTAAGGGCCATATTCTGTTTTACGACCACTGGCTGAATTGAAATTCTACAACTTTCTTACTTCCAAAAATTCATGAATCGTCATTCCCTACTTAGTAAAACGTCACACACTCATACCCTTCGTTGGTCTATTCATTGTACATGTACGGGGACTTTTCCGAGGTGTAACAGTTAGATCTAATTCATAAGCCACCTTGCCTATTTTGCATACCATCTCATAAGGCCTAATGTATTGGGGACTAATCTCCCCCTTCATTCAGTGATCTTATTGCATTCGTAAGTTGTCACACCCCAGGGCTACTGTAGCAAGCGTATAGCATGTACTTATGTCATATTCCAAGTAATTGTCCTACTTACCCTTAACAATAATCCCAACTCAATTTACCATATATTTTCCCTCAACTGACCCGGGGTATCATGACCACACTATTCTTGTTTAGCTCTTACTCCTCTTTTTAAATATCCACTTGGTTTCATTGGCGACGTATAATTACTTGCGAGTTACATAATCGTTCTTGCATGATTCGTGTACATACACATCTATACATATACATGTACCCATATCTGCATCCGTATTCACAATCGTACTCATTTACATATCGTATCAATGGTCATATTCCTATACGTATCATTTACAACGAATTTACCGCTGGTGTCTTTACCTCTATTCTAGTATAACACCGTCATCCTTTACAGTACCCCTTGAGTTATTTGCTCTCAATGTCACGTGGTTCAAGGTCTTCGCGAATGGTTTCCCGTACAGTCTCGGATGCCTGCTCAATTCGTGTTCGTTTATTTACTAGTCATTGGACTCATTTCTGCGCAACTCTCACTCCTTGTTTTAGAGTCTATATCTGTCACATTTTAGGATGCATTGTCCCAAATCTCTACACTTGAATTCCCTTTACTCGCTTCCCCCCTTTAAGGGTTTTACTTGTACCATTCTTAAATCAGTTGCCTCTCCTTCAAATCTTGAATTCATACATCCCTTACTACACTACATCTTATTCATGCCGTTTTCTCATAATTCATAGTTATGATAATTCATGTGTGAAGTCTTAACATACTCACCTTGCAGTCTTGTAACCAAATAATACAACCAATATAGCAATCCGAACAAGGATCTATTTTACTTAGCTCATCTGGTAGTTATGAGTCAATGTCTAAATCTGCTCCAATTAACAACTTTTGTCCCATAGGGATGCTCACCATAGTAGTAGGTCTAGTTATCATTACCATTCATATAATGTCACTTGCCCTCTTTTTCGGTGCTCAAAGTTCACTTGTAACGTCATCTTTGTTTTCCAGGGCCTAAGTCGCATACGCCACTAATAACCCTCATGCCTCTTATTCTTTTACTTTTGTTTTGCACCCAACACTGATTTCAAAACCAATTATAATCGTATTATATTTGTCGTTGATGATGGCTTTACTCTATCGCTTTGTCGTCGTACAGTAAACTCATAACTCATGATCATCTTTTTCTTTTCGACTCTTTACTTCAAATACTTTACTCGTTCTAACTTGGTACAGGATATTTGTAGGAAATGCATCTCCCTTTAATTATAACGCAACTACTTCTTAAGCACACGTAATTCGTGTATTTCCTTCTCTCTCTATTCTCGTTCTTATTCCTTCCTCCTTGGTTTATCTTGTTTTCTCCCATTTTATAATCAATCCTTTATTATTCATACGAGGAACCCTATCCCTAAATGAGTACCGTTTTGCCCTTTAGAGTATACTACCTTCGTACACTCCATTCTTTGCTCCTAAAACTTATTCCGTTTGTTCTAATCATCCCCTCTCATCCGTATTGTGTTGATCCTTCTCCTAACAATCGTCCTATTTCGTTATTCATCTTTCTGTAGCCTTGGTCTTTTACATCCAGCTAAAGATATCACTCCTACTCTTGATTATACCCGTCACCAATTATTACTACTACTTTGCCAAATCACTTTTCTCTGATTTCTTTTTCAAGTTGACTCCCCCCCCCCCCCCCCCCCCTTTTTTTTTTGCTGGCTACCATTTCTGTCATTGAGGAATCCCTATGCTGAACTTTCCCTTAACAAGGTCCTTTTCAGCTTTCTCATCTACTGCCCCATGGCCCGCTTGTTGGTTTCATACTTGCGTTCACTTTTTATTCACATAGAACATGTCACATCTTTAGTCGTTCCCTCGCTATACTTTGTATTACAATTCTTGTTACGTTCCCGTTATGCCTTGATCATAATCAACACTATAGAGTGCCACTTCTTGACCTCATTCACAAGCCTGCTTATAACATAGGATAAATCTCATGAAGTAAGCATACTCAAACCGTTACTCCTTTTGATCAGTTCTATCACGCTCACCATATAATTTGTTTTACCAACGTGTTCTCATTCATTATAACCCTTTATATTCGTACTTCTGTCTCCGGGTACTATTACTTTAGTAGCTAGTAAACTTATCGCGCCTTTCTCGTGCTTATCCCTCCAATCAATACCTCGGTATCACACTCTATTGGGGTTACCCTTTCTTTTCTATGTCGTGCTTTAGCACTACAGTCTTCCTAATTTACCCTAGTAGTTCTCTTTACCATATCATTGTCGATCTTATAATTACCGTTACTCATCTCTTGTAGTTGTCAATGATACTCCTAACTTAATCTCGTCCTGCCATTACCTCGTTGCACATCATCATTTCTCGTCAGGACATATCACAAGCTTATACCTTATCTCCTTTGGATTTTTGAAAAATTTCGACAGAGTGTCTTTTGTAAGCATAACAATCCCAAACCTGCACATAGCCCAAAAAACACGTCCGATGTCTCAATAGGACATATATCGGAACACACATAATACATAACTGAATAGCACAAGATCACTTACCATTAAAGGATATAAATAGTAGAGCTTGTCTCATAATTTGTGCCTGCGCACTCGGTCTAGGATTCTAATATCTATGTACATACACATATTGTTTATATTCACTCACCGTCAATCAACTTACTCGTAAATCACGATTCTGGCTATCACTAGGTTACTAACAAATATAGTCATCTCAAATTGTCGGATTGGCTCAATTTTTTTTTCACCTCAACACAATCATCACAACGGGGGTGATACATCACAACATAGGATCCGAATCCATCAATGCACACATATCATAAAAGGCTACTGACAATATACCTGGGACAATATCAGGGGAAGACTCAAGATCCTGTCGCTCAGCTAATGCATGGATATGATGCTGGGATCCACTTGGAGTGGGCGCTCCTCTTTGGTATCTATCCCCACCTACTAACATCTGTGGCCTTAGCCTTGGAGGGCGTACCGATGACGAAGAGCCAGCTACTAACCCCACAGGTCGAACCTCATCTCTACCACGCCTCCATGGGCAGTCGCGCATGATATGGCCTGACCGAGCACAGGTATAACAAACATCCGAGCCAAAGCGGCACGGTCCCCAATGTAACTTGTGACACTGAGTACATCGTGGTACCGGGGGATCTCGTCTGACTAGAACCACTCCGAATCCGAGAACTGGAAACTGTGAGACTCGGGGGTAACTTAGAATAAGTAGATCCATCAAATCAGGGTCTAGGAAACTGCGGAGGAGCACCACTTGGTGAACGAATTGAGTTTCTAGAGAATTGTTGCCTCAGAGCACCCCTACACACATGATCAAACCCTGAATAACTAACTCTCTTTCTCCAACCCCTGTTATCGTGGCCCACATCCGGCCGCTGAGCTTGAGTGGCTACCAATTGAGTCAGTAGAAGAATGGCCTGTCTTATCTCTTGGCCCGAGGCATCTGGTGGAGGAACGGGGGGTGCTGGAGCTAAAATCGAGGCTTCACTTTGATCCTCAAAAGTGGGCGAAGTATGGGAACACCGAGGTGGGACCTTATTCTGGGGTTCGCCCTCCTCCATATCTGTAGACGGCTCTCGTTCAATCCCTTCTTCAACCACCATTTTGCCCTTCTAGGCTACCGTAGCTTTTCCTTTCATCAGCTTCGCTGAAATCATAGCACACTATTAAGGAGGAGATAATCTTATAATACAGCTCTATCGCACGATCTCTTAAGATGAAAGATGGTCATTTTTCCTAAATGCCCCGTAGCCTCCTGTTTATTAGCGTGGTGCGCAACACACCATAAACAAGACTCTACGAGACACGGCTCGTAGACACTTCGTAGGACTGAACTGCTCTGATACCACTTTTGTCACGACCCGCCTAGGGGCCGTGACGGGTACCCAGGGATAACCACCGAGCACCACTCGTTCTGCTACTCATCATGCTAATTAAGCCTTATTTTATCAAATTCACACTCAAATCATAAGAGAATCATTTTTCATTTGAGAACGTAAATACTTTAATAGATATAAGCCTTTCGGCTATCAAAATAATATACACGTATACAGTAGTAATCTCGTGAGATCATGTAACCCACACTGCGTATCTATGAGCCTCTACTAGAGTACTAGACATATGGACGGGACAGGACCCCGTCGTGCCCAAAATATACATGTACACAAAAGAATAATCATGGCACCTCCGGAACAATGGAGTGCTCTCAAATCAGCTACTAGCTCCTACGAGTCTGAATCAAGATCACCTCCCTGTCTACCTGTGGGCATGAACACAGCGTCCAAAGAAAACAGATGTCAGTACGAACATTGTACTAAGTATGAGAGGCATAAACAATAATGATACGTCAATGAGATAAAGGAAGCATCAATAAGGAACGTCTGCATCTGACTGTCATTTAGAAAAGAAATAACACATGTTGTCTTACTCATAATCATCATCATACCATATATGCATAAATGTATAAGCTGCCCGTCCATACCGGATCGGTGTGATAATCATTAGCCTACGTCCAGGCCTCCCGCGTCCGGGGTACCGTCTCATGCCGCCCACTAGTGGTGCTGCCCATGCCATATAGACACGGTGTAATCATCTATAAGCCGCCTGCCTTAGCGGTGCTGTCTGGCCATATAGGCGCGGTGTAATATCATCAACATGTACTCATCATAATTCATGCATAGAAACTCATAGATAGCTATACTTTATCGAGGTGACATAAGGTCGTGGACCCTCGATTCCATTATGGAGCATTTATAAGTATTCTGCCTCACCTTGAAGGAAGTAGTATAGAAGGTGAGTATATATAATAAGAAACATCATTAACTTTGTAGGGATATTATATCATGAACTCTAGAATCTTTAGACTTAAACACATCATCATCATTATTGGGCTCATAATATATATCTCTTATCTCATATGGCTAGTCATGAACATAGACTCTCTGTTTTCCTGAATGTAGGAGATTCATGAAGAAGAAAGAAAAGTCAAGACATAGGATTCATGCCATAGAAAGAAAGGACTAGCCTCACATTCCTTTTTCCATTTAACTAATCCATCGCTTGCTTGTTTTACTTCAATGCCCACGTTTCTACCTTCAAGAGGATTCGCATTAACATTAGTTAATCGGCTATAAGAACGTTTTACTATTTCTAGGGAAAATTGGGCAGAATTTCCTTTGTAACTACTTTTCCCACATTTTATATCAACTCCCAAAGGTTCATAACAATATTCACAATATCGCAAACAACAATCATCATTTATCTACATTTTTCACAATTCACCATTTCACCTCAATTTCCCCATAATCATGGTCATAATTCACTATTATGTTCTTTCACATATCATACTCATTCCATGTTCTAAATGTCATTCATAACCTACTTACAATCACAACATATCCATATTCATGATTCATTCCAAATTACTATTCAACAATAGCACTATTCCCACATTTATGACCCACTTTCTATATTCTTCTACAATCCAAGTGTTTCAAACTTTCAATACCTTAAATAATATGTAAATACCACAAAACTTACCTTTGATAGTGTGGGAATGGGCTTTAAGTGGAAATACTTCACCTGAGCAAAACCCTAGTTCTACTTTCTATGGAATTTCTTGACTTGGATGAACTTTGATGTGTTTCTTACACTTGTTTCTCTTGATTTGATGAAGTTGATAATCAATTCCTCATGAATTCATGTATATTGAGTGTGGAAGGTTCTAGAGAATTCTGGAGATGTGTAGAAGAAAAAATGAAATGAATGTGTTGAAGTCCTTATATCAACTTTTAAAATCTATCCCGATGAAATTATACGGTACGATCGATGAAGCGTCGATCGGATCGACGGAGCGTCGATCGGATCATCGAAGTCGTTAAATTTCCAGTAAGCAACCTTTCGTTTCCTCTCATTCTACGGTGAGAAGGACGGTCCTTCGAACTGATCGACGGAGCGTCGATCTGATCCGTCAAATGGTCTTCACGCTGACTCAATTCTACGGCACAATCGACGAATCGTCAGCCCGTCCGACAGTACAAAGAACGATCGTCGAACCCCCTTTCGCAGAACTGCAGCGGAGTTTCATTTGACGGGATTTTCTCCCTTGCCTCTAACTTCTTTGGAATCTTAATTAGAATCATTAAACATCCCTTCTTACTTGTAGGGACATCATGTGCACCTCAACTTACGTTAGTCCATTCACCGCTCAGCAACCCAAAGTTCCGAGGTGTAACAATTGGCCCCTTCGGGCATCATAATCATCATATACCAGCTAATCAGGTGGTTTGCGTATATAACTCCATAGCCCTTACCATGCCCCATAATATCATGATGCATAAGAATATAAATATGTATGTATAGATGATGCATGACAAGACTTATGAAACTCGGAACTCCTTTCGGAGTGACTTTCTGTTACACCCCGTATCTTCGAAGAAGCATTTATCAAATTTGAAACGTAAGTACGTTGAGTTATGATTAAGTAAAACCACTTCAAAATATAAGCAAGCATTATCAAGTACATTTAATGAGTGAAGGATGTATATAAGGTATACCGGAAGGTTTTATAAGGAAATGAGTGGAAGAAATGGAGTAGTACGACTTTGGAGAAGGGATGGGTAAAGTTTCGTGTGAAAATTTTGGTCTAAATTGCGGGACCAATATCTGTTAGCATATAAAGTGTTTTGAAGTGACACAAAAGCCTAAAATGAAGTTCGTCGAGTCTAGTTTTCAACGCAACAAACCTCTCGTCGATAGGACATCAGAGTAGAGAATTATGGACATTACAAGTTTGGTTGACAGGGCAGAAACGCATGCTACAGTACTGCTATAGTACCGACATGCTACAGTCTGCTACAGTGACCCCGACCCGAATTTGACCCCTATATAAAGGGTAATAACCCTATTTTTTCATCAGATTTTCCTAGAAAATTCAAGAAATTTGAAGAAAGAGAGCGAGGGAATCAAAAAGTGAGCAATTTTCAAGTAGCCGAGTAGTGGTTTAGGTCCGAGTAACGCATGGTTGTGATTCTAGTATTGTTTTGCGGTGGATTTTAGAGTGGATATTAAGGATATTTCTGTCTTAACACGAAAAAAGGTATGAATCTTTCTCTTTTGGTATTATTTAAGGCTTATTCTCGGAGACAAAGTCGTTAAATAATTGTGTAGTAAGTTGGTTAGTTATGGAAGTTGGAAAACAGCATGTGGGCTATTTTATGGTACATATTGGTGTTGGAAATGATGTTATTGATGTTGGTATTGTTGTTGTTGTTGTTGGTTGCTGAATTGAGATTCTGGGCTAGGCATATAAACAGGGGAGATGCTGCCCGATTTTCAGCAGGATATAAAATAGCTTGACTTGAAAGCTTAGCACAAATATACTACGATGAGTCTAACGATTGTGTGAATCCTCTTAAATGTCGACTTGCGAGCTTGGACGAATAAGTGTAGATAACTAGAAGCTGAACAGGTATGTTAAGGCTCGTCCCTTTCTTTCAAAGGCATGATTCCTATGGTATGATCCCATAAGTGTTTCCATGACCTCCTTGATTTCAAAAGCTAGAAGTTCATGAATCTTAAAGCTTTTTGTGATGTTAAAAATGAGAATGTTTTTATGAGGATTACGTTGAGGATGATTTTATGCTTAAAGGTCTCAAATATGATTTCAACGATGATGTGAAAATGTTAAGCTGTTTCATGATTTTCTCGTCTTATTTCATTGTTGTTGATCTCACCTTATAAATTGTTCCTTCAAGGTGGGATAGAGCGATAGTTTTTATTTGAACTCCTATGTATGCCATGAGTTTAATATATGTATATAGCTATTTTGTGACATTACAGAGTTCTATTATTTAATTTTTATTATGCACTGCCCTCATTTTCATTCTTCATGTATATATAAGGCACAGTTGACAGGGGGTGACGCTGTGACCTTTGTTGTATATATATAAGGCACGGTTGACAGGGGTGACGTTGTGGCCTTTGTTGCGATGTGTATATGTATGGCACAGTTGACAGGGGGTGACGCTGTGGCCTTTGTCGTGATGTGTATATGTATAGCAAAGTTGACAGGGGGTGACGCTGTGTCCTTTGTTGTGATGTGTATATGTATAGCACAGTTGACAGGGGGTGACGCTGTGGCCTTTGTTGTGATGTGTATATGTATGGCACAGTTGACAGGGGGTGACGCTGTGGCCTTTGTTGTGGTGTGTATATATATGGCACAGTTGACAGGGGGTGACGCTGTGGCCTTTGTTGTGATATTTCTATGGATATATCTGTTTCTTTGATATAGCTGTACTGATGCATTTATTTTGCCCATTCATTGACATGTCTTAAATGTTTTCTAAGATTTTAGGTACATGTTGATTTCATGCCTTACATACTCAGTACATTATTCATACTGACCCCTTTGTTCGGGGGCTGCGTTTCATGCCCGCAGGTACAGACACTCAGTTTGGTGATCCTCCGATTTAAGACTTCAGCTCAGCTGCTTTGAGGGCTCTAGTGATCCGGAGCTCGAGTCGTTTTGGTACAAATCCTTTGACATAGGCTTTGTTAGACTCTTAGAGGTCTGTAGGCATATGTTGGTTGCGTATATACGGTTTGATCAACTATGCAGATGTAGTTCATTTTGCATAATCCTGTGCATAGTGGCAGCCTTATCGGCTTGCATATTTTGTTATGTTTGGTTAGCTGTGGCTTCTCAAGAGACAGGTTCTTTTTGATGCATGATATGATGAGTTTACAGCGTGCTTTTACAGATTGCCATATTTTTTCCAGTTTCAGTCTGATCATATCGAGCAGGCTCGTATACGGGTGTCCAGTTTGGGCATTGGTCATGGCCCATCAGTTTGGGTCGTGACAAAGTAGTATCAGAGCAGTTCGTCCTCGGGATTGTCTATAGACCGTGTCCGGTAGAGTCCTGTTTATGGGTGTGAAGCCGTCCACACTTATAAACCGGAGGGTGCAGGGAATTTAGGAATCATTGACCTTTCTTTCTATCTTAGATCGTGCGATAGAGCCAGAGTCTAGGAAAGATCGCTTCTGATCCTTTTTCTTCAGGTAAGTCCAGACTGACGAGAGATGAAGAGATCAGCTTCAGTAGTAGGGGTGCTAAGAAGGCCCCTAGAGTAGATCTAGAACCCCAGGCTCCAGGACCGAGTCGGAGGAGCCTCAGTTATTCCATTGAGACGGATCCCTCGGAGGACCCATTGACAATTCCTCCAGAGTTTTTGACTCCCAGGGAGGAGGACCCCCAAGAGGACAGTTATGACACGGATTCGTCTGAGTATTCTTCTGGGACACCAGAGGAGGAGATCCCCGAGGTTGTACCAGCTTCCCCGGTAAATGTTACGGATTACTCCAGCCCCCTATCCTGGCCGTCGGTAAACCACGAGTTGTCCGGTTATCTACATTGCTCGGACTCATGTGAGAGAGATGATAAAGGCCAGACGAGCAGATGGTGGGTAGACGATGACGAGGAGCACACTTCAACTTATAGTCCACCAGATCAGGCTAGAGACCGATCGGCTACAGGTATATGACCCTTTATCGGAAGTTCCTGTGTATGTGCATTTACTGTAATAGCGGCAAGCGAAAATCAAAAAGGGCCGACAACCAAGTATTTATAAGTAACAGCGACCAAGGTTTTTTCGTCACCATGGGGAATTTTGAAATCTAGGATGGAAAGTAGTCATAAATACAGGTAAAAAGGCCAAGGTAGTAATTGTATAGTCGGAAGAATGATAGATCCTTTCTAATTCGGAGGGAGATGTGTCACGAGAATGTTTTGGAATCTGTTAAGACCTCCACTTACTTGAGATTAGGTGATGACGGTCATGCAGTAAGGTGGGTGCAATTATATCAGTGCTAACACACCAGATTTTATCAGAGTTTCAAGGTTAAGCGTGCTGGAGTAAGTGAAATACTAGGAAGGGTGACCCCCTGGGAAGCGTACTAAAAGTTCTATAAATTCAGACATAAGAGACAAATGAGAAGCTAGAGTAGACTAAGGGAAAATAGAGTATGCGGAGTGGTTGGAAACTCTAAAAGATCGTGAGGAATTAGGCGGACTAGATCAGCAAAGAGAAGGAAGGCGCATCACAGTTTTAGGATTAGGATAGGTTTGAAAAGTATTCGGATGTACTTGTGAGCAAGGCATTAGAAAATATATGCGCATGCGTATGATATCTCATATGTGGTTGTACCGACGCGTATGTGTATCCCAGCAACCGACGTTGCAGTATATGGAAGGCATCGAATAAGGTAACGAAGTTCAAGTGGCAAAAATGGTATGAATGTTACAAGGTAAGTTAATGTTTTCTTACTGCAGGTTAGAGTTGAAAGGTCCTAATGCAATAACATCGAGGAAAGTAAGAAGTGCGTATATACAGGAAGAGAAGAGATTAGAATGTCTTGAGAAAAGAAGAGAGAAGTGAGAAATGAGGGTGAGTGAAGCTTCCAAGAGAGATGACGGGCAAAACAAAGGACTATTTGGACAAAATTTGGGAGTAGGTGTGTGAAAGGATTAGGGTATGATAGCACGGACAAGAAATGAACGTACAGAATTAGGAGAACAAATACTGGTAAGTAGGACTGAAGGGAAGTAACCACGAAGAGGAAGGGGAAGTGAGGAAGAATAAGCAGGTTCGGTAACAATGTTAGGGGATTCCCAGTTCTTGAGAAGCAATCGAGGAACTAAAGGCACAGCCAAGCAGACATAATCACCTTGGAAAGGGAGGAAGCCCTCCTAAAAGATGATTTGGAAATAAAACGGATCTGCAACTCTAAAAGGATATTCTATGAACTTTAGGGTCAATGTTATAATATGAGGAAATGAGGAGAGCATTTAGGAGTAAAGTAACTGGAAATTTTTAACCCCGGGGGTACACAAGATGCTTTAACAATTTAGCTGTAAGAAATCGATCAATCATCGAGATAAGAACGAGGGTGATGGGACGACACAAATGATTACAAAATTAATGGCATGGGACAAGAATTCCGGTAAAGGCCGAGAGATTCGGTCATAGAAGGAGTAGAATGAAATGTAAGGAACGTGTATGGAAGATAACTCAGCCATAGCGTCAGAAAGACGGATAAAGGCTCGATGAATGAAGCATGGAGAGAGTGTAAACTGTAAGAATTCCGTGCTAAGAGCAAGAAGTAGTAGGACACTAGGAAAACTTGATGTACGACTGCAACACGAACACATAGTTAGGAAGAATTGCGAGTAAATGAGCTAAACGGGTGGACGGACTAACAGTGGATGGAAGGGCATGGAATAGTGAGGGGATGGTACAGTATAGACCTAAATGGAAGGAGAACTTAGGGAAAAAAGAGATTTTTAGTGTTAAAAGGGATTCACACTCGTAACGAAACACTCCAAAGTTTCTAACCTAAGAGTAAATGATGACTAGTGGAAATAGGAATTGTACAAGTAAAAGAAACTATGAGGACTAAAGGAAGGAGAAGGTGTCAATGAAATGGTTAAAGGAAATTATGTGGCCACTGACAACAAGGAGAAGGTTAGTGAATCAGTAGGCTTGCCCAAGGGAAAACAAATTGAAATTGTAAGACAATAGTTATGTGAAAGATGCAAAGATGTGATCATGAAGAAAACCGATTTTTTTTAGTTATACATCTATATGTGTGTGCACAAGTTGTTGTATCATAAAGGAAGATGAATACTCGACGAAAGAAGAAAGGAAAGGGTGTACTTTGTGAGGATTTCATGTTAAGAACATGAGCTGACAGAACACTAGAAGGACTATGATGCATAGCTGCGATGCAAATGAGTAGTTAAGGATTACGGGACAAATGAGCTAAGATAATGAAAGGACGAGTCGTGGGAATGGATGGTGTTGAATATCAACTTTCAATGGTATAGTATAGACATAAATAGAAATTAAGAACCTAGAGGAAGGAGAATTTCAAGGATATTAAGAAGATAGTCGTGGAGAAAGACTAGGGCTAAAAGAGTGTGGTATAGTCGAACACTCCATAAGGGGCTTAATGAATTCCGATGTCCCCATTAATTCATTAAACTAGGGGACTACTAGTCATGAGAGGTAGAAGTGAAAATACAATAAAGAAGGCGTTTGGATTGTATCCGATATGTATAAGCATTTTGATTTGATACAAGAACTCAACTAGCAAAAAGAAAAACAAGTTAAACCATGCGATGAAAAAAACTCTGGCATTATATGGAATAGAGGAGTTGAAGGATCGCTAAGGCCAGCTAGATGACTATCAAAGACGGTTAACACTCAAAGGTTACAGTATATGAAAACATCCTTTAGGGGGGGGGGGGAGAACAAATTCAGTTCTAAGATAAGCTACAATATTCTGAAGCTCAAGAAAGGGAAATTGCACTAGAATAGATGAAAGTTTTAGCAAGAGGAATAAGTATAGGGAGTTCAATGATCTCCAAAGGAAAGGGAGATAGTGTGCCTATGAATAGCAAGACAGCAGTGCTACCTAAGATTAGAAAGTACCTCGCAAGTCGTGGAGTCAAAAGTCGCCGGTCATATCAAATGTGAGAGTATATGTGTCGTGGAGTCACAAGTCGCCAATCATATCAAATGTGAGAGTATATGTTATAGAACCATATAGACAACCATCTTGATTCAATGGCCGACAAAAATGGGGTAAGAACAACGATAGGTAGTCAAAGAAGAACATCGACTAATTTAAGTCTCAAATGATCACCGATACAAGAGAATCAAGGACTTAAGAAGAAAGCATACTCGTATCAAAAGGAAGTATGATTAAGTAGGATTTTATCTTAGTTCCATGTTTATGAGTTTATATTGCAATTATGCTAAAACTGAGGAGAGGAAATTGTAGGAAACGTTCAGGTATGAATAGGATGATACTGTAAGGAATTAAAGAGTTCGACCAAGGAATTAAAAAGGAGATGATGTGGTATGTATATAAGGTCAACGAGTACAAATAGGGATAATCTAAAATAGCACCAAGAATCAAGCAAGGAAGAGTGCCATATCTGAACAAGGGAATTTGTTTACTAGTAGAGAAATAAAGAGCAAGGCAAAAGAGTACAACAATTTAGAGTGCTCATAGACTGGCAGGAAGCCGTAGCAATCATGAGTTAAGACCATCTTAATGGCAACAGGTCTCAGGACGGTAACTAGATATCAGTTGACCACTGAGTACATACATAAGAACATAAGGATATGGAACTAATGAATGAGTTCGATAGAGAATTGGGAGGATATGAAAGAAGACTAATGAGCCGATAGTATAAGAGCATGGAGATCAGGAACTAAAGGAGGACAACAATTTCAAGAAATTAATGATTGCGTTGCAAGCTCGCAAGCTACAACATTCGAGAACGAATGTTTTTAAGGGGGGAAGGATGTTACACCCTGTATCTTCGAAGAAGCATTTATGAAAGTTGAAACGAAAGTACGTTGAGTTATGGTTAAGTAAGACCACTTCGAAATATAAGAAAGCATTATCAAGTACATTTAATGAGTGAAGGATGTATATAAGGTATACCGGAAGGTTTTATAAGGAAATGAGTGGATGAAATGGAGTAGTACGACTTTGGAGAAAGGATGGGTAAAGTTTCGTCTGAAAATTTTGGTCTACATTGTGGGGCGAATATCTGTTAGCATATGAAGTGTTTTGAAGTGAAACAAAAGCCTAAAATGAAGTTCGTCGAGTCTAGTTTCCAACGCAACAAAATGCTCGTCGATAGGACTGAAACGCGTGCTACAGTACTGCTACAGTGAACCCGACTCGAATTTGACCCTCATATAAAGGGTAATAACCCCCTTTTTTCATCAGATTTGCCCAAAAAATTCCAGAAATTTGAAGAGAGAGAGAGAGAGTGAGGGAATCAAAAAGTGAGCAATTTTCAAGTAGCGGAGTAGTGGTTTAGGTCCGGGTAACGCATGGCTGTGATTCTAGTATTGTTTTGCGGTGGATTTTAGAGTGGATATTGAGGATATTGCTGTCTTAACAAGAAAAAAGGTATGAATCTTTCTCTTTTGGTATTATTTAAGGCTTGTTCTCGGAGACAAAGTCGTTAAATAATTGTGTAGTAAGTTGGTTAGTTATGGAAGTTGAAAAACAGCGTGTGGGCTATTTTATGGTACATATTGGTGTTGGAAATGATGTTATTGATGTTGGTATTTTTGTTGTTGTTGGTTGCTGAATTGAGATTCCGGGCTAGGCATATAAACAGGGGAGATGCTGCCCGATTTTCAGCAGGATATAAAATAGTTTGACTTGAAAGCTTAGCACAAATATACTACGATGAGTCTAACGATTGTGTGAATCCTCTTAAATGTCGACTTGCGAGCTTGGACGAATAAGTGTAGATAACTAGAAGCTGAACAGGTATGTTAAGGCTCGTCCCTTTCTTTCAAAGGCATGATTCCTATGGTATGATTCCATAAGTGTTTCCATGACCTCCTTGATTTCAAAAGCTAGAAGTTCATGACTCTTAAAGCTTCTTGTGATGTTAAAAATGAGAATGTTTTTATGAGGATTACGTTGAGGATGATTTTATGCTTAAAGGTCTCAAATATGATTTCAACGATAATGTGAAAATGTTAAGCTGTTTCATGATTTTCTCGACTTATTTCATTATTGTTGATCTCACCTTATAAATTGTTCCTTCAAGGTGGGATAGAGCGATAGTTTTTATTTGAACTCCTATGCATGCCATGAGTATAATATATGTATATAGCTATTTTGTGACATTACAGAGTTCTATTATTTCATTTTGATTATGCACTGCACTCATTTTCATTCTTCATGTTTATATAAGGCACAGTTGACAAGGGGTGACACTGTAACCTTTGTTGCATATATATAAGGCACGGTTGACAGGGGTGACGCTGTGACCTTTGTTGTGTGTATATATGGCATAGTTGACAGGGGGTGACGATGTGGCCTTTGTTGTGATGTGTATATGTATGGCACAGTTGACAGGGGGTGACGCCGTGGCCTTTGTTGTGATGTGTATATGTATGTCACAGTTGACAGGGGGTGATGCTGTGACCTTTGTTGTGATGTGTATATTTATGGCACAGTTGACAGGGGGTGACGCTGTGGCTTTTGTTGTGATGTGTATATGTATGGCACAGTTGACAGGGGGTGACGTTGTGGCCTTTGTTGTGGTGTGTATATATATGGCATAGTTGACAGGGGGTGACGCTGTGGCCTTTGTTGTTATATTTCTATGGATTATGTGTTTTTTTGATATAGCTGTACTGAGGCATTTATTTTACCCATTCATTGACATGTCTCAAATGTTTTCTACGATTTTATGTACATGTTGATTTCATGCCTTACATACTCAGTACACTATTCGTACTGACCCCCTTTGTTTGGGGGCTGCATTTCATGCCCGCAGGTACAGACACTCAGTTTAGTGATCCTCCAATTTAGGACTTCAGCTCAGCTGCTTGGAGGGCTCTAGTGTTCCGGAGCTCGAGTCGTTTTGGTACAGATCCTTTGACATAGGCTTTGTTATACTCTTAGAGGTCTGTAGACATATGTGGGTTGCGTATATATGGTTTGATCAGTTATGCAGTTGTAATTCATTTTGGATTATCCCGTGCATAGTGGCAGCCTTATCGGCTTGCATATTTTGTTTTGTTTTGTTAGCTGTGGCTTCTTAAGAGACAGGTTCTTTTTGATGTATGATATGATGAGTTTACAGTGTGCTTTTACAGATCGCCATATTTTTTCCAGTTTCGGTCTGATCATATCGAGTAGGCTCGTATACGGGTGTCCTGTTCGGGCACTTGTCATGGCCCATCGGTTTGGGTCGTGACACTTTCTAGTCGTTACTTTCCTACCTTGTTAAGAACATCTTCTTATTATCATACGCTCCCTTTGGGACTTAGAATCCTTATGAAAATGTATACAAAATATGAAACCTTATATATATGCCCCTTCGGGACTTAGAAACTGAAGACATGATCAATATCATCATATGGGAAACAAAGACATTAGCTCTTACCACTTCTAGGAATAAAGTCATTATGAGGGGCGTTTGGTTACGTTTTGTTTCCATATAGACCATGCCAAAAGAATGAAGGAAAGGTTAGCCTTAACATACCTCTTGTCTCCAATGCGCACTCAATAAAGAATTCACCTCAATAAGCCCTTAAACCTAAACAATAATAAGAATAATGCCATCGTTGATATGCGAATGACTTCTTTAGCATATAACCGAAGTCCACCTATTCTAAAATGAAACGGACAGCATTGTTACACCCCGTAGTTTCGTATGTTGAGATTCGGGCTACTTTTCAGGAGGTATGTGAGCTTATATGTGTTTAACTTATTGTTATAAGAGTTTAAATGCATATAGTAAGCTAACGAAGGATTGAAGGGCAAGTGAATTAAGGAAATTAAGTTTGTTGGAACTTGGGAAGAGAATATGAGGGGTAATTTTGGCCCAACTTGGAGAAAGAATATCTTTTAGTAGATGAAGAGTTTTAAAGCAAAGTAAAAGCCTAAAATATCTTTCGTCGTGTCTAGTTTCCATCGCAACAAACCGCTCGTCGATACGGCATCGGAGTAGAGAATTATAGACGCTAACAATTTCAAATCTGATCCTAAACCTCATTTTTCAGCCAAGAACACTCCAAATATTTCCCAAATTCTCTAGAAAACTCTCCCAACTTCTGTCCACTAGATTTTAACGCAAATTAAGTGAAATCCCCGAATTTAAGTTTGGACAACACATAGCTGTGATTATAATATCGAATTACGGTGAAAATTGGCTTGAATTCAAGGTGATAATTGAAGATATTGCAATTCTAGCGGGTGAAATGTATGAATCTTTCCTTATTAGTATTGATTTAAGCTTATCTACGGAGGAAAAGTTACTAAATGAGCGTATAAGGAATTTATGGGTCGAGAAATTAGATAAAAAATCATGTGGGATGTTTATGGAATATTTTGGTGTTAATAATATTGTTGTTGATGTTGGTATTGTTGTTGTTGTTATAGTTGGTTGCTGAATTGACATTTTGGGCTAGGCATATAAATAGGGGAGATGCTGCCGAAATTTCGGCAGATTCTAGAAAGATTTATTTGAAGGACTAAAACAAGCGTATAAAGGTGAGTCTAACAATAGTATAAATTTTCTTGAATATAGATTTACGAGCCTAGGAGGACAAGCGTTGAGTAGTTAAAGTTAAGGCGACCAAAAAGGTATGTTAAGGCTCGTCCCTTTCTTTCAAAGGCATGATTCCTAAGTTATGATCCCATAAATGTTTTCATAACCTCCTTATTTTCAAAATCTAGAAGTTCATGACTCTTAAAGCTTCTTATGATGTTAAATGAAAAATGTTCTATGATGATTGTGACGATGATGATTATTCTATTCTAGAAATTACGAAGCTAAGATTTGAGAGCATTATAAGATTATTGAGCCATTCCATGAATCCCTTGATCTTACTTATTGTTGATGGTCTCACCTCATGTCATTCGTTCCTTCGAGGTGAGATATAGCGAAGATAATGGTTCTATTTTAGTGCTACCAAAGTTCATAATTCTCGAGACTCCCATGACATTATCGATTTCATCTTACGATGGTTGACCCTTCAAGGAATGATCTAGTGACAATGGTAATGCTAATGCTAATGATGATGTTGATTTCATTTATGTATTTTTATGTATGTGTATGTATGTATGCATTGCACTCCCACTGGTCAGTTGAGGATGACATCGAGTCCCGAAAGGGCCGGGTACGGATGACACCGAGTCCCAAAATGGCCAGGTATGGATGACACAGAGTCCCGAAAGGGCCGGGTACGGATATGACAGATGTATGTATAGTAAGTGTATGTGAATGCATATGTATGTATGTTGTGTATGGATGTGCATGAAATGTTTTTCCTGTAGATGAGTAGTCTACATGATAGAGATCTTAAGAAGAGTACGAGGTATAATTACTTACTTTATCTTATGTCATCTTCATTCTGATATCATACTACTATTCATGCCTTACATACTCAGTACACTGCTCGTACTGACGTCCCTTCTTGTGGATGCTGCGTTCATGCCCGCAGGTGCAAATAGACGAGACGAGGATCTTCCATCGTAGGCTGCCTTCAGATACTGGTCTCGAGTGGTGGCTCCACTTCTTCCTGGAGCATTACCGAGTCGGAGTGTGTATATATATACCTCAGTCCTGACTTGTATACCTCAGTCATGTTCATAGAGGCCTTGCAGATAGTTCCTGTGTACAGCTTAGTCATAGTGTGACGGAAGTAATGTTGGCATCATGGGTCTATTGAACATTTACTCATGCATGATATTATGTTCATATTTAGCTTGTTGATCTTATTGTTGCCATTCGAGACATAGAGGATGTGAGTTGTAAGTTGGTTCACTCGGTTTTCACAAGGTGCCGGGTGCCAATCATGCCTTACCTAGGGGGGGGGGGGTGTGTGACAAAATCTCCCCTGTTATTCCTACTCCCTCAAACCTCCAAGAGGTGAGACAACCACAAATAACATCAACAACAATCCAACAACAACCTAATGAGTGGCAAAATCCATCTAAAATCATTAAACGACAAGTTCTTTACTTCTTTAAATTATCAACAACATGCATCGTGCCATAGGGGTGAGTCAAGGAATAGCCTTATGTACCTTGATTCAATCTCCGAAAGACTTCGATGAGTCAATCTTTCCAATAGATGCTTAACCTTGTATGCTTATCTGAGCTTGTGGATAGTCGTAGATAATAATTGTATTTGGGTCACCTTCTTAAAAGCGTCCCGTAGATAACCTAATCTTTGTTATCCAACTTAAGACTTTATGATTAATGATATAATTTTTACTAACTAATTTAGTATTTATCCAATATGCAATATACAATGTACAAGAAAATATAAAATATTACACTTTATGTAGCACACTAAATTAATAATTTCAACTCAATTATTAAATGACTGTTACACCTCAGAAATTTCCCCGTGAACGTACTATGAATAGACTAACGAAGAATACGAGTATACGATGTTTTAATCAGAAGGGAATGACGTTTGACGACCCTAAGTAAGATTTCAAAGGTAATGGGAATAAGAGATAGGTTATGCTCCACAATGACTAATTATAGGTTTTGAAGACGTGAAAGTTGCAGATTTGCACTTTGGCCCAGTCAATCGTAAAATGAAATACGGACCGTAAACTACCATGTCGTATTTCAACTTACAAAACTTCAACTTTCTGCCAAAGACTTGAATGGTTAAAAATGACTTGAAATACGAGCCGTAAACTGAAATACGACCCGTAAACTGTGTCGTAAACCACCATGTCCTCAGCCTGACTTTCTGGTTCTGTTATGCTTTAATACCGTCACAACCCAACCCCGTAGGCCGTGACTAGTACCCGATCTGGGCACCCAAACACATCTATCCAATGCTATCTCAAATGTTGCCAAATGCATTCAAGTATAAAACAGAAGCCGTCAAGGCTATATTCCAGAAAAGTTTTTGGCAGAGTTTCCTTTGTTTTACAGACTATCCAAAATAACCCTGCACACAGAAAATACCAACAAAGGCCACACCGGCCAACAAAGCAACATATGCGGACCGGCCGCCGCGGCGAATGGGGTCGCCCCAAACACAACATATACACACATCCGTACAGAAAGACCCTAACCCACAAACATATCTACAGGCCTCTAACAGACATATAGAGTCATATGACGGGACAGGACCCCGCCGTACCCAGAATTACCATACGTACAGAATGTACAGATGTCAGAAGATATATACCAAAAGTACATGCTCCGGATCAAAGGAGCTCTCCAAAATAGCAGAATCTGAGCCCTAGACTGGCGGCGTGTCTCCAAGTGCGTCTGTACCTGCGGGCATGTAGCGCAGCCCCCGAAGAACCGGGGGTCAGTACGAAAAATGTACCGAGTATGTAAAGCAGAAACATAACAAACATAATCATAGTCTGAACCGGAAGTACAGAAATATAGCAAACGGAATCGTAATCCAATGAACAGACAGAGATATACCGGACAGAATCGTAGTCCAGGCAGACAGACGGAAGGATACCGGACAGAATCATAATCCATATGGACAGACAGAATCAGAATCCAATCAGACAGACAGAATCATAATAGGGCACAAGAACGTGGTCGCCACTCCTGCCTTTGGCGCCACAACATATCATATTTCAGAAGATTTCACATCTTCGAACATCTCCGTCACATAACACATCATATCATAACCACGGTAACCCCGGGGACAGATCACACGCCGGGAAACCGGATGTCACGACCCAACCCCGTAGGCCGTGACTAGTGCCCGATCTGGGCACCCGAACCCATCTATCAAATATTATCTCAAATTCTATCAACTCATTCTAGTATATGGCGGAAGCCGACAAGACTTTATTTCAAATTTAGGTAATTTCCAGAAAATTTCGGCAGAGTTTCCTTTGTTTTACGGACTATCCAATATACCCTGCACGCAGAAAATACCAACAAAAGCCACACAGGGCTAACCAAGCAATATATAAACATATGCGGACCGGCCGCCTCGGCGTATAGGATCGCCCAAACAACATATGCGGACCGGCCGCCTCAGCGTATGGGATCGCCCAAACGACATGTACATACATCCATACAGAAAGACCCTAACCCACAAACATGTCCACAGACCTCTAAACAGACCGACATAATCATATGATGTGACAGGGCCCCGCCGTACCCATGAACGAATATATACAAATGCACTAATAAATATATATACCAAAAGTATAAGCTCCGGAAAGAGTGGAGCACTCCGAATAGCAGAAAGGGTGTCCTAAACAGGTGGATCACCAGGCTGTGCGTCTGTACCTGCGGGCATGAAACGCAGCCCCCGGAGAAGGGGGTCAGTACGAAATATGTACTGAGTTTGCAAAGCAGAAGGTACAGAAATAAATCTGAATAATAATCGAATCAGATATATAGAAAATAATACATATCAAAATGTTTATTTCCAAAGTATAAATTATGCATAGGGCACTGGAAAATGTGGTCGCCCGCCTGTCGATGGCGCCACAACACAGCATAACACCAGAAAGTTTCAAATCTCCGAATCCCCGTCACACATCACAACACAGCATAACGCCAAACACAGCATAACGCCAAACATAAGTGGAACCCGGCCCTCGAGCGAGGAGCACGGTGAACCATAAACACAGCATAACACCGGAATGTATCAAAAAGCGCACGACAACAGAACCGGCCCGGGAACCGGCGAACGATATCATAGTAGGCACGAGCGGAGTAGTGAGGAATAATATGCATAAAATCATTATTATAAATCCGAAGGATAAGTAAAATAGTCATATTCGAAATCGGAATAATAATTATCATTTTTTGATTCAAAGTTGTCGAATTTACATAAAGGGCATCGCGGGACCCACGGACGAGTATAGACCCGAACTGAGCCCGCCTATGAAAAACATACCCATTATACATCAAGCAAACTCCTATAAAAATTATTGGAGCGATCCGAGCCTCTATGCGAAAAATATGGCATTCAGAGATTACAAAATTCCTTAAAGTGAACATTTTCTATGCGAATTTCGGAAAGCGATTACTTCAAATACATCGTGGTTCATATTTCATAAAAACATACATAAGAGTGCCAAAGAATATATATATGGATCATAACATGCTCGGATCTCGAATTTGGAATTCCCTTAAAGCTCTAATCTAGCCTATGTGAAACTAAGGCATGCCAAAAGAAGGAAGGTTGCTTTACATACCTCAAACGCTCTCCAATATGATCCAACTCAAGCTAAGTCCAAACTATGATTCGGGCTGCCCACGATCTAAAAATAATCCATAAAATGCCAAACATTAGCTAAAAGACTCTTTGGGCATTAAATTGTTCTTCACCTTACAATGATCATAATCAACTAACTAGGCATTAATTCATAATTTCAATCACAACACAACAACACCCATTTACACGGTTCAAGCTCCACATACACAACTCACCTCCAACATTTCATATTTCATGATTTTCCTCCATTATAACATACTACAACATGGATATAACCTTCATAACGCAAAAACAAAATCAAATCTTACCTTTTCTTCTTCAACTTTACAATAGCCTAGGGTTTGCAATTGGATACAATGAATGGTTAGATGACCCAAACAACTCTTCCACGCTACTTAGGGACTTCAATATACTGGGTTAACACCAAGAAATTAATTTTTGAAGGCAAAGAAATGGGGGTTGGTTTTCTTGCTCCTAGCCGTGAGCTCCCCCTTGGTTCTTCCACTTTTTTTTTTTTTTTTGCTAAGTATAGAATGGTGAGGAGATGACTTAAGGTCATCTTTTTAAGTCCCCATAATATCTCTTATGGTTTGTGGCCCACACAATGTGGTGGACCAATTAAAATTGAACACCATTTGTGTGGGCCAACCATGGAAATTGTGAATAATTTTTATCTTCCAATTTTTATCACTTTTGGTCCCAAATTTTCCTAATTGTTCCATACCAATAAATTCATGCACCACATATATCTCAAAATAAAATCGAAGGTCAAGAATCCCGACTTTGTATACCGAAATAATTTTTTTGTCCTTAACTTATCATAATTAAATCCGGATTATTCCACTGTACAAAAATACGGGTTCTAACACCGGACACATCATACTTCGTAACATATACACAGTAACCGGGGCGACATATACCACAGTACCCTGGAACCGGACACATCATACTTCGGAATTCATACGTGGGACCCGGCCCACGACAAGGGACTCGGCGGCCCATCCGCACGATATAAATCGGCCCGAGATCCGGTGAAAGGAATCATAGCACATGCACGAACTGATTAATGAGAAACCATATACATACGGATCATTATACAGACCCAATCAAACTGAAGTAGGCCAAATGGCGAGTCAAATCAGGGTATTCGGATAGCGTTCATAATATGCGCCTATATCATGCTTGGGAAGGCACGACGGATTATTACCAGAATCAAATTTTCAGATGTCAAAGCCATTTTGTAAAATTTATATAAAAAAAAATAGTCATATCATGATCAGAATAATAGTCCAGATGTTGCCTGTGAGGAACAAACAGAAATAGGGTAATTTAGGTCATATAAAGAGTGTCGGGGCCTTGTGGGCCCACCTCGGACCAACTTGAGGCGACATACGTAAATTATTGATAATAGACCTTAAGAGGTCATCCATAATCATTTGGGAGTATTCCGACTTCGTTTAGGAAGGTTTCATACAAAAGTTCACTTTAGGGACAATTATAAGAAAAGTGGTTCAGTCTCGCTGAAGGAATTGGAGCGGGTTTCCATCTCGGATTCCGGGGAACGAAGTCATATTTAAGGCTCGCGGCCGAGCCTATTATGTTCAGAACATGCCTAAGAAGGAAGGGGTAGGCTTTACATACCTTGGTTGCATCCTACGCTCGCTTGGCTTCAATTCCAATTTCGTCCAAAATCTAGAAATGGTCAAGTTTACCAATTGTTAATTTCAAACTTTAAGACTCCAAACTTAATACATACTTGCCTACCAAAATTTCGGCAGCATTTCCCCTATACATATAACATCCCCAAAAGTTAAACACAGCCAAACAATCAAGACAACCCAACAACAATATCCATAATGACAACAAGTATCTCAAAACACATAATATGGCACAATTTTGCCATCTTTCTGTCATAACGTAACATCTTTCATTCCAACCTTACACTTCCAAACCAAACTTATTATTTTCATATTCATCACTCATCAAGATCACTACAACATGATTCAAAGGCATATCATATAGTTTTCACCAAATATACATAAATTATACACAATATACAAGTTTCCTACCAAAGGCATAATTCACCCACAACTTCCAATCTTTTAGCAAACACGTTCATGATATATTTCTATCTTTCAAATTCATCAATGACAACCATAATTTGCCTCTTAATACTTTCATTTCCATTTTTACATAAGTGACAATAAATTTGCATAATTTCCTACAACAACTTAACAACCATTCTTCCATAACAACTAAAGTCATTATTCTTCCATTCATTTCACAATCACACCATTAACATACTAAATACAACAAATCCATTTTCATTTCAAACTGCTACATCACACGGCCACACACTAAATTTTCCAACTGCCACTAATTCATTCAACTTTCATTTCCAATATAAATTCCATCATAACCACAACTAGAATACAACACCAAAATTTCAACTCATTATTCCAATACATCAACATACACACGGCCACTTTCATACAAACACACCCACTTTACAAACTTCCATATTTTCATAAATTCTACTCATTTCTACCTACTACAACATAAACCAAACTTCATAACATAAGAAAATGAATTGGTTCTTACCTTTTCTTCAAGTTCTTCACTTGCCACCAAGACTACTTTCTTGCCAAAATAATTATGTCACTTTGTAGAGAATCTTGCACTTAGTAGAGATACAAGAAGATTTGTATTTTTGGATCAAAGATTGGTGAACACAATTTTTTTCTCCCAATTTTTTTTCTTGGCCGAAACCTTGGCCCTTTATTTGCTCTCAACTCTTATTTTTTTTTTCTTGAAGTTTCTTGAATGAGAATGACACATGGTCCCTTATTTATTTAATTACCACATGTCTTTAATTAAAACTTGGGCTTGGGCTCCTCTTAATGGGCTATGGCCGGCCACCTTTAACAATTGGGCCTTAATTTTTCATTCCACTATTTTGGCCCAATGACGTATAGATCACATTTTGTAATTTCCGAAACTAGTTTCCAAAATTCCAATTTTTCCCTTGGCCTCCTTTCGTAATTCCACACCAATGTATTCATAGCCGACACATTCATACCAAGTAAGGTCCAAATATGGCCTCATTCATTACAAGTCAAGTTATCTCAATTTTTTTTGGACATGCAAAAATGTCGGATGTAACAAATACGTCCACAGAATACGGGTCGTAAACTAGAATACGGACCATAAACTGGGTTTACGACCACTGTGCACTTCAAATACTGTTCATTTCGGATCAGATTTTAAGTCATTAAAAAGGAGACCCAAGCTCATTAATTCATTTCATTTCCACAATACTCCTCTCTAGAAACCTCTAGAATATTCTCCACTCTTCATCTACAAGAAAACAAAGGAAATCAAAGATCAATATCAAGAATCCAAGTGAATCAAGTCTATGAAACTCATCAAAGTTCATCCAAGTTAAGAAATTTCAAGAGAAGCAAACTAGGGTTTTCGTGCAAGAAGAGTAATACCACTCAAGGCTTGTTCCTACAACATCCAAGGTAAGTTCTATGGCATTTACATATTATTTAGGGTATGGAAGAGCTGAAACACTTGGATTATAGAAGGATGTAAGAAATGGGTCATAAAAGTGGGAATAGTAGCAATGTTGAGTAAAGGTTTGAATTGAGCCATGATCATTGATAATTTGTGATTATAAAAATGTTATGAATGACATTTAGAACATGGAATAAGTATCCTATGTGAGAAAAATGCAACGATGAACCATGACCATGATTATGGAGAAATTGAAGACAAATTGTGAAATACGGATATTGTAAATGAATGATGAGTGTTGTCTATCATATTGAGAATGTTGTTATGAATGTTTGAGAGTTGATATAGAATATGGGAAGAGTTGCATAAACGAAAGGAAATGTTGTCCAATTTTCTCTAGCGTTAGTAAGCTGTTTTTATAATCGCTAGCTAATGTCGATACAAATTCTCTTGAAGGTAGAACGTACGCACTAAAGGAGAACAAGCAAGCGATAGATTAGTAAACAACAAAGGTATGTGAGGCTAGTCCTTTCTTTCTAATGGCATGAATCCTATAGCATGACTCTCTTCCCTCTTCATGAGTTCCTATATCCCAGAAAGCTAAAAGCCTATGTCTATGAATAGCTATATAAGATAAGAGACATGTTATGAGCCCTATAATGATGGTGATGAGTTAAAGTATAAAGATTCTAAAATGTATGATATGATGATCCTAAAATGATAATGATGTTATTTATTGCTCACACTCACCTTATATGTTAGTTCCTTCAAGGTGAGGCAGAATGTCAAAGAATGCTCCATAATGCAATTGGGGGATCACGACCTTACGTCACCCCGATAAAGTATAGTTGTCCTTGAGCCTTATGCATGTACTATGATAAACATATTATGATGAGTATATTATGATGAGCATATTGTGATATAACACCGCGCTTATATGGCCGGGCAGTCACCGCTAAGGCGGGCAGCGTATACACAATGGCCAGATGGCATGGGCAGACACCACTAGTGGGCGGCATGAGATGATACCCCGGACGCGGGAGGCCTGGACGCATGCTAATGTTATTATTATCACTCCGTACCTATATGGACGGGCAGCTTATACATTTATGCATTCATGACATGATGATGATTATGAGTAAGCCAGCATGCAGTATTTCCCTTGTACTTGACAGTCAGATACAGATGTTCCATATTGATATTTCTTTTATATCATTGTCTTATTTCATTGTTTGTGCCTCTCATACTCAGTACAATGTTCGTACTGACGTCCGTTTTCTTTGGACGTTGTTTTCATGCCCACAGGTAGACGGGGAGGTGAGCTTGATCCTGACCCGTAATAGCTGCTAGCTGACTGAAAGCACTCCTTTGTTCCGGAGGTGCTTGATTATTCTTTTGTGTACATTTGTATTTGTATTTTGGGCATGACGGGGTCTTGCCCCGTCCTTATGTTTAGCACTCCAGTAGAGGCTCGTAGATACGCAGTGTGGGTTAGATGGGCTCACGAGAGATTATTATGTATATATATTATTTTGATGATCGAGAGGCATATGTATATAATAGTATGTATTTTCCATACGAAATATGATTTTCCTACAATTTGAGTATAAATGTGATGAAAGAGCTAAATGAGCATGATGAGAAATAGAACGAGCGGTGCTCGGTGGTTAGCCCCGGGTACCCGTCGCGGCCCCTAGCTGGGTCGTGACAATGACACTCAAGACAATTTATAGACGCCTATGTAATTTTATCATTTTTTTTCAATCTCAGGTACAAATCTTTGTACTATAAATTCTCAAAACGGAAAAAGATAACTTTATTATGACAAAATAATGTCACGACCCGACTAGGGGGGCCGCGACGAGCACCCGGTGCTAGCCCACCCAGGTACCCCTTATCGTGCCTTTACACTAACGTCTAGGTGAGCCACATAATAAAACATATATTTCTATTCGCCAATCACACTAGTCCCATAGGACAACAATACCTTCATATCATCATTGACATCTATGCCCATATGAATGTACATAAGCCGGCGAGGCTAACAAAATGAAATCCAAAATATAGGCCAACAAGGCCAAACACATCTAACCATAACCACATGTCTACGAGCCTCTAAGGAGAGTATAACATATCATATAGGCGGGACAGGACCCCGCTATGCCCATAATTATGTACACAAAATAATAAGTGCCCAAAACCTATATCTTCGAATGAAATGGAGCTCCGCTATGTAATCTCTGAGAATGTAGCTATGGATCAAGTCTGTCTCCCTGGGCACCTGCGGGCATGACGCAGCGTCCAAAAACAAAAGGATGTCAGTACGGAGAATGTACTGATTATGTAAAGCATGAGCAATATCAATGTAGAAGCATAATAAGCAACATAAGAAATAGCATAAGATGGGCGATAGTGGAATCATCGTCATAAGCACTTACTTGCCTTACATAGGAACTTTCCATTTCGAGTGCATGATTGTGTACACACATCCATAGCCACATCCATATTCACATCCGTACTCATTTACATACCTTATTCGTATTCATATTATGTACATATTCTTATTCATAATCGTATCATATTGGTATTTCGTACTCATATCTATATCATATACCTATCCATAGCATGCACATATTCATATCATACACACATCATTTACATAGCATACCCGACCGCGGAGGTTCGGTGTTTCGCGTACCCGACCATAGCTAGGCTCGGTGATCATACATACCTGGCCAACCAAGGCTCAGTGTTACACATACCTGGCCCTACCAAGGCTCAGTGTTGTCCATACCCAACTGCAGTGGTGCGCGCGCGTTACATAAACATACATACATATTCTACCCGGCCTCATAAGTTCGGGGTTTCATAATAGTCATACATAGACACATATACATAATAGCTCATAAGAATCTTTACTATTATCATCATCGTCATCGTTATCGTCATCGTTATTACCATTATAGTCATCATCAATATCATTATCATTATTATCGTCATTCATTACATTCATCTTTATAGGCTTACTCGTCATCGGAGGAACTTAGTACGATCGTAATACGTATCGAGGATCATGAGCTCAATTGCTCGAAAGATAGAATCATTTGAAAGATATCATAGTCTTATAGAAGATTTAGATGATTGGCCAAAGAACCATGCCTTATGAAAGAAGGGTTAGCCTTACATACCTTTCCGTTCAACTATTTACCACTTGCACGTTCTCCTCCGAAGCTCACGTTTCTACCTTCATTAAAGTCATACTATTATTAGAATCGATAGCTAGCATACATGACTAAAACTAGAGAAAATCGGACAACATCTCCTTTATTTATACGACATTCCTCCATAGCGTTTATCAACTCCCAAACGTCAATAATACATTCACAATACTATAACAATGATCATTATTCATCCACATTACCCACATTTCTCTATTTACTTTCAATCACCCATATCCATGGTCATAGCACACGACTACGTTCATTCACATACATTGCTTATCCCATGTTTTTCAACGTCATTTATAAGATGTTTATATCACAAAACATCAAGAATCATGACTCAATTCAAACTATTACTCAAAATGGCACTATTTCACATTCATGACCCATTTTTCTATATCTTTCTACAATCCAAGTATTTCAACTCTCAAATACCTTAGACAACATAGAAATACCATAAATCTTACATTAGATGTTGTAGGAACAATCCTTGGTTGGTAATACTCCACTTGAGCAAAAACCCTAGTTCATCTCCAATGAGATTTCTTAACTTGAATGATCTTTAATGGGTTCTCTTACACTTGATTCACTTAGTTTATGTTGTTGACCACTAATAACCCATGAATTCTTGTGGAATAAATGTAGAGAGATGTTTTTAGAGAGAAGGGGTGTGATATGGAAATGAAATGAAATGAACTTGTATCCCTCATTTAATAAGCCAAACCTGTCCCCGACCAGATATACAGACCAACATACGGTCCGTATATTTTATACGGTCGTATGTTTGGCCGTATCTTTGGTCCAGAAAGTTATGCCATTCTGGGCTGATTATACGGTCCCAACATACGGACCGTATAATTTATATGTCCAGTATGTTTGGCCGTATAATCCCCAGTGATTCCGAAGTTCGTTTCGTCGACTCGTTTGATCTCCAATTCTTATGGAACCTTCTTAGCACTTGTTCAACACCTCAATACCAATCTAAGGGACGTTATCACTCTTTTCCAAGACATCATTAAATCCTCATTGACTCATTACTCTTAATTCCTTTCCGTTACCTATCGTATGCCTTGCCTTCTCTTGGCCAACTTTCTTCCCCCATCTCTAATTTCTTTGAAATCTCAACTAGGGTCGTCGAATGTCATCTCTTACTTATTGAAGTACCATATACTCATACTCTTTAATAGTCTGCTCACTTGTGCATCAACGGAAGATTTTTCCGAGGTGTAACATTCTTCCCCCCTTAAGAACATTCGTTCTCGAATGTTAAAGTTCTCGGGGGTTCTATAAAAATTTCGCCAGAGTTTTCCCTATAATATGGCACTACCATCCTGTCACAACAACCCATAATAACAATGCCTCACAGGGCCACACCATAAATAGCTACAGAATTTGGCCACACACGACCCAAAAGCATAAAAGGAAAACATACATACCTTATGATCTTGATGTCTCATCTTGGCCCTCTTCCAGGGGCTGAAATAAGTGCGGGTACTTGGATTGCAAAATTTCTTCCGCTTCCCATGTCATTTCTTCTCGTTTACTGCTTCTCCATAAAACCTTAACTGAGGCCACTTCTTTGTTCCTAAGCCTCCGCACTTGCCTATCTAGTATGGCAATGTGTACCTCTTCATAAGTCAACTTCTCTGTCACTTGTACATCATCTCTTGGCACAATCTTAGTAGGATCTCCAACACATTTTCGAAGCATCGAGACATGGAAAACTGGATGAACTGACTCCAAATCCGGAGGTAGATCTAATTCATAGGCCACTTGACTACCTTGCGCAGAATTTCATAAGGCCCAATGTATCGGGGACTAAGCTTCCCCTTTTTGCCAAATCTCATAACACCCTTCATTGGCGACACTTTCAAGAATACCCAATCTTTAACTTGGAACACTAAGTCTCTTCGACGATTATCCGCATAAGACTTTTGACGACTTTGGGCTGCTAACAACCGATCTTGTATGAGCTTAACCTTCTCTATGGCTTGCTGGACCAAGTATGGTCCTATCAATTTAGCCTCTCCTGTTTCAAACCACCCAATTGGGGATCTAAACTTTCGCCCATATATAGCTTCATACGGTGCCATTTGAATGCTAGAATGATAACTATTGTTGTAAGCAAATTCAATGAGTGGCAAATGATCATCCCAATTTCCTCCAAAATCTATCATACATGCCCGCAACATATCTTCAAGGGTCTGAATGGCTCAGCTTGTCCATCAGTCTGCGGGTGAAATGTCATGCTAAGGCTCACTTGGGTCCCTAAGCCCTCTTAGAAGGACTTCCGAAAATTGGCCGTAAACTGGGTTCCCCTGTCTGAGATAATAGATACTGGAACACCATGAAGTCGCACTATCTCTTTAACATAGAGCTTTGCATAGTCTTCTGCCACATATGTCGTTCTGACTGGTAAGAAATGAGCTGACTTAGTGAGTCTATCTACAATCACCCATATAGAATCATACTTACGTCGAGAACGGGGTAAACCTGTAATGAAGTCCATGTTAATCACTTCCCACTTCGAAGTCAGGATTTCTATAGCTTGCAATAATCCGCCCGGCTTTTGGTGCTCGATTTTTACTTGATGACAGTTGGGACATTGAGCCACGAATTCTGCCACATCTTTCTTCATCCCATTCCACCAATATATAGACTTAAGATCATGATACATTTTCGTCGCTCCGGGGTGGATAGAATAACAGGAACAATGAGCTTCTCTCAATATCTGGTGGCGTAAACCTGCCACATCAGGAACGCATAATCTGCCTCGGCATCGAAGAACTCCGTCTTCTGAAATATCAAATGATGAATCCCCTTTCTGAGGAAGGGTATCTCTGTAATGCATTAGCATGGAATCTTCGTATTGTCGCTCTTTCACTTCCGCTACTAGCGACGAGACTGCTGAATTCTGAATAGTAGTTCCCCTACTACCTGAGTCCACTACTCGAACTCCTAGGCTAGCTAACTGCTCGAGCTCACGAGCCATTTCTCTTTTCTCTGGCTGAACATCACACAAACTTCCCATAGATCTACGGCTAAGAGCATCGGCCACAACATTTGCTTTCCCGGGGTGGTACAAGATATCAACATCATAATCCTTTAGCAGTTCCAACCATCGTCGTTGCCGCAAATTTAGCTCTTTCTGCTTGAAGATATACTGAAGACTCTTATGATCTGTATAAATGTCCACATGGACGCCATATAAATAATGTCTCCATATCTTTAATGCATGAACCACGACAGCCAATTCTAGATCGTGGGTTGGATAATTCTTCTCATGTTTCTGTAATTGCCTTGAAGCATACACAATTACCTTGCCATGTTGCATCAATACACAACCTAGCCCAACGCTTGAAGCATCGCAATAAACAACATATCCTTCCAATCCTTCTGGAAGTGTCAGAACTAGGGCAGAAGTCAATCTACCTTTTAACTCTTAGAAGCTACGTTCACAAGCATCTGTCCATTGAAACTTTGCTGATTTCTGGGTCAATTTTGTGAGTGGTGCAGAAATAGAGGAAAAACCTTCAACAAATCTCCTGTAATAACCTGGTAAGCCTAGAAAGCTACGAACCTCCATAGGAGTTGTAGGCCTTGGCTAAGTCTTCACGGCCTCAATCTTTTGACTATCTACCCGAATACCATCGGCTGCCACAATATGCCCCAGAAATGTCACTAAGTTTGTTACGTCCCGTATTTTATACATTGGGACAATCCGGATTAACTATGATAAGTTAGGGCCAAGACCATTCCGGGACATGAAGTCGGGACTTTTGACCTTCGATTTTATTTTGAGACATAAGTTGTACATGAAATTGTTGGCATAGAACACTTAGGAAAAGCTGGGACCAAAAGTCATATACTTGGAAGTTGAAAATGATGCAAAAATAGGCCCTTTGGCCGTGTGGCTTTGAAATTGGTCACACACATTTTGTGGCCAATTTTAAATGGTCCAACATATGTGTAGGCCATGGACACTTGGAGGGTTCATCTAGGAGCTTAAAAGATGACTTCTAAGTCATCTTCTATTATTCTACACTTAGAAAAAAAAATTAAGAAGTTGAAGAGCAACAACAACAACCTCTCGGCCAAACCCAAGAAAAACCAAGTCCAATTTTAGCCATCCCAAAAATATTTATTTGGTGTAATCCACTAATTGGATGTCCCTAAGTAACGTGGAAGTGTTGTTGGAGCGATCAAACCATCCGTCTAGTAGATCGCAAACCCTAGCCTATTTGTGAAGTTGAAGAAGAAAGGTAAGATTTGATCTTGTTTTATGTGTTGTGAATGTTTTATGCATGTTGTAGTATGTTAATATGGATGAAATTTGTGAAATATAGTAAGTTGGAGGTGAGTCGTGTATGGTGTGTATGGTCGTGTAGATGTGTGTGTTGTGATTGGGTTGATGAATTGATTCTATGTAGCATATTTAGTTGTGTAGTGTAGAGAAAAGAATAAGAATCATCAATATATGTGTAGTGTGGCCGAATGTAGGTCATATTGCATGACAAGAATGGGTTATGGTTGTGTTCTCGGGTTTGGGACTGTTTTCGGGAAAATTGGAGCAATTGTTGGATTGTTGGAAATATTGTGTAAATTGTTTTAAATGTCCTTGAATATTGTTGGTATGGGTTCGGGTTGGTATTTGAATGTATGAGCGGTGATGTGGCTTGAATGTAAGCCGTCGAATTGAATATTGTGAATGTTGTTGAATGATGTAAAAGAGAGTTATTAATGTTATATTGCCTTTCGGATTGGTCATTGGGGTTGCTAGGTTGGTTATTGTTGTTGTTATTGTTGATTTGGCCAAGTTAAATTCTCGGGGTTGGCCTATTTACAGGGGAAATGCTGCCCAAATTTTTGTAGAATTGAGTGTTAGTTTGGAATAAATTGCCTAAGTGCCTATGGCTAATGTTTGATATTTGTTGACGTATTTGTAGACCGTGAGGAGCCCGAGGCGTAGGTTGGGATTAGCTTGAATTGGGCTAGCTTGGAGTGCGTACAAGGTATGTAAAGCTCAAACCTTCCCTCTTTTGGCATGCCTTAGTTATAAATAGGCTATGCCACGAGCCTCGAGGAAATTCTAAATTCGCAATCCGAGCACGTTATGACTCTTATATATATATATTTCTTGGCATTCGTATGTTTGATGTGATGAAATACGAACCCTTATGTCTTCGAAATAATTGATTTCCAAATGTTGCACAAAAAGTTTTGTTTTAAAGAATTCCGTAACTATGGACGCCATATCTTTCACAGAAAGGCTCGGATTGCTCCGATATTTTCGTAGGAGTTTGCATGGCGTATGATGAGTATGTTTTCCATAGGCAGGCCTGGCTCGGGTCGATACCCGTTCGTGGGTCCCGCGACTTTCCTTTATGTAATTCGGAGGACTCTTGAAAGAATTTGGTATGACTATTATTTCGATTCTCAAGTATGGTCATTTTACTTATAATTGAGTCCATGATAATGATTTTATGCATATGGTTACTCACGACTCTGCTCGTGAGTTTTGTTATATCTTTCGCCGAGTCCAGTGCCGGTTCTGTTGTCGTGCGCACTTTGATATACTCCGGTGTTATGCTGTGTTTATGGTTCACCGAGCCACTCGCTAGAGGGTCGGGTTCCACTTATATTTGGCGTTATGCTGTGTATGGCGTTATGCTGTGTTATGATGTGTGATGGGGATACGGAGATTTGAAACCTTCTGGTGTTATGCTATGTTATGGCGCCATCGACGGGCGGGCGACCATATTTTCTGTGCCCTATGCATGACATATATTTCGAAAGTAAACATTTTGATATTTTGGGCTTGCACTTATTTTCTGTACTTCTATTTCGTTTATGCCTCAGATTTGTTTTCTGTATCTTCTGCTTTGCATACTCAGTACATATTTCGTACTGATCCCCTTTCTTCGGGGGCTGCGTTTCATGCCCGCAGGTACAGACGCACAGTTTGGTGATCCACCAGTTTAGGACACCCTCTTCTGCTGTTTGGAGTGATCCTCTTATTCCGGAGCCTACATTTTGGTATATATATTCGTTCGTTGCATATGTATATATTTGTTCAGGGGTACGGCGGGGCCCTATCCCGCCATATGATTCAGTTGGTCTGTTTAGAGGTCTGTAGACGTATATGTGGGTTTGTGCCTACTTCTGTACAGATGTGTTTGTATGATCCCACTCGCCATGGCAGCCTTGTCGGCGTGCATTTGTATATGTTTTGGGCCGTTGCGCCATTTGATAGCCTTGTCGGTTGCTGATATATATATTGAAATGTGTCTGAGACAGTTTGATATAATTTGAGGCAGCGTGTGATATTTGTGCCCGTATACGCTATCTGTATGTGATTCGGATTGGATGAGTGTGTTCGGGTGACCAGTTCGGGCACTAGTCACAGCCTACGGGGTTGGGTCGCGACAAAGTTCAGCCAAAACTCACACTTAGAAAACTTTGCAAACAACTCTCGAGTTCGAAGAACTCCAAGGACAGTACGCAAATGATCCGCAGGTTCTGCCTCAGATCTAGAGTACATCAAGATATCGTCGTTAAATACAATCTTAAACAGATCTAGGAAGGGTCTGAACACCTTGTTCATCAAATCCAAAAATACTGCCGGTGCATTAGTTAGCCCAAACGACATCACTCGGAACTCGAAATGACCATATCTTGTTCTGAAGGCTGTCTTAGTGATATCTTTCTCCCTAACTCTCACTTGGTGATACCCGAACCTCAAATCTATCTTTGAAAACCATTTGGCACCTTGTAATTGATCAAATAAGTCATCAATCCTCGGGAGAGGATATTTGTTCTTAATCGTCACCTTATTCAATTGCCGATAGTCAATGCATATTCTCAAGGAGCCATCTTCCTTTCGGACAAACAATATGGGTGTTCCCCATGGGGATGAATTAGGTCTAATGAAGCCTTTCTCAAGCAAGTCTTTCCACTGCTCCTTCAACTCTTTCAATTCTGCGGGTGTCATTCTATAAGGAGGAATAGATATAGACTTAGTGTCTGGCAATACATCAATAGCGAAATCAATCTCCCGCTCGGGAGGAAGGCCTAGAAGCTCTTCTGGAAACACATCCGGAAATTCATTCACCACGGGAACTGATTGAAGAGTTGGCAATTCAGCTTCTACATCTTGAACCTGAACTAGATGATAGATACATCCTTTCGTGATCATTTTCCTTGCCTTTAGATAGGAAATAAACCTACCTTTAGGTGACGCAGTATTCCCTTTCCATTATAGAACTGGTTCTTTCGGAAATTGGAAACGAACCACTTTCATTCTACAATCGACATTGGCATAGTAAAAAGCCAACCAATCCATGCCCATAATAACATCAAAGTCTACCATTTTTAGCTCATGCAAGTCAACCATAGTACGCCGATCACAAATCACAATTATACAGTTTCTATATACTCGGCTGGCTATTACCGATTCACCAATAGGTGTAGACACCTCAAAAGGTTTGATCGACTCCGGTTCGACTCTAAATCGACCCGCAATATATGGAGTAACATATGACAATGTGGACCCCGGATCAATCAAAGCATATACATCATGGGAAAATACCGATAATATACCTGTGACCACCTCAGGAGAAGACTCAAGATCTTGGCGTCCAGCCAAAGCATAAATACGGTGCTGAGGACCGCTAGAACTGGGAACAGTCCCTCTGCCTCTACCATGGCCGACTGGCGCATGTGAACCTGGCCCCATAGGGCGCATAGAAGATGAAGATCCGGCTACTGACCCTGAAGGTTGGGTCCTCCTACCTCAACCATGAATCGAGGGGCAATCATGCATAATATGGCCTGGTCGACCACATGAATAACAAGCCTCTTAACCCGATCGACACTGACCCCAATATAACTTTCCACACTGGGAACATTATGGTACGGGTGGCCTCGCCTGACCCGAATCACCTCTGAACTGAGATCCCAAAAAACTCTGACTCGGCTCGGAACGAGTAGATCTATCAAATCTCTGGCCTGAAAACCCTGGTGGTGCACTGGTCATAAAATAGCCTAAATGTCTAGAAAACCGCTGCCTGTGCCCACCTCTAAACTCACATATCGGACCCGAAGATCTGACCCTCTTGCTATGTCCCCTATCATGCTTACGTTCACTTCTTTGCTGTTGCAGACTTTCTTCTAAGTTCTGAGCATGGGCCTGAATGCGTGCAATATCCATATTGTCCTGAAGGGACGCAGTCAAGCACCTATCTATCAAATGTGGCCCTAGGTCCTTCACAAATCGGTGTACCCGGTCACCCATATCTGCTACCATGGCCGAAGCATACCTCGCCAAAGAATTGAAGCGAAGGCTGTACTCTAAAGCACTCATGCTGCCTTGCCTCAAAATCAAGAACTTATCGGCTCTAGCTCGCCGAACTTCTGGAGGCATATAGTGTCGGAGGAAAGCATCAACGAATTCTTGCCATACCGGGGGAGGTGCATTGGCTCCCCGTGGAGCCATCCAAACCGTGTACTAATGGATCGAGACATGCCTCAATCTATATGACGCTAACTCCACCGATTCGGTGTCCGAAGCATGTATCAATCGAAGAGTCCTCAACATACCATCGATAAAGTCCTGAGGGTCCTCATCTGACTTTGACCCAAAGAATTCCGGAGGGTCCAAGGTAATGAAGTCATGGGCCCTTGCGCTAACAGCCTTATCACCCTGCCCTGTACTTTGCCGCTGAGTCTACGCAGCAACCAATTGAGTAAGCAAATGTATGTCCTCTTTTACATCTTGGCCTGAAGCATCCGGTGGAGGAGCCGGAGGTGCTGGAGCTGGGGGTGAAGCTCCCTCACGCACTTCTAATATAGGTACTGAACGGGAGGACTGAGATTGAGCCGCACTCTGGGACTCACTTTCCTCTATTACCGGTGGCAGTGCTCTTTCAGCCTGCTTTTGTGCCACCGTCTTGCCCTTTTGGGCTGCTGTAGCCTTTCTCTTTACAGGCATTTCTGAAATACACAACATACGGTTAAGGAGCAAGAAGTTCTTATATCATGGCTCTATCGCACGATTCTTATGAATAAAGAAGGTCACTTATTCGTAAAATGCCCGCAGCTTCTTGTTTATAAGTGTGGTGTGCAACACACCCATAACCAAGACTCTACTAGATACGGCTCGTACACACACTCTAGGACTGAACTGCTCTGATACCACTTTTTTCACGACCTGACTAGGGGGGCCGCGATGAGCACCTGGTGCTACCCCACCCGGGCACCCCTTATCGTACCTTTATACTTACGTCTAGGTGAGCCACATAATAAAATATATATTTCTATTCGCCAATCACACTAGTCCCATAGGACAACAATACCTTCATATCATCATTGACATATATGCCCATATGCATGTACATAAGCCGGCGAGGCTAACAAAATGAAATCCAAAATATAGGCCGACAAGGCCAAACACATCTAACCATAACCACATGTCTACGAGCCTCTAAGGAGAGTATAACATATCATATAGGCGGGACAGGACCCCGCTATGCCCATAATTATGTACACAAAATAATAAGTGCCCAAAAGCTATATCTCCGAATGAAATGGAGCTCCGCTATGTAATATCTGAGAATGTAGCTATGGATCAAGTCTGTCTCGCTGGGCACCTGCGGGCATGACGCAGTGTCCACAAACAAAAGGTCGTCAGTACGAAGAATATACTGAGTATGTAAAGCATGATCAATATCAATGTAGAAGCATAATAAGCAACATAAGAAATAGCATAAGATAGGCGATAGTGGAATCATCGTCATAAGCACTTACTTGGACGATAACTCTGAGTTCTGCCACACGATTTACATATCTAAGGAATGTCTGATTTGACAAAGGCTTTGCGATTATGTCACGACCCGGCTAGGGGGCCGCGACGAACACCCGGTGCTACCCCACCCGGGCACCCCCTTATCGTACATAACATAACATCTAGGTGAACCATAAGTCAATTCGTGCTTTTCTTATCGTTAATCATATTGATCCCATTAGAAGACCATCATCATTTAACATATCATAGGAATCTATGCCATATCATAAGTACAAGGCCGACGTGGCTAACAAAAGATATACAAAACATAGGCCGACATGGCAGAACATCTCTACCCACATACACATGACTACGAGCTTCTAAGAGTATGACATATCGCATGAGCGGGACAGGACCCCGCTATGCCCATAATTATATACACAAAAGAATAAGTACCCAAAAGCTACGGCTCCGAAAGAAATGGAGCTCTGCTATGCAATCTCTGAATAAGCAGCTATGGATCAAGTCTGTCTCCTTGTGCACCTGCGGGCATGACGCAGCGTCCACAAACAAAAAGGACGTCAGTACGAAGAATGTACTGAGTATGCAAAGCATGATCAACATCAATATAGGAGCATAATAGATATCATATGAAATAGCATAGAAGGGGAGACAGTAATATCATCATCATCATGTCGCTTACTTGCATACATCGTCGTTCGTATCCTATAATAATAGCCATACCCCTTTGTGTTCGTATTCGTATACATACCCTTACTAAGTTTTATCACACTCATATTCATATTATATACATGGTCATATCATATACATAGTATTTACATAGCATACCCAACCTCGTAGGATCGGTGTGTCATACATACTTGGCCAACCAAGGCTCAAGATCATACATACCTGGCCCTACCAAGGCGTCAGGGTTATCCGTACCATCTGCAGAGGTGTGCGTGCGTTTCGTAATCGTATACATACTTTATACATAGTCATATACATATAGTCTTAACCGGCATCATAAGCTCGGGGTCTTATCATAGCCCTTCATAGGCATACATATACATATATCATAGCTCGTAAGCATCTCTAATCTCATTTTACTCTCATCATCATTACTATCCTCATCACTATCGTTACATCTACATTATAGGCTTACTCGTCATACGAGGAACATAGTATAATCATAGTACATATCAAGGGTCGTGAGCTTATGAGCTCGGAATGTCAACCATGTGAAGACAACATACTCATATAGAGGAATTAGGAATTTGGCCAAGAACCATGCCTTATGAAAGAAGGGTTAGCCTCACATACCTTTCTGTCGAACTATTCTACAGTTGCACGTTCCCTTCCAATGCTAGCGTTTATACCTTCATTAATATCATAACAATGGACATTAGTCATTCACATCATCCACATTATCTAGATTTCTCAATTTGCTTCTAATTCTCCCAAATTTATGGCCATGACCTCCAACTTTGCCCATTCGTCTAAAGTGTCGAGTTTATGATTTTAGTACCATTTATAATACATTCATATCATAACACAACAACATTCATAACTCAATTCAAACTATTTCTCAAGATGTCACTATTCATCATTCATGACCTAGTTGACCACATTTTCTACAATCCATGTATTTTAATTCTCCAATACCTTAAACATCATGTAAAAATCATGAATCTTACCTTAGAAGTTGTAGGAATAAGCTTTGGTTGATAATACTTCTCTTTGAGCAAAACCCTAGTTTTTCTCCATTTGGATTTCTTAACTTGGATGGTCCTTGATGATTCCCTTATCCTTGATTCAGTTGTCTTAATGTTATTGATGGCTTATAATCCTTGAAAACTCATATAATAAATGTAGAGAGAAGTGGTGTAATGTTGTAATGAAATAAGACAAGTCTTGATTCTCATATTTAATGAATTGAAAAATCTGTGCTGGGTGAACAGTGGTCGTCCATGGAGGTTTACGGCCCGTATTCCACTACACGGCTCGTCCTCCATGGGCGTAATTAACCATTTCCAAAACCAGAAGCTGGGATGCCTTCATGGTGGTTTATGACCATGGTTTACGCGCCGTAAATCACTTTACAGTCCGTCCACCTGGTCGTATTTAACCATTTCCTCGGCTGGCATAAAGTTGAAACCTTGCATGGCAGTTTACGACTGCCAGTTTACGAACCGTATTGCACTTTACGGTCTGTATTTTGCAATATACGACCACTGGGCAGTTGAAATTCTGCAACTTCCCATATTTCTTAGACTTCTCATTTTAATCACCCCCGTCCATGCACATGCATTGCTCACCTTGTATCTCATCTTAACTTAGCCAACTTCCTCGTCTCACATCGGATACTTTCGAAATATCGCCTAAGGTCATCAACGTCGTTTCTTGCTCATGGACATCATGCACTCATATTCATCACTAGTTCATTCTCTAGCGTACCAACGGAAAATTTTCCGAGGTGTAACATTCTACCCCCCTTAGGAACATTCGTCCTCGAATGTTAAAGGCTTGGGGAATTATATAAAAATTACGCCAAAGTCTCCTCTGTAATGTGGCACTACCACCCTGTCACAACAACCCACAATAACAATGCCTCACAGGGCAATAATACAACAGCACTAGAAATTTGGCCACACACGACCTGAATGTATAAAACGAAAACATGCATACCTTATGATTTTGACGTCTCATCTTGGACTTCTTCCAAGGGCTGAAATAAACGTGGGTATTTGGATCGCATATTCTCTTCCGCTTCCCATGTCATTTCCTCTCGATTGTTATTTCTCCACAGAACTTTAATTGAGGCCACTTCTTTGTTTCTAAGCCTCCGTACTTGCCTATCTAATATGGCAATGGGTATTTCATCATAAGTTAGCTTTTCTGTCACTTGAATATCAGTCACTGGGACAATCCTCGTAGGATCTCCAACACACTTCCGAAGCATCGAGACATGAAATACTGGATGGACTGACTCCAAATCTAGAGGTAGATCTAGCTCATAGGCCACTTTGCCTATTTTGCGCACAATCTCATAGGGTCCGATATACCGGGGACTGAGCTTCCCCTTTTTGCCAAATCTCATAACGCCTTTCATTGGCGACACTTTGAAGAATACCCAATCCTTAACTAGGAACTCTAAGTCCCTTCGACGATTATCCGCATAGGACTTCTGGCGACTTTGACCCGCTAATAACCGATCTTGTATAAGCTTGACTTTCTCTATAGCTTGCTGGACCAAATTTGGCCCTATCAACTTGGCCTCTCCAGTTTCGAACCACCCAATCGGGGATCTACACTTTCGCCCATATAAAGCCTCATACGACGCCATTTGAATGCTAGAATGATAACTGTTATTGTAAGCAAACTCAATGAGTGGCAAATGGTCATCCCAATTTCCTCCGAAATCTATCATGCATGCCCGTAACATATCTTCAAGAGTATGAATAGTACGTTCAGCTTGCCCATCGGTCTGGGGGTGAAATGCCGTGCTAAGGTGCAACTGGGTCCCTAAACCCTCTTGGAAAGACCCCCAAAACTTAGCTGTGAACTGAGTTCCTCTATCGGAGATAACAGAGACTGGAACGCCATGGAGTTTCACTATCTCTTTAAGATAAAGCTTTGCATAATCTTCTGCCACATAGGTCGTCCTGACCGGTAAGAAATGAGCTGACTTTGTGAGTCTATCCACAATCACCCATATGGAATCATACTTACGTCGAGAACGGGGTAACCCTGTAATGAAATCCATATTGATCACTTCCCACTTCCAAGTTGGGATTTCTATAGCTTGCAATAATCCACCCGGCTTTTGGTGCTCGATTTTCACCTGTTGACAATTAGGACATTGAGCCACGAATTCCGCTATATCTTTCTTCATGCCATTCCACCAATATACAGACTTAAGATCATGATACATTTTCGTCGCTCCAGGGTGAATGGAGTAACGGGAACAATGAGCTTCTCTCAAAATCTGATGGCGTAGACTTGCCACATCGGGAACACATAACCTGCCTCGACATCGGAGAACTCCGTATTCCGAAATGTCAAAGGATGACTCCTCCTTCTGAGGGAGTGTATCTCTGTACTGCATTAGCATGGGATCCTCATATTGTCGCTCTTTTACTTCCGCTACTAACGATGAAACTGCTGAATTCTGAATAGTAGCTCCGCTGCTACCTGAGTCCACCACTCGGACTCCTAGGCTAGCTAACTGCTGAAGATCACGGGCCATCTCTTTCTTTTCTGGTCGTACATCACTTAGATCTGCGGCTAAGAGCGTCAGCCACAACGTTAGCCTTTCCGGGGTGATACAAGATATCAACATCATAATCCTTTAGCAACTCCAACCATCGTCGTTGCCGCAAATTCAACTCTTTCTGCTTGAATATGTACTGGAGACTCTTATGATCTGTATAAATATCCACGTGGACACCATATAAGTAATGTCTCCATATCTTTAAAGCATGGACCACCGCGGCCAATTCTAAGTCATGGGTAGGATAGTTCAGCTCATGTTTCCGTAATTGTCTAGAAGCATACGCAATCACCTTACCATTTTGCATCAATACACAGCCTAGCCCGACGCCTGAAGCATCACAATAAATAACATATCCTTCCAATCCCTCTGGAAGTGTCAAGACTGGGGCTGAAGTTAGTCGATCTTTCAACACTTGGAAACTACGCTCGCAAGCATCTGTCCATTGAAACTTAGCTGACTTCTGAGTCAACTTGGTGAGCGGTGCAGAAATAGAAGAGAAACCATCAACAAATCTTCTGTAATAACCTGCTAAGCCCAAAACGCTACGAACCTCCGTAGGGGTCGTGGGCCTTGGCCAAGTCTTCACTGCCTCAATCTTTTGGCTATCCACTCGAATACCGTCAGCTGCAACAATGTGGCCCAGAAATGCCACTGAGTTCAACTAAAACTCGTATTTGCAAAACTTCGCGAATAACTCTCGAGCTCGAAGAACTCCAAGGACAATTCGCAAATGATCTGCATGCTCGTCCTCGGATCTAGAATACACTAAGATGTCGTCGATGAATACAATTACAAATAGATCCAGAAAAGGTCTGAATACATTGTTCATTAGGTCCATAAACACTGCCGGTGCATTAGTTAACCCGAACGACATCACTCGGAACTCAAAATGATCGTATCTTGTTCTGAAAGCTGTCTTAGGGATGTCTTTCTCCCTAACTCTTACTTGGTGATACCCGAACCTCAAATCGATCTTTGAAAACCACTTGGCACCTTGCCATTGATCAAATAGATCATCAATCCTCGGAAGAGGATATTTGTTCTTAATCGTCACATTATTTAATTGCCGATAATCAATGCACATTCTCAAAGAGCCATCCTTCTTCCGGACGAACAATACAGGTGCTCCCCACGGGGATGCACTAGGCCTAATGAAGCCTTTATCAAGCAAGTCTTTCAATTGCCCCTTCAACTCTTTCAGTTCTACGGGCGCCATTCTATAGGGAGGAATATATATGGGTTTAGTGTCTGGCAACACATCAATCGCAAAATCAATCTCCCGCTCGGGAGGAAGGCCTGGAAGCTCTTCCGGGAACACATCCGGAAATTCATTCACCGCTGGAACTGACTGAAGAGTCGGCGACTCAGCTTCTACATCTTGAACTCGCACTAGGTGATAGACACACCCTTTCGTGATCATCTTCCTTGCCTTTAGATAGGAAATAAACCTACCGTTTGGTAATGCCGCATTGCCTTTCCATTCTAAGACTGGTTCTCCCGGAAACTGGAAACGAACCATCTTCATTCTACAATCAACATTGGCATAACAAGAAGCCAACCAATCCATGCCTATAATAACGTCAAAATCTACCATTTCTAGCTCATGCAAATCAATCATGGTACGACGATCACAAATCACAATCACACAATTCCTATATACTCGGCTAGCTATTACCGAGTCACCCACGGGTGTAGACACCTCAAAAGGTTTGATAGACTCCGGCTCAATTATAAATTGACCCGCAATATATGGAGTAACATATAATAGAGTGGAGCCTGGATCAATCAAAGCATATACATCATGAGAGAATACCGATAATATACCTGTGACCACGTCAGGAGAATACTCAAGATATTGGCGTCTAGCCAAAGCATAAATACGGTGCTGAGAACCGCTAGTACTGGGAGCTCTGCCCCTACCTCTACCATGGCCGACTGGCGCATGTGAACCTGGCCCCGTAGGGCGTACAGATGCCGAAGATCCGGCTACCGGCCTTGATGGCTGGGTCCTACCTCTACCATGTACTGAGGGGCAATCACGCATAATATGGCCTGGCCGACCACATGAATAGCAATCATCTGAACCAAATCAGCATCGACCCCAATACATCTTCCCACACTGGTAACACGGTGGTACGGGTGGCCTTGACTGGCCCGAATCACCTCTGAACTGAGGTCCTGTATAACTCGGACTCGGCCCTGAACGAGCAGATCTATCAAGGCCCTGGCCTGAAAACCGTGGAGGTGGACTGGTCATAGAATAGCCTGAATGGCTGGGAAGCTGTTGTCTGTGTCCACCCCTAGACTCGCTCCTCGAACCCGAAGGTCTAGCTCTCTTGCTATGTCCCCTATCTTTCTCACGTTTATTTCTCCGCTGCTGTAGGTGTTCCTCTAATTCCTGACCATGTGCCTGAATGCGTGCAATATCCATGCCATCCTAAAGGGACGCAGTTAAGCATTTATCCATCAAGTGTGGCCCTAGGCCTTTCACGAACCGGTGCACCCGATCGCCCATATCCGCTACCATGGCCGAAGCATACCTAGCCAAGGAATTGAAGCGGAGACTATACTCTGTAGCACTCATGCTACCTTGCCTCAGATTCAAGAATTTATCGGCCCTAGCTCGCCGAACTTCTGGGGGCATATAATGACGGAGAAAAGCATCAAAAAACTCTTGCCATACCGGTGGAGGTGCATTGGCTCCCCGCGAAGCCATCCAAACTGTATACCACTGGATTGAGACATCCCTCAATCTATATGACGCCAGCTCCACCGATTCGGTGTCTGAAGCATGTATCAACCGGAGCGTCCTTAGCATACCATCAATGAAGTCCTGGGGATCCTCCTCCAGTTTTGACCCAAAGAATTCCGGGGGTTTCAAAGCAATGAAGTCACGGGCCGTTGCACTAACAGCCCTTTCACCATGCCTTGAACTCTGCCTCTGAGTCTGGGCCGCAACCAACTGAGTCAACAAATTAATAGCCTCTTTGACATCTTGACCCGAAGCGTTTGGTGGAGGAGCTGGAGCTGGGGCTGAGGCTTCCTCACGCTCCTCAGTAATAGGCACTGTCTGGGAAGACTGAGATTGAGCCGCACTTTGGGACTCATCTTCCTCTACTACCGGTGGCGGTGCTCTTTCAGCCCGCTTTTCTGCCACCGCCTTGCCCTTTTGGGCTGTTGTAGCCTTTTTCTTTTTAGGCATCTCTGAAATACACAACACACGATTAAGGAACAAGAATTTCTTACGCCCTAGCTCTATCGCACGATTCTGATGAAGAAAGAAGGTCATATATTCCTAAAATGTCCGCAGCTTCTTGTTTATAAGTGTGGCGCGCAACACACCCATAACCAAGACTCTACTAGACACGGTTCGTAGACACATCCTAGGACTGAACTGCTCTGATACCACTTTTGTCACGACCCGGCTAGGGGGCCGCGACGAGCACCCGGTGCTACCCCACCCGGGCACCCCCTTATCGCACATAACATAACATCTAGGTGAACCATAAGTCAATTCGTGATTTTCTTATCGTTAATCATATTGATCCCATTAGACGACCATCATCATTTAACATATCATAGGCATCTATGCCACATCATAAGTACAAAGCCGACGTGGCTAACAAAAGATATACAAAACATAGGTAGACATGGCCGAACATCTCTACCCACATACACATGACTACGAGCCTCTAAGAGTATGACATATTGAATGACCGGGACAGGACCCCGCTATGCCCATAATTATATACACAAAAGAATAAGTACCCAAAAGCTACGGCTCCGAAAGAAATGGAGCTCTGCTATGCAATCTCTGAATAAGCAGCTATGGATCAAGTCTGTCTCCTTGTGCACCTGCGGGCATGACGCAGCGTCCACAAACAAAAAGGACGTCAGTACGAAGAATGTACTGAGTATGCAAAGCATGATCAACATCAATATAGGAGCATAATAGATATCATATGAAATAGCATAGAAGGGGAGACAGTAATATCATTATCATCATGTCGCTTACTTGCATACATCGTCGTTCGTATCCCATAATAATAGCCATACCCCTTTGTGTTCGTATTCGTATACATACCCTTACTAAGTTTTATCACACTCATATTCATATTATATAAATGGTCATATCATATACATAGTATTTACATAGCATACCCAACCTCGTAGGATCGGTGTGTCATACATACTTGGCCAACCAAGGCTCAAGATCATACATACCTGGCCCTACCAAGGCGTCAGGGTTATCCGTACCATCTGCAGAGGTGTGCGCGCATTTCGTAATCGTATACATACTTTATACATAGTCATATACATATAGTCTTAACCGGCATCATAAGCTCGGGGTCTTATCATAGCCCTTCATAGGCATACATATACATATATCATAGCTCGTAAGCATCTCTAATCTCATTTTACTCTCATCATCATTACTATCCTCATCATTATCGTTACATCTACATTATAGGCTTACTCGTCATTTGAGGAACATAGTATAATCATAGTACATATCAAGGGTCGTGAGCTTATGAGCTCGGAATGTCAACCATGTGAAGACAACATACTCATATAGAGGAATTAGGAATTTGGCCAAGAACCATGCCTTATGAAGGAAGGGTTAGCCTCACATACCTTTCCGTCGAACTATTCTACACTTGCACGTTCCCTTCCAATTCTAGCGTTTATACCTTCATTAATATCATAACAATGGCCATTAGTCATTCACATCATCCACATTATCTAGATTTCTCAATTTGCTTCTAATTCTACCATATTTGTGGTCATGACCTCCAACTTCGTCCATTCGTCTAAAGTGTCGAGTTCATGCTCTTAGTACCATTTATAATACATTCATATCGTAACACAACAACATTCATAACTCAATTCAAACTATTTCTCAAGATGTCACTATTCATCATTCATGACCTAGTTGACCACATTTTCTACAATCCATGTATTTTAATTCTCCAATACCTTAAACATCATGTAAAAATCATGAATCTTACCTTAGAAGTTGTAGGAATAATCTTTGGTTGATAATACTCCTCTTTGAGCAAAACCCTAGTTTTTCTCCATTTGGATTTCTTGACTTGGATGGTCCTTGATGATTCCCTTATCCTTGATTCAGTTGTCTTAATGTTATTGATGGCTTATAATCCTTGAAAACTCATATAATAAATGTAGAGAGAAGTTTTAGAGAAACGTGGTGTAATGTTGTAATGAAATAAGACAAGTCTTGATCCTCATATTTAATGAATTGAAAAATCTGTGCTGGGTGAACAGTGGTCGTCCATGGAGGTTTACGGCCCGTATTCCACTACATGGCTCGTCCTCCATGGGCGTAATTAACCATTTCCAGAACCAGAAGTTGGGCTGCCTTCATGGTGGTTTACGACCATGGTTTATGGGCCGTAAATCACTTTACGGTCCGTCCACCTGGTCGTATTTAACCATTTCCTCGGCTGGCAGAAAGTTGAAACCTTGCATGGCAGTTTACGACTGCCAGTTTACGGACTGTATTGCACTTTACGGTCCGTATTTTGCAATATACGACCATTGGGCAGTTGAAATTCTGCAACTTCCCATATTTCTTAGACTTCTCATTTTAATCACCCCCGTCCATGCACATGCATTGCTCACCTTGTATCTCATCTTAACTTAGCCAACTTCCTCGTCTCACATCGGATACTTTCGAAATCTCGCCTAAGGTCATCAACGTCGTTTCTTGCTCATGGACATCATGCACTCATATTCATCACTAGTTCATTCTCTAGCGTACCAACGAAAAATTTTCCGAGGTGTAACAGATTACTTATCGCTTTAGTCTTACTCTTATGAAGCGGAGCGTTCTCTTAACATCGCTCTATTGCACGATCTAGAATATGAAAGAAGGGTAACATTTCCTAAATGTCCTGCAACCTCCTCTTTATAAGTGTGGCGTGCAACACACCCATAAACAATACTCTACTAGACACGACATTGCAGACAAACCTAGGACGAATTGCTCTGATACCACTTTGTCACACCTCAACCTTGGTGAGGTATGATAGCACCCGGTACTTGGCTAGGACCGAGTGAACCGAACTGTAACTAACATTCTCTATGTCCCGAAAGACAAACAAGGCCAACGAGGCCAACCTGTGAACATGATATCATGCATAAGTGAATACTGGGCCATCTATGCTAACATGTAACTCTGGGAACAACGACCCATAATATACATATACATATGCAAAGGCCTATGGGGCCAACAAAACAACTGTAAAGCTATGGCTAAAATGTACACAGGAGTTTTCTGCAAAGCCTCTACCAATCTTAGCCATCAAACAATTTATAATAACCACAAAACAACCCATATGCTAACAACAACACCAAATACAATTTCCGGCATATTTTTCGTATTTTCTTATCTAACAATTTATCTATGACTTGGAAAAACATAAATATATTTAGAAGAGGAGAATTATCACCTTAAATGTTAAGAACTACTCCTCTTCCACCTTAATTTACTTGAAATAATTCCCGAATTTAACAACACGACAAAACGGGACAACAAGATCGAAGCAGTGCACAAAATTCGTATGTTGGAACTCACGTTATTACCTATTGATATTCCTCCTCATGAGAAAGAGCTGATCATGTATACATATAGTCTGTTGAATATTCAGATCTTAGTCTTTGAATCAAGTTGTCTTAACCAAATCTGTTTGAATTGTTAAAGCGTTAGATTGAAATGAAACCATGTTTAAGGTCCAAAATTGTAATGGTCTTACTTTTCACTTGTCATGTTAGATCCAATATAATGCCACCTATTGGGATATTTAGTGCCATGTAGCAGCCACAAAATAAAAATATATTTATCCACTTAATGACACCTTTTGCCTAAAAAAATGACATGTGGCAGCCTACTAACGAAACCTACCAATTTAATCCTAATTAGTACCATAATTAATTCCGTACTCCTCCACATTGTTCCAACATTTAACCTATTATCCACATAATTAATTACATTATCTCAATTCACTTAAACATGAATCACTTTTAACACATTTCTTATACTCAATATAATAATCATGTGGTATAGCACTAGTCCAATTAGCGTCATCACACTTTTAACTCTGAAATCATTTCGGGACTTTATCTTGTTACACACTGAGGTCTTGATTTACATCCTTGAATATGACCAAAATTCTCTGAGGCTCGGGTCCATTCACATATGTCGAGCGCTTCAAGTCATAGCTTGAAAGTACGGGGTATCATGTTGACGAAACTTATTCTCTTTGATTTGCAGACCTCTAATCCTTACGATACTTACTTAAAATTTGCTAAGCATAATGTATATTCTTGTAAGCTCAAAGATAATCTTGTTCTTCGAGCTTATGTCGACTAACTTACGATGCAACCTTACATACGAAAATACGGGATGTAACAGGTGGTTCGCAGCTTTGCAGAGGCGATTATTAGTCTTGAGAAGGTGGTCATCATCCTGGCAAGGGCAGCTCACATGCAGCGAGAGGTGGGGCTAAGTCTAGCCATGGTGGCCAAAATGGTACACAGTCTGAGAGCGGACGGGTTCATTTCTATGCTTTTCCTGGTAAACCAGAGGCATAGGCTTCTAATGCGGTTATCACAAGTACTATTTCGGTCTGTCACCGGCAGCTTCAGTATTATTTTATTTGGGCTATACTTTCTCATATGTGTCCACCTATTTATCTATAGGTTTGGATTTGATTTGTAATCTACTTGATGTGCCTATTCATGTATCCACTCATGTCGGAGATTCGGTGGTAGTAGATTGAGTCTATCGGTCTTGTATGGTTATATTTATGGGTTACGATACTTGGGTAGATTTGGTGATCCTAAGTATGGTAGATATATTATCTTGTGCATGAATTGGTTATCTCCTTATCACGCAATTCTTGATTGTCATGCCAAGACAGTCATGTTGGCCATGCTAGGTGTTTCGAGATTAGGCTATAAGGGTAGGAAGGGTATTCCAAACCTTGCCCCTAAGAAGATTATATTTTCCTTCGGGTGAAGAAGTTAGTGGACAAGGGGTGTTTAGCTTTGCCGCATATCTAGGATACGAGTGCCGATACTCCTTCCTTAGTGTCAATACTGGTGGTTAGCGAGTTTTTGGAGGTTTTCCCCACAGATTTACCTGGTATGCCACTTGATCAGGATATTGATTTCTGGATTGATTTGAAGCCAGACACCCATCCTATTTCTATTCCACCCTATCATATGGCTCTGGTTGAGTTGAGAGAGTTGAAGGAGCAGTTGCAGGATTTGTTTAGTAAGGTGTTCATTAGACCTAGTATTTTTTCTTGGGGTTCTCCCGTGTTGTTCTTGAAGAAGAAATATGGTTCCATGCGGATGTGTATCGACCATCGACAGTTGGATATGATTACTATTCGGAATAAGTATCTAATACCCCATATTGATGACTTGTTTGATCAGCTTCAGGTGCATCTATCTTCTCTAAGATCGACTTGAGATTGAGCTATTATCAGTTAAAGATTAGAGCGGAGGATATTTCAAAGATGGCCTTTAGGACCTGCTGTGGTCACTATTGGTTTTTGGTTATGTCTTTTGGTCTTACCTGTCACGACCCGTCTAGGGGCCGTGACGAGTACCCGATACTTGTACCAAGCACCCCTTGTCTATCGTTTTACCTTTAGCTCTTAGCAAGCCATGTAAACAGAGCCATTTTTTTTTAACATTAACATTAGCGGCGTCATTCTGAACATAGACTAATAAACTTCGTTATCAATTATACATCAACATTAGCATGCCAAAACACCATATATCTAACTGTACTTAACTGACTGTACATAACTGTCTACGAGCCTCTAGACGTAGTACACTTATACATAGAAAGGGCCGGGTGCTGCCGTGCCCGAATATACAAACACAAAATAGTACCGCAGAAGTGAGGCTACGGAACAACTGGAGCGCTGTCAACACTGCTGGTAAGGCTCCTAAGGATCAAATCCGCCTATCTGCTGACCTGCGCGGCATGAAACGCAGCGTCCACAAGAAGGGACGTCAGTACGAATAGTGTACCGAGTATGTAAGGCATGAAAGATAACACTAGTAGTAACATAATGTATAATTAATAATGTCATGGAGTCACAGAATATAGAAGATAGAACGTATCTCATGTCATATATTATCATCTCGTTTCATATCGTATTATATCTTATCTTGTCTTGTCGTAGTATATCACGTCATAGTATATCGTGTCATAGAGTGTCAGGCTATAGTATATCATAACATAGTACCTCATATCGTAGCATGGCATGTTATAGCATGTCGTGTCATAGCATAGCGTGTCATAGCATGTCTTACCATAGCATAGCATATCATAGCGTATCATAGCATAACATAGCTTGTCATATCATGTCCTGTCGTAGCAGATCATAGCATATCATGTCATAGTATAGCTTACCATAGCATATCTTATCATAGCATGTCTGGTCATGACATGGTAGGTCATATCATAGCGCCGATCAATGCCGGCTCACCCACATAGCGCCGATATACACCGGCTCATTCGTATATCCCGCGTCCGGGCACCCCGCGTCCGGGATGATAAGCCAGCTGATCAGGTAGCAATGAAACATGTTTCCCTTCCCATTCCCCCATGTATCCCTTCCCCCCAACCCAGGTTCATATACATAGCTTGCATACATATACATGTCTTATATACATTTACTTATCTTATATACATATATATCTTTTATATACTTATACATATCTTATATACATATACATGTTATATATATATATACATGTCTTATATACATAGACATGTTTTCTATATGTATATATCCTATAAGCACACAAGGGAGCCCAAGGAAAATTCATATAGCCATCGGAGCGGCGTAAGGCCGGTGACCTCCGATTACATTATGGAATACTCGTGATCGCTCTTGTCTCACCTCGAAGGGACGAATATTTTGAGGTGAGATGGTCAATGGAGAATAGTATTAAAGTAAACGTAGAATGAAATTGTGGGAATCATAGATGACAGTTCATAGACTTTGAAATCTTTAGAAAATAAAGTCATAGCTAGGAAATATAAATAAGATTCAAAAATTAATTTATCATTTTCATATTTACATAAGATACTTAGCTTAGTTATCTTGGTCATAGAGTCGTGCCGGTAGCACGTATCATAGGCATATCCTCTTATCTAACGTCATTGTTATCATTACCATCATGGAAGGGTCCTCGTTGGAGGAGTCATAGTACTTATCATTTGGTAACGAAATCGGGGTCAAAAGTTCCCTTTGGATTCACTTCTAATAAGTCAAGCAACACTGTAAGGAAAAATCCGAGAGTAGCGGGCCCACCTCGGGCCGGATGGGGTGGCGTATGTTATTTACATATATTACATGTCATGTCATTACTTGTGAGGGTTCTAGGGTAATCGGGTCCCACTCGTGCAAGTTCTAAGGGTTTAAGAGGTCTTTCCATCATTTGCACACTTTCTAGTTCAATTCTATGGAACAAAAAGTGGAAAACTTTAGGTGCGGATTCCGGGGACTAGGGTTGTCCTCGAGGCTCGTACCCGACTTATTACAGCTAAGACATGCCATAGAAGGGAGGGTGAAGCCTTACATACCTCTTTCCGCTCCTTTTGCTATTCCAAATTCACGTCGCAATCTCGTCAAAATCTGCAAATTGGTCATGTTTACCAAAACTCTTATTAGGGTACTTAGAGTTAGAATCTTAAGGAAACATTTGGCTACCGAAATTTCGGCAGCACTTCCCCTATAAATACTCCATCCCACCAAGGTCAACTTGGCTAATTTCAATCAACAAAAATCCCGGGAATTCAAACCCGGCCAAAATATCAACCACAATTCCAACAACAACAATACTAACAACTTCCATATTCAATCAACTTGCTACTTCTTCCAAAAACTTTCTAACTTTAATGAAAACAATAACAACCTCATAATCTATATTCCAACAACATCATACTAAATAAAATTGACTCATTCTCTTCCATTTTTTCACCATAACCACACGGCCAACACCAACATACACACTACAACTTCTCAAAATTCATTCAACTTCCATTTTCCACATATCATTCACAACAATAACAACCAAACACTAATTAAAATAATTGAAGCATGACTCATACACATATATACATACACACGGCCATGTACTATATTTCTCTCCTTCATGAATTTCATCCATTTTAGCATACTACAACACATATAAACCATATATAACACCTAAAACAAGATCAAAACTCACCTTTCTTCTTCAACTTCTCACTTGACTACAACTTGACAAATTGTATGATTTTGAATCTTTCTTGCTCCAACAACAACTCCACCTTGTTAATCACCCTTTACTTGGTACAAAATGATTTTTGAAGAATTTTTATCAATTTTCTTGTTGGTTTTTGATCTTGGCCGAAATGGCCTTCATGTTTTTCTCCTCCTTTTCTTGTTCTTACTTTCTTGAAAATTCTAGAGAGTTTGATGAAAAAGATGACTTGGTCATCTCTTTATTTACTCATTAACCTTGATGTGGGCTTAATCCCACACCAAATGGACGGCCAAACAAGGCCCAAACCTTAGCCCACTTATTGTTTTTGATTTTTTTGGGCCAACTCGGTTTGGTCCCGAGTTGGGCTTAGCCCACTGACCTTTTGACCTTAAAACGTCCATATCTCCTTGTACCGACGTCACCTGGGGACCCACGACCTATGGTTGGAAAGCTAATTCAATTATCTACAACTTCTATTTCTTGGTACTTTTCCAAATTCCAAACTTATAATACCGTTTGTTCCCCTTGAAGTCAGATCACCCGAAAACGTTTTCTTAAAAATATTCGTTTGGAGGACTTCCACTTTGATTTGGCCCAAGGGTCCTTCTTGAGTTGTGTTTAACTTCTCATATGTGATTCATATGAATTTTCAGATGTCCCAAAAAAATCTCGATGTGTGGGTCCCACCTCAGCAATTAATCTGACGTTCAAAAATACGGGATATAACATTCTCCCCCCTTTAGAACATTCGTCCTCGAATGTTAAACTGGCCTCATAGTGTATCATAATACTTCGAGGGAGGTCTCCTTCGTAGACATCTCACATGTCGCTTAGGTCGCTTTTATGTCGTAAGTCCATTGAGTAAGCTCCGAACGTTGGCCCCACGTTAATAAGTCCCCTTTCTGTCATGCTTTCTCCTCTTCCGTTAGTCTTGTCCGTCTCAGCCTACATGACTTTTATAGGGTTTGTAACCACTCTACACACTCTAATTTACATTGGACTACCTAGCTTCACATTCGTCTCTTGTTCCCACATTTGTGAAAATTTCAGCATATTTCCCAGGGGGTCACCCATCATGAAATTACTCCCACCTGAGCACGCTTAACCTTGAAACTTTAATGCATTTCAGTGTCTCGGTGTTAGTATTTTTACCTCCGCTTCCACGTACTACCTATATCACATAATATGGGCAAGTTGGGGTCTCGACAATGTTAAAAACGCCCTCGTAACACATCTTTTCTCTTTTAATGACTATTTAGCCTTCGTGGTCACTAATATTCACTTCGTATTCGTGTGTATGGTTACTCTTGTCCTGAATTTTTCCCGAATTCTTTATATGTTCCATAATACAAGGGACGGTGCAAGATAAGGTAAAATCCAATTCAATTTAACATCCATATATTATAGAAAAGATGCCGGAAGTGTACCTGCGGCCGCATCGGTGGAAGGTCCAGGATCCTGCCGTCCTGTCAATGCATATATATGGTGTGGAGGGCCGGATGAACTGGGTGTCCCTCCTCTGCCTCGGCCACGGCCTGCTGGAGCCTGGGAGGCCTGTCCTGGAGGGCGCACGGATGGTGAGAAACTCACTGCTGACCCGGCGGGCTGAGCTATGCTTCTCTCATTCCTTAGCGGACAATCTCGCATCAAATGGTCAGTCTATCCGCAAGCATAGCACACACCTGTATCCCGGTAACACTGTCCCGAGTGTGGCCTGCCACACCGGGTACACCGTGGCGGGGGTGGCATCATCCTGCTGGATTCAGCTCTATACTGTGACCCCGAAGCTCTAGTGTCCTGACCTGCTCCCGAATAAGTAGAACGGTCAAATCCCCTATCCGTAAATCGAGGCGGTGCACTGGCCACCAGTTGTTCTGAATGCCTAAATTGCTCTTGTGCCTGTCCCCCTCTGTACTCGCTTTTAGCCCTGGAAAACCTGCCCCTTTTTCTGGAACCCCTATCTGGGTAACGCTCCTCTCGCCGTGACTGATATTGTTCCTCCAGGTTTTGGGCGTGGGCCTGGATTCGAGTAATAGTCATCCCATCCTGGAATGAAGCTGTCAAACATTCCTTAACCAAATGTGGCCCTAGCCCACTCACAAATCAGTGTACATGATCTCCCCTATCCGCTATCATGGCTGTGGCATACCTGGCTAACGAATTAAAACGGAGGCTGTATTCTCGAACGCTCATATTTCCCTGTCTCAGGTTCAAGAACATATCGGCTCGAGCCCGTCGAACCTCTGGCGGTAGAAATGTCGCAGGAACGCCTCAGTGAACTCCTGCCAAACCGGAGGGGGTGCATTTGCTCCCCTCGATGATATCCAGCTACTGTACCACAAAACTGCCACATCCCGCAGCCTGTATGAAGCCAACTCTACGGACTCCGTATCTGAAGCATGCATAATCCTCAGAGTCCTCAGCATCTCATCTATAAAGTTCTGCGGGTCCTCATCTGGCTTTGATCCATAAAACTCTGGCGGCTTCAGGGTAATAAAGTCACGGGCCCTTGCGCTTACCGCCCTATCTCCCAGGTCTACATCTTGTCGCTGAGCCTGTGCGGCGACTAACTGGGTCAATAACTGGATGGCCTCTGCCATCTACTGGCCCGGAGCTGCTGGCGGTGGAACTGGAGGTGCGGGGGCTGGAGCTGGAACCCTTTCCTGCTCTGCTGATATAGGGGAAGCAGGAGGAGTCTGAGGGGGAGCTTCATTATAGGATTCTCCTTCTTCTAGCTCCTGTTCAACTCTCCTTCCAGCCGCCGTCTCGCCCTTCTGGGCCGCCCTAGCTTTCTTCTTCGGCGGCATTACTGAAACCATAACTCAGGATTAGGAAAAGAATATGGAAACCTAGTAGCATAGCTCTATCGCACGATCTTGAGTACAAAGAAGGTCATATTTCCTAAATGCCCTGTAGCCTCCTGTTTATAAGTGTGGCGCGCTACACACTCATAAACAAGACTCTACTGGACACGGCTCGTAGACAAACTCCTAGGACCGAACTGCTCTGATACCACTTCTGTCACGACCCGTCTAGGGGCCGTGACGAGTACCCGATACTTGTACCGAGCACCCCTTGTCTATCGTTTTACCTTTACCTCTTAGCAAGCCATGTAAACAGAGCCATTTTTTTTTTTTGAACATTAACATTAGCGGCGTCATTCTGAACATAGACTAATAAACTTCGTTATCAATTATACATCAACATTAGCATGCCAAAACACCATATATCTAACTGTACTTAATTGACTGTACATAACTGTCTACGAGCCTCTAGACGTAGTACACTTATACATAGAAAGGGCCGGGTGCTGCCGTGCCCGAATATACATACACAAAATAGTACCGCAGAAGTGAGGCTCCGGAACAACTGGAGCGCTGTCAACACTGCTGGTAAGGCTCCTAAGGATCAAATCCGCCTATCTGCTGACCTGCGCGGCATGAAACGCAGCGTCCACAAGAAGGGACGTCAGTACGAATAGTGTACCGAGTATGTAAGGCATGAAAGATAACACTAGTAGTAACATAATGTATAATTAATAATGTCATGGAGTCACAGAATATAGAAGATAGAACGTATCTCATGTCATATATTATCATCTCGTATCATATCGTATTATATCTTATCTTGTCTTGTCGTAGTATATCACGTCATAGTATATCGTGTCATAGAGTGTCAGGCTATAGTATATCATAACATAGTACCTCATATCGTAGCATGGCATGTTATAGCATGTCGTGTCATAGCATAGCGTGTCATAGCATGTCTTACCATAGCATAGCATATCATAGCGTATCATAGCATAACATAGCTTGTCATATCATGTCCTGTCGTAGCAGATCATAGCATATCATGTCATAGTATAGCTTACCATAGCATATCTTATCATAGCATGTCTGGTCATGACATGGTAGGTCATATCATAGCGCTGATCAATGCCGGCTCACCCACATAGCGCCGATATACACCGGCTCACCCGTATATCCCGCGTCCGGGATGATAAGCCAGCTGATCAGGTAGCAATGAAACATGTTTCCCTTCCCATTCCCCCATGTATCCCTTCCCCCCAACCCAGGTTCATATACATAGCTTGCATACATATACATGTCTTATATACATTTACTTATCTTATATACATATATATCTTTTATATACTTATACATATCTTATATACATATACATGTTATATATATATATATATATATATATATATATATATATATATATATATATATACATGTCTTATATACATAGACATGTTTTCTATATGTATATATCCTATAAGCACACAAGGGAGCCCAAGGAAAAATCATATAGCCATCGGAGCGGCGTAAGGCCGGTGACCTCCGATTACATTATGGAATACTCGTGATCGCTCTTGTCTCACCTCGAAGGGACGAATATTTTGAGGTGAGATGGTCAATGGAGAATAGTATTAAAGTAAACGTAGAATGAAATTGTGGGCATCATAGATGACAGTTCATAGACTTTGAAATCTTTAGAAAATAAAGTCATAGCTAGGAAATATAAATAAGATTCAAAAATTAATTTATCATTTTCATATTTACATAAGATACTTAGCTTAGTTATCTTGGTCATAGAGTCGTGCCGGTAGCACGTATCATAGGCATATCCTCTTATCTAACGTCATTGTTATCATTACTGTCATGGAAGGGTCCTCGTTGGAGGAGTCATAGTACTTATCATTTGGTAACGAAATCGGGATCAAAAGTTCCCTTTGGATTCACTTCTAATAAGTCAAGCAACACTGTAAGGAAAAATCCGAGAGTAGCGGGCCCACCTCGGGCCGGATGGGGTGGCGTATGTTATTTACATATATTACATGTCATGTCATTACTTGTAAGGGTTATAGGGTAATCGGGTCCCACTCGTGCAAGTTCTAAGGGTTTAAGAGGTCTTTCCATCATTTGCACACTTTCTAGTTCAATTCTATGGAACAAAAAGTGGAACACTTTAGGTGCGGATTCCGGGGACTAGGGTTGTCCTCGAGGCTCGTACCCAACTTATTACAGCTAAGACATGCCATAGAAGGGAGGGTGAAGCCTTACATACCTCTTTCCGCTCCTTTTGCTATTCCAAATTCACGTCGCAATCTCGTCAAAATCTGCAAATTGGACATGTTTACCAAAACTCTTATTAGGGTACTTAGAGTTAGAATCTTAAGGAAACATTTGGCTACCGAAATTTCGGCAGCACTTCCCCTATAAATACTCCATCCCACCAAGTTCAACTTGGCTAATTTCAATCAACAACAATCCCGGGAATTCAAACCCGGCCAAAATATCAACCACAATTCCAACAACAACAATACTAACAACTTCCATATTCAATCAACTTGCTACTTCTTCCAAAAACTTTCTAACTTTAATGAAAACAATAACAACCTCATAATCTATATTCGAACAACATCATACTAAATAAAATTGACTCATTCTCTTCCATGTTTTCACCATAACCACACGGCCAACACCAACATACACACTACAACTTCTCAAAATTCATTCAACTTCCATTTTCCACATATCATTCACAACAATAACAACCAAACACTAATTAAAATAATTGAAGCATGACTCATACACATATATACATACACACGGCCATGTACTATATTTCTCTCCTTCATGAATTTCATCCATTTTAGCATACTACAACACATATAAACCATATATAATACCTAAAACAAGATCAAAACTCACCTTTCTTCTTCAACTTCTCACTTGACTACAACTTGACAAATTGTATGATTTTGAATCTTTCTTGCTCCAACAACAACTCCACGTTGTTAATCACCCTTTACTTGGTACAAAATGATTTTTGAAGAATTTTTATCAATTTTCTTGTTGGTTTTTGATCTTGGCCGAAATGGCCTTCAAGTTTTTCTCCTCCTTTTCTTGTTCTTACTTTCTTGAAAATTCTAGAGAGTTTGATGAAAAAGATGACTTGGTCATCTCTTTATTTACTCATTAACCTTGATGTGGGCTTAATCCCACACCAAATGGACGGCCAAACAAGGACCAAACCTTAGCCCACTTATTGTTTTTGATTTTTTTGGGCCAACTCGGTTTGGTCCCGAGTTGGGCTTAGCCCACTGACCTTTCGACCTTAAAACGTCCATATCTCCTTTTACCGACGTCACCTGGGGACCCACGACCTATGGTTGGAAAGATAATTCAATTATCTACAACTTCTATTTCTTGGTACTTTTCCAAATTCCAAACTTATAATACCGTTTTTTCCCCTTGAAGTCAGATCACCCGAAAACGTTTTCTTAAAAATATTCGTTTGGAGGACTTCCACTTTGATTTGGCCCAAGGGTCCTTCTTGAGTTGTGTTTAACTTCTCATATGTGATTCATATGAATTTTCAGATGTCCCAAAAAAATCTCGATGTGTGGGTCCCACCTCAGCAATTAATCTGACGTTAAAAAATACGGGATATAACATTACCAATGCCCCCGCAGCATTCATGGATTTGATAAATGGGATCTTCAAGCCGTAGTTGGATTCATTTGTTATTGTCTTCATTGATGACATCTTGGTTTATTCTCATGGTAGTGAAGATCGTGAGAAGAATTTGAGGATAGTACTTAAGTTATTGAAGGAGAAAAATATTTATGCTAAACTTTAAAAGTGCGTGTTCTGGCTTAGTGCAATGGCATCTTGGGGCATCTAGTGTCGAAGGAGGGCATCATGGTAGATCCTAAGAAGATCGAGGCTATTAGAGATTGGGCTAGGCCTACTTCGGTGACTGAGATTTGGAGTTTTGTAGGCTTAGTGAGTTATTATCTCCTGTTCGTGAAGGGGTTCTTATCTATTGCTTCCCATTTGACTCGGTTGACTCAGAAGAATGTACCTATTCAGTGGTCTGATGAGTTTGAGGAGAGCTTTCAAAAGCTCATGGCTTTATTAACTTCAGCTCGATTTTGGCATTACTTGTGGAAGGAAAACACTTTACTGTGTACTTTGATGCTTCTCGGATTGGGTTGGGTTGTGTGTTGATGCAAGAAGGTAAGGTGATTGAGTATATTTTGAGGTAGTTGATATAGTTGCTCAAGGATTATGACATTACCATTCTTTATCATCTGGGCAAGGCTAATGGGGTGGCGGATGTGTTGAGCCGAAAGGTGGTGAGTATGGGTAGCTTGGCGCGTTTGATTGTCGAGAAGTGTCCATTGGCTATAGAGATTCAGTCTTTTGCTAATAGTATGGTGAGACTTAATATTTCGGAACAGGTCAAAGTTCTGGCTTGTGTTGAGGCGAGGTCATCTCTTTTGGTATAATTTAAGGCATAACAGTTTAAGGATGTGAAGTTGTGCAAAATTGGAGATAAGGTGTTGAATGAAGAGGCCAAGGAAGCAATTATAGATGATGAGGGTGTTTAGAGGATTAAGGGTCGCATTTGTGTTCATTGTGTGGGTGGTTTGATTAAGTTAATTTTGGAGGAAGCTCACAGTTCCAGATATTCCATCCATCCGGGCGCTACAAAGATGTCTCGTGACTTGAGGCAGCATTATTGGTGGGATAGGATGAAGAGGGACATCGTGGAGTTTGTATCTCAGTGTTTGAATTGCCAGCAAGTTAAGTATGAGCACTAGAGACCAGGTGGTGTGACTCAGAGGATGCCCATTCCCAAGTGGAAGTGGGAGAGGATAGCTATTGAATTCGTGGTAGGTCTACCGAAGACTTTGGGCAAGTTCGATGCTATTTGGGTTTTTGTGGATAGGTTGAACAAGTCCGCGCACTTCATTCCAGTTTCGACGATCTACAATTCAGAGAAGCTCGCTCAGATCTACATTAGAGAGATTGTCCGATTGCATGGGGTGCCCATTTCTATCATTTCAGACAGAGACACTTCGTTCACTTCCCATTTTCGGAGGACTTTGTAGAAGGAAATAGAGACTCAGTTAGATCTTAGTATCGCTTTTTACCAGTAGACGGATGGTCAGTCTGAGAGGACTTTCAGGTGTTAAAGGATATGTTGTGGGCTTGCGTAATTGATTTATGTGGTCATTAGGGCCAGTTCTTGCCTTTGGTGGAGTTTTCTTACAATAGGAGTTATCATTCGAGCATTGACATAGCCCCATTTGAGGCTTTGTATAGTAGGAGATATCGTTCTCTGATTGGTTGGTTCGATGCATTTGAAGTGAGATCTTAGGGTACTGATTTGCGGAGAGAGTCCTTAGATAAAGTGAAGTTGATTCAGGAAAAGATCCTTGCGGCTCATAGTAGAAAAAAGTAATATGCGGACCGAAAGGTTCGTGATTTGGAGTTCATAGTTAGTGACCAGGTTCTATTGAAGGTTTCACCCATGAAGGGTGTGATGAGATTTGGAAAGAAGGGCAAGCTAAGTCTAAGGATCATGGGTCCTTTTAAGATTATTCAGCATGTTGGTGAGGTGGCCTATGAGTTGGCATTGCCACCAGGTTTAGCGGGCCATGTTGAAGAAGTACCATTCAGACGAGTCTTATAACATTCAGTGGGACTCGGTGCTATTTGATCAGAATCTGTCTTTTGAAGAAGAGCCGGTAGCGATCTTAGTTATGCAAATTAGAAAGTTGAGGTCTAAGGAGATAGCTTCAGTAAAGGTGTAGTGTTCATACTTCCGTACTTATGCTATTTTGTAATCTTTTATGGCATTGATATATTCTTGTCTTTAGTTTGAGCATATTTTTCCTAAAATTTAATCTGTATAAAGGGGGATAGCGTGGGTGCCCTCATGACCTACGTATTTGGGTTATGACAATATGTTTAAGTTTGAAATCACTCCCCAAAGCCTGAATGTCAGATGTACAGAGCTACTAATCTGAATACGCTATTGAATAATACATATTACTGTCTGAAGTAAACAAAGACAGGAAATAAAGATAAGAAGGAGTTTGGCGCTATGGAACCATCATCGGCTCACCCTATATTTGCGAGAAATGCTCTGAAGGATCTACAAGCCTCCACTTATACCTGGATCCGTACTTACACACCAACGGTGTTGCAAGTGTAGAGTGAGTACGGGAAGCACGTGTACCCAGCAACATTATTGACCAACCCTAAACTATAATGATGACAAGGGTTGGTACTTCCGATACTCCTCTTCTTGCTTAGTTAGTCTCCAATTCACAGTTTATAAGCATAAAATAAATATATAAGAGTCTCATATTGTAACCGAATCAAAGTCCATTCCTTTTTAGAATAACCGTGAAAGTTCAACCTTTTGATCGTTATAAGTCAAGAGTAAGTGTAAAGATCCCATCTTTATGTCAATTATGCCAAATATGAGCATAAAGATCCCATCTTTATATCCTTATCGCACATATGGGATGAAATCAAGTCAGACAAGCATAAGTAGTTTGAGATGTAAAGAATGCATGCAACGCAAGTGAATGGTATACAATGCAATGGCCATATACACCGATATACACACACTCCAGCAGTAGGTTTCACATGACCCATAGGGCACTCATGAGGTCCTGTAACGACCTGTTAGGTCGTTGTTGCATTTTTGACCATTTTTCCCCGTTAACACGTCCCCGAGCCTTATTAGCACCATTTTGACCTGTGGGGACAGGTGGCTTGGTTCCTTAGGCATTGGAGTGAGTTTTGATGTGACTTTTGGAAAATATGGCTTTTAAGTGAAAACCGTTTGACTCATGGTTGACTTTTAGGTAAATAGACCTTTTTTTGGATACCCGTCGATTCCGAGAGGTCCGAATAGTCATTTAGAACTTGTATGTATATTCGGTTTGGTTCCCAATGCACTCAGGTGCAGTTTGGGGCTTGGGTTGGAAAGTTGATTTTAGGCTGTTGGGGAGTTGACCTAGAAAACAAGACCTCCATTGGGAATTTCAAGGCCACGAATGCGTTCATAGCGCGTTTTTATGTATATTTGCATATTTGGTTTGTGTCTATGGCAGTAGGGCTAACAGCTATAGCGGTGGCGCCATAGCGGCCTGTTGAACGCCATAGCGGCTGACGGGCAGTGACTGGGATATTTAATGATATGAAACCCCAAGTCTTTTCATTCATTTATTATTCCAAAGGTAGTTCACCTTGGGAGCTTTTCTAGATGTTTCTTGGGGCAAACTCTTAGAGGTAAACTCATCTATCATCTCTACCTAATCTTGATTCTTTATCTCACCTAGTTATCATTAATCCATGCTAGAATCTTCCTAAAGTTATGAGAACAAAGTGGGTCTTGGATTTTTGTTACACCTCGAAAAATTTTCGTTCATGCATAGTGAATAGATTGACGAAGGGCACGACGTATACGATGTTTGATAAGTAAGAAATAATAGTTGATGATTCTAAATGGGATTTCAAAGACATGTGAGGTAGGAGACGAAAGTCGTTAAGGAAAGAAAAGTATCTGTTGAGTGTTGGTCAAGAATTACGAGTATCGAATTAATGATGGCTTAATGAAGTTTTGGCGAAGAGTTATAATGTCCCTTAGATTGTTAATGAAGTATTAAACAAGTGTTAAGAAGGTTGTATAAGGATTGGAGATCAAACGAAGCGACGAGGACAACTTCGGAAAGCAGTGAATTACACGGCCACCTTACATGGACCGTGGAATTTTATACGGACCGTATAAGGGTCTGTATAACACCCAACAAAAATATTGTTTTCCATGGTGGTGAACCACGGACACTTATACGGACCGTACAATTTTATACGGACCGTATAAGTGGTCCGTATAATGCCCGACGGACTGATTTAGTTGCAAGTATAAATACATGTTCTCGTTTTTATTTTCTCATTCTTTCCACTTCTTCATCTCTCTCAAGAGTTCTAGAAGGTTCTAAATATGTCATCAACACAAATTCAAGACAAATCAAAGGTTCATATCATAAATCTAAGGGAATCAAGTGTAAGAAAGCTATTGAGGGTTTCTTGAAGTCAAGAAATCTCTTGGATTGAAGCTAGGGTTTTTCTTCAAGTGGAGTATTGCTATACAAAACCCAGTCCTACACCATCAAAGGTAAGTTTTATGATCAATCATGTTATTTAGAGTATTGAGAGGTTGAAAGACTTGGATTATAGAAGGAAATAGAAAATGGGTTACAAATGTGAGAATGGTGACATTTTTGAATAGTGGCTTAATATGAACCATGATTCTTTGTATATTACGAGTGTAGATATGTTATAAATGATATTAAGAACATAGGAGAAACATTATATGAGGATGAAGGTAATGTTGTATTATGACCATGGTTATGGATGCCCTTGAAATAGAAGTAGGAGAATTGAATAATGTATGGTTGATGAAGATTATTGAGTATGATATTATGGATATTGTTATTGACGTTTGGGAGTTGATATGTACTATGAGAAAAGTTGAATAAATAAAGGAAACGCTGCCCAATTTTCTCTAGCTTTAGTAAGCACATTGATATAATCGATTAGCTAATGTTAATGCGAATTCTCTTGAAGGTAGAAACGTGAGCATTAAAGGAGAACAATCAAGCGATGGAAATTGTTAAACGAAAGAGGTATGTAAGGCTAGTCCCTTCTTTCTAAGGCATGTCTCTTATGGTATGAATCCTCCTTTCTTTCCATGATTTTCCTACATATCGGGAATTATGAATCTACGAGTATAAAGAGCTTCATACGAGATAAAGAAAAGAGATACGTTACGAGCACGACAACACTGATGAGGAATCTAAGTCTAGAAGTCCTAAAGCTCATGATACGATATTCCTACAAAGCTAATGATCCTTATATGATTCCTATGATATTATTTCCCTACCTCTCCATGACTTTCCTACATTCCAGGAACTATGAGACAATATTGATAAAGAGCCTCTTATGAGATAAAGATGAGAAATATGTCATGAATACGATGATAATGATGGTGAGTTTAAGCCTAGAGATTCTAAAGCAAGATATGATGTCTATGAAGTTAAAGATCTTACTTTCAATCCCTTCATGTTGTTCATGGTGTACACTCACCTTAAAATGTTAGTTCCTTCAAGGTGAAATATGATGAAAATGATTACTCCATAATGTAATGGGGGGCTCTCGACCTTATGTCACCCTGACATTGTTATGGATTGTCTACAAGCTCTAATGCATGTTATGACCAATGTTCCGAAAAGTTACGAGTCTATGTTCATAGGGGGTTCCATATGAGATAAAGGTAAGAGATATGCCATAGATACGATGATGGTAATGATGAGCCTAAGTTAGAGATTATAAAGTCTATCATGCGATATTTTTTCGAAGTTCTGGTTACGAATATGATACGATTTTTTTAGATTGTCTTTAAATTCAAATGCATGCTCTATGAAAAGTTATGATAAGCTTCTGAGATATATGTGATGATAACGATGACGATGTTGATAGTGATGATGATGATGATGACGATGTTGACAGTGATGATGATAATGATGACGATGATAATAGTGATGACGCTAAAGATATTTATGGGATTTTATGTATATGTGCCTATGCATGGCTATTATGAAACCTTGAGCTTATATGGCCGGGTAGAGTATATATATATATATATATATGATGCGTGCGCACCACTGCAGTTGGGTACGGACACTGAGCCTTGGTAGGGCCGGGTACGGATATCACTGAGCCTTGGTAGGGCCAGGCACGGACAACACTAAGCCTTGGTAGGGCCAGACAGGTATAACACTGTCAAATTTAGATAATTTCTAGAAAAAATTTCGGCAGAGTTTCCTTTGTTTTACGGACTATCCCATATACCCTGCATGCAGAAAATACCAACAAAGGCCACACAGGGCCAACAAAGCAACATTTAAATATATGCGGACCGGCCGCCGCGGCGAATGGGATCGCCCAAACACAACATAGGCACACAACTATACAGAAAGACCCCAACCCACAAACATGTCCACAGACCTCTAAACAGACCGACAGAATCATATGACGGGACAGGGCCCCGCCGTACCCATGAACGAGAATATACATATATAGAAGTGGCAGACTGTACTAAAAGATGGCTCTGAATAAAAGAGCGCGCCAAATGGCAGAAAATATATCCTAGACGGACGGATCCGCAAACCTGTCATCGGTACCTGCGCGGCATGAAAACGCAGCCCCCGAAGAAAGGGGGTCAGTACGAAATATGTACTGAATATGTAAAGCCTGAATTACAGAAACAGAATCATAATTGGTACAGAACGTACAGAAAGCGAGCAGAAAATCCAAAGTATCAAATACATATTTTCAAAACATGCAGAGTGTATACAGAAACATATGTCATATCAATTCCGGCCCCTGCCAAGGGACTCGGCAGACAGAACGTGGCCACCCTCCCGACGCTGGTGCCACAACACAGAAGAATCAGAATAGGGGCATAACCCCGAACATAATATGTCATATCAAATGGCCATAGCAAATCATATCAGAACAAGAGGACATGGCACATCATACTCCGCAGACCCATGTACGCGTATACCTGCCCCCTCACATCGAGGCACGGCGAACAATGCAGAGGATCACGCTTGACAACATATCCTGGCCCGGGCTCAGTGTGGGAAACATTGGGGCATCCACGAATGGAGTAATGAGAGACTAATGCAATTAAAATATCATAAATGTTTTAATAGACTAGATGAGGCATATCAAAGACAAACCGGTCCAATGAAGTCGAACGGGAACATAATAACGAGTTTCGGATATCATAATGAATTACAGAAGTATAACCTTTCTGAAATCGTTCCAAGTGTCAAAACAATTTATCGGACTCAATGGAATATTTAAAACAATGTTTGTTAGGTAATTAGAATAGTAGTCAAAACGTTTCTTTTAAGAACTGTTCGAAAAGAAGACTTAAGTACATTAAGGGCAAAACCGGGGATAGCGGGCCCACCTCGGGACAAACAAGGCAGCGGGCTCAAATTATGCCCTTTTAAGCTTATGGGGTCACCTAAAAAGGTTCTACGAACATTCTATAGCTTTCCAAGTAATTTAGAGAAAGTTTGCATAATTTCAGGGAAAACACACCAAATGGGCTCAATCTTACTGAAGGAAAAAAGAGAGATTTTCAATTGCGGATTCCGAGGGGCAGAAAGTCTTCCAAGGCCCGAATCCGATTCTACTACACTTAGGCATGCCAAAAGTAGGATAGTGGTAGCTTTACATACCTCTTGAGCTTTTTAAGCCTATCCAAGCTCACTCTCCGTTTCGTCGAAAATCTGCAAATGGTCACATTTACCAATTGTAAGCTATAGATGCTACAAATTCAATTCAACTCATATTTGTCTACCGAAATTTCGGCAGCACTTCCCCTATACATATAGCACCCCCGAGAATTCAACTCGGTTCAAAACAATCAACAACAACCCAACACAAACATCAACAACAACAACAATCACTATAAACGCAATGTAACTTATTTAGCCATCTTTTCAACACAATGTCATAACCTTCACTTTAACCTTAACTTTCAAACTAATCTCAATGATTTCACATTCATTATCAATCTAGTTCACCACAATATAGTTTAGAAGCATTTCATATCGCTTCCTTAAATTATACACCCGATATACATAATATACAACTTTCCGCCAAAGTCATATTTCATCCAAAGCTTCTAATCTTTGGCATACATATTCATGACATGTTTTCATCTTCCAAATTCATCAATAATCATCATGACTTGCAACCTAACAACTTCATTTTCGCAATGTCGTAAGATCGTACTAAAACGACATAAGCTTCTACATTCCATTTCAATACAAACTTATATCATTTTATCTTCAGTAACATTGCAAGCATCACAATAACACAACTAACACATTAAACAAAATTAATTCATTAGCATCCTACCAACACCATACCACACGGCCAAACCCCTATATTTCATTTTCAACCAAATTTATTCAACTCTCATTCTCACTATGAATTCCATCATACACACAACTAGAATACAACATAAATTTCAACTCATTTCACTTACACATTAACACACACACACGGCCGCATTCTATATTCCATACCCACTTTGCAAACTTCCATTTTTCCATACAATCAACTCATTTCTACATACTACAACACAAACAATACTTCATAACACAATAATAAAAGATATATTCTTACCTTTTTACTCAATCTTCTTCACTTGAATATAGGGTCAACTTGAAGAAACAAGACTTCTTCCTTCCAAACCAACTACACCAAGTTGCAAAGGGACTTTGAATTAGTGAAAATCCAACAAGAGAATAATTTTTGGAGTAAGAGTTTTGGGGGTCAAATTTCCATGGCAAACCCGAATGGTCTCTTAGTTTTTCTCTTGTTCTTGCTTTGCTTTGTTCATTCTAATTTCTTGAACTTTCTAAAGGGGTATGACTCATATAATTTTAACACATGGAGAATTAATTTGGGGCCATGGGTTTGGGCCATACTTGGCCGGCCACCCTTCAAAATAATGGGCCTCATTTGTTTCTCATTTTTCAAGCCCAAAGACTTGTGAATCAATTTTTTTGTAATTCCCGAAACTACTTTCCGAAATTCCAATTTTTGCCCTTAGCCTTCCCTGACACTTTCACATTAATATTCTTTCACAAACAACTCATGTGCTAGATTTAACCAATTATGACTTTATTTCATACAAGTCAAGATTGTTTTCAAATTTTCCAACGTGTGAAAATACGGGATATAACATCCTCCCCCCCTTTAGAACATTCGTCCTCTAATGTTAAATTAATCTTATAGGGTCTGAAAGTACTTCGGGGGAGTTTCTGTTTATAGACAGCACATTCGTTATTGGAATGGAATTAAACAAAGATTCGAAATTACCTGAGGGCACTGGGAACAAATGAGGATATTTCTTCTTCATCTCCTCTTCGGCTTCCCAGGTCATTTCCTCCCTATTATCGTTCCGCCACAGCACCTTAACAGAGGCTACATCTTTGTTCCGTAGTTTTCTCACCTGGCGGTCTAGAATGGCTACGGGCTGCTCTTCGTAAGATAACTGCTTCGTCACCTGAATATCATCTGCAGGAAATATTCTGGAAGGATCACCAATACACTTGCGGAGCATAGACACATGAAATACCGGATGTACCGCTTCCAAATCAGATGGCAGATCTAGCTCATAGGCGACATTTCCAATTTTCTGCACAATCAGATAAGGCCCAATATAACGCGGACTAAGCTTACCCTTTCTGCCGAACCGCATTACGCCTTTCATAGGCGATACCTTCAGAAATACCCAATCACCGACCTGGAATTCCAAAGGACGACGCCATTTATCTGCGTATGACTTCTGTCGACTCTAGGCTGCTAACAGTCGCTCTCGGATAAGTTTCACCTTATCAACGGCCTGCTGGATCATATCTGGGCCAATTAACTTTGTCTCGCCAATATCAAACCAACCAATAGGTAACCTGCATTTCCTGCCATACAAAGCCTCGTACGGAGCCATCTGGATGCTGGAATGGTAGCTGTTATTATAAGCAAATTCAATCAATGGCAAGTGATACTCCCAGCTACCTCTGAAATCAATAACACAGGCCCGCAACATATCATCAAGCGTCTGGATAGTGCGCTCGGCCTGTCCGTCACTCTGAGGATGAAAAGCTGTGCTCAGGTTCACATGAGTCCCTAATCCTTCCTGAAAAGATCTCCAGAAGTTCGCTGTGAACTGGGCACCTCTGTCAGTGATAATAGATATAGGAACTCCATGAAGTCGCACAATTTCTTTAATATAAAGCCTGGCATAATCCTCAGCGGAATAAGTAGTTCTGACGGGGAGAAAATGGGCTGATTTTGTCAGCCTATCAACAATAACCCAGATGGAATCATACTTCCGTGGAGTGCGAGGCAAACCTGTAATGAAGTCCATATTAATGATCTCCCACTTCCACGTCGGAATTTCCATTTCCTGCAACAGTCCACCCGGTTTCTGATGTTCGATTTTGACCTGCTGACAATTTGGACACTGGGCGACGAACTCTGCGATATCCCGTTTCATACCATCCCACCAGTATAGGCATCTAAGATCATGGTACATCTTCGTAGAACCAGGATGAACAGAATAGCGAGCATAGTGTGCCTCTCCCATAACCTGCCGCTGTAGCCCTGCAATATCAGGTACACACAACCTGCCTCTGTATAGTAAGGCCCCGTCTGGTGCAAACTCGAACGGAGTCTTCTCCTTCTCATGGGTTGTGTCTCTGTATCGAGCTAAAACAGGATCTTCATATTGATGCCGCTTGATATCTTCCTTAATAGATGATACAGAAACCCCTCGGACAGAAATCCGTGTACCTTCAGAATCGGCCAGACGAACCCCAAGATTAGCCAACTGATGAATGTCACGTACTATCTCTCTCCTATCTGGCTGTAAATCTGCCAAGCTGCCCATAGATTTCCGGCTGAGCGCATCTGCAACAACATTAGCCTTGCCCGGATGATACAGAATATCCACATCATAGTCTTTCAGGAGCTCTAGCCACCTCCGCTGCCGCAAATTAAGCTCCTTCTGCTTAAAAATATACTGAAGACTCTTATGATCTGTATAGATATCAACATGAATGCCATATAAATAATGTCTCCATATTTTCAGAGCATGAATCACCGCTGCAAGCTCCAGATCGTGGGTAGGATAATTCCTTTCATGCTTTTTCAGCTGCCGCGAAGCATAAGCTATAACTCTGCCGTGCTGCATCAATACACAACCCAATCCCACGCCAGAAGCGTCACAATAAATAACATATCCAGCGGGTCCCTCTGGAAGAGTCAGAACTGGGGCCGTAGTCAGCTTCTCTTTCAGCAACTGGAAGCTTCGTTCACAAGCATCAGTCCACTGGAACTTAGCTCCCTTCTGAGTTAGTCTTGTCAAAGGCGATGAAATCGAAGCAAACTTTTCCACAAATCTTCTGTAATAGCCTGCTAACCCCAGGAAACTACGTACCTCTGTGGGCGTCGTGGGTCTGGGCCAATTCTTCACGGCCTCAATCTTCTGTGTATCCACCCGGACACCATCAACTGCAATAATATGCCCCAGGAATGCCACTGAAGCCATCCAGAATTCACATTTAGAAAATTTTGCATATAATTTCTGATGCCGAAGTACCCCAAGTACCGCTCTCAGATGATCTGCGTGCTCTACCTCGGACCGAGAATAAACCAGAATATCATCGAAAAATACAATTACGAACATGTCTAAGAACGGCCTGAATACCCGGTTCATTAGATCCATGAATACCGCAGGAGCATTAGTTAACCCAAATGACATAACTCTTAATTCATAATGCCCATATCTGGTCCGGAATGCTGTCTTAGGAATATCGGCCTCTCGTACCCGTACCTGATGATAGCCAAACCGAAGATCTATCTTCGAAAAATATTTGGCGCCCTGCAACTGATCAAACAAATCGTCAATTCTGGGGAGGGGGTATTTATTCTTTATAGTTACCTTATTCAGCTGCCGATAATCAATACAAATACGCAGCGACCCGTCTTTCTTACGCACAAATAATACCGGGGCTCCCCAAGGCAAAGTATTGGGCTTGATGAAGCCTTTTTCTAACAGATCCTTCAACTGCTCTTTCAGTTCTTTCAATTCTGCCGGTGCCATTCTGTACGGGGGAATAGATATCGGCTGAGTATCTGGAAGCAAATCAATAGTAAAATCTATCTCTCGCTCTGGAGGAAGGCCTGGAAGCCCATCTGGGAATACATCTGGAAATTCATTAACCACGGGAACTGACTGAAGAGTCGGCATTTCTGCTGTCAAGTCTTGTACCCGAACCAGATGATAAATATAACCTTTTCTGATCATTTTCTTCGCCTTAAGGTATGAAATAAACTTACCTTTCGGCGATGCAGTATTACCTGCCCATTCTATAACTGGCTCCCCAGGAAACTGGAAACGAACTACCTTATTTTGGCAGTCAACATTAGCATAACAGGAAGCTAGCCAGTCCATACCCATAATAACATTGAACTCGATCATATCTAACTCCACCAGATCTGCCTTAGTGTCTCGACCACATACAATTACAGAACAGTCTTTATATACCTGTTTTGCTACAATAAAGTCCCCAATCGGTGTGGCTACCTCAAATGGCTCTATAGGTTCAGACGTTATACCAATTGTTCCAGCAACAAGAGGCGAAATATATGACAAAGTCGAACCTGGATCAATTAATGCGTACACAGACCGAGAGAAAACAATTAATGTACCTGTAACAACATTAGGCGGTGCCTCCTGATCCTGGCGGCTGGCCAAAGCATAAATGCGGTTCGAAGGACCGCTAGTACCCGAAGCTCCACCATGGCCTCTGCCGCGACCCGCCGGTGCTGATGTACCCGGCCCTGTAGGGCGCATAGCCACTGACGAAGATGATGACCCGGCGGCTGATCCGGTAGGCTGCGCTGCACTACCCGAACCGCCCTTATACGGGCAGTCTCTCACAGAATGGCCCTGACGGCCGCAAGAAAAGCATAGCACTCCCCAGGATGGTATCTGCCACAATAAGAACACTGAGGCCTAGGTGGCCTCGTCTGACCAGAACCCCTATCTGTCCGCGAACCTGAAGCCCTGGAGCTCTGACCTGCTCCTGAATAACCTGGGCTATCAAATCTGCGACCTGTAGGCTGTGGAGGTGCGCTCTGTGCCGGCTGGGATAGATGTCTGCTAGGCTGCTGCGGCTGCTGAGGCTGTCTGCCCCGAAAATCTCCCGAATACCCAGATGATCTGGCCCTCTTGGGCTGTCTCCGATCCTGACTCCTATCGAGCTGATGACCCCTGTGCCGGTCCTCCATGCCCTGGGCGTGCGCCTGAATACGGGCAATATCCATATCGGGCTGAGCGGCCAATACCAAACAACTGTCGACAAAATACCGGTCCAACCCCATAATATACCTGTGCATCCTGTCAGCCATAGTAGCTACCACAGTAGGTGCATATCGGGCCAATGAGTCGAACTCCATACTGTACTCTCGAACACTGCGGCCCCTCTGTCTCAACAATAAGAATCTGTCAGCCTTGGCCCGCCGTAACTCCGGAGGCAGAAAATGGCTAAGAAAAGCCTGAGAAAAATCATCCCAAACTGCTGGGGGAGCACCGTCACCTCTGGATAACTCCCATGACTCGTACCAATTAGCCGCTACATCATACAACCGGTACGAAGCCAATGTGACTGACTCTGTCGCGGAAGCATTAATCAAACGTAAGGTGCGCCGCATCTTCCTGATAAACTCCTCAGGATCCTCCTCGGGCTTTGTCCCGAAGAACTCTGGAGGGCCACAAGTCAAAAACTCCCGGGCTCTCGAACTGTCACGCCTGTAAGCCCGGTAACCTCCCAGTCTGTGCCCCTGAACCTGTCCTGCCACAAGTCTGGTCAATAGCTGGACTGCCTCTCTCATAGTCTGATCCTCAGTGCCTGGCCGTGGAGCTGGGGGCTCAGGTACTTGAACTGCGGGAGCTGGCGGTGGAGCCGCCCCTCGACCTGCAGCCGTTGCTGCTCCAATCTCCTTTACGTGTGGCGGTGTGGAAGAGCCCTCTGCCGGGGGCAAAATATCAGGAGCAATATGGGCATGGGCCCTGGTAACCCTCTGGGCCCGACTAGTCTCTCCCACAGCTGCTGCCTTGGCCTTTTGGGCCGCTGTCGCCTTTTTTGGAGGCATAACTGCAAATGTAACAATTCGTTAGGGAGGAGTCATCCTGATAACAAAGCTCTATCACACGATCTAAGACAGAAAGAAAGGTAGTATCCTAAATGCCCTGTAGCCTCCTGTTTATAGGTGTGGTGCACAACACACCGATAAACAAGACTCTACTAGACACGGACTATAGACATTCCGAGGACGAACCGCTCTGATACCACTTTTGTCACGACCCAACCCCGTAGGCCGTGACTAATGCCCGATCTGGGCACTCAAACGCATTCTAGTATATGGCAGAAGCCGACAAGGCTTTATTTCAAATTTAGATAATTTCCAGAAAACATTTTGGCAGAGTTTCCTTTGTTTTACGGACTATCCCATATACCCTGCACGTAGAAAATACCAACAAAGGCCACACAGGGCCAACAAAGCAACATTTAAATATATGCGGATCGGCCGCCGCGGCGAATGGGATCGCCCAAACACAACATAGGCACACAACTGTACAGAAAGACCCCAACCCACAAACATGTCCACAGACCTCTAAATAGACCGACAGAATCATATGACGGGACAGGGCCCCGCCGTACCTATGAACGAGAATATACATATATAGAAGTGGCAGACTGTACCAAAAGATGGCTCTGAATAAAAGAGCGCTCCAAATGGCAGAAAAGATATCCTAGACGGACGGATCCGCAAACCTGTCGTCGGTACCTGCGCGGCATGAAAACGCAGCCCCCGAAGAAAGGGGGTCAGTACGAAATATGTACTGAATATGTAAAGCCTGAATTACAGAAACAGAATCATAACTAGTACAGAACGTACAGAAAGCTAGCAGAAAATCCAAAGTATCAAATACATATTTTCAAAACATGCAGAGTGTATACAGAAACATATGTCATATCAATTCCGGCCCCTGCCAAGGGACTCGGCAGACAGAACGTGGCCACCCTCCCGACGCTGGTGCCACAACACAGAATAATCAGAATAGGGGCATAACCCCGAGCATAATATGTCATATCAAATGGCCATAGCAAATCATATCAGAACAAGCGGACATGGCACATCATACTCCGCAGACCCATGTACGCGTATACCTGCCCCCTCACATCGAGGCACGGCGAACAATGCAGAGGATCACGCTTGACAACATATCCTGGCCCGGGCTCAGTGTGGGAAACATTGGGGCATCCACGAATGGAGTAATGAGAGACTAATGCAATTAAAATATCATAAATGTTTTAATAGACTAGATGAGGCATATCAAAGACAAACCGGTCCAATGAAGTCGAACGGGAACATAATAACGAGTTTCGGATATCATAATGAATTACAGAAGTATAACCTTTCTGAAATCGTTCCAAGTGTCAAAACAATTTATCGGACTCAATGGAATATTTAAAACAATGTTTGTTAGGTAATTAGAATAGTAGTCAAAACGTTTCTTTTAAGAACTGTTCGAAAAGAAGACTTAAGTACATTAAGGGCAAAACCGGTGATAGCGGGCCCACCTCAGGACAAACAAGGCGGCGGGCTCAAATTATGCCCTTTTAAGCTTATAGGGTCACCTAAAAGGGTTCTACGGACATTCTATAGCTTTCCAAGTAATTTAGAGAAAGTTTGCATAATTTCAGGGAAAGCACACCAAATGGGCTCAATCTTATTGAAGGAAAAAAACGAGATTTTCAATTGCGGATTCCGAGGGGCAGAAAGTCTTCCAAGGCCCGAATCCGATTCTACTACACTTAGGCATGCCAAAAGAAGGATCGGGGTAGCTTTACATACCTCTTGAGCTTTTTAAGCCTATCCAAGCTCACTCTCCGTTTCGTCGAAAATCTGCAAATGGTCACATTTACCAATTGTAAGCTATAGATGCTACGAATTCAATTCAACTCATATTTGTCTACCGAAATTTCGGCAGCACTTCCCCTATACATATAGCACCCCCGAGAATTCAACTCGGTTCAAAACCATCAACAACAACCCAACAACAAACATCAACAACAACAACAATCACTATAAACGCAATGTAACTTATTTAGCCATCTTTTCAACACAATGTCATAACCTTCACTTTAACCTTAACTTTCAAACTAATCTCAATGATTTCACATTCATTATCAATCTAGTTCACCACAATATAGTTTAGAAGCATTTCATATCGCTTCCTTAAATTATACACCCGATATACATAATATACAACTTTCCGCCAAAGTCATATTTCATCCAAAGCTTCTAATCTTTGGCATACATATTCATGACATGTTTTCATCTTCCAAATTCATCAATAATCATCATGACTTGCAACCAAACAACTTCATTTTCGCAATGTCGTAAGATCGTACTAAAACGACATAAGCTTCTACATTCCATTTCAATACAAACTTATATCATTTTATCTTCATTTACATTGCAAGCATCACAATAACACAACTAACACATTAAACAAAATTAATTCATTAGCATCCTACCAACACCGTACCACACGGCCAAACCCCTATATTTTATTTTCAACCAAATTTATTCAACTCTCATTCTCACTATGAATTCCATCATACACACAACTAGAATACAACATAAATTTCAACTCATTTCACTTACACATTAACACACACACACGGCCACATTCTATATTCCATACCCACTTTGCAAACTTCCATTTTTCCATACAATCAACTCATTTCTACATACTAAAACACAAACAATACTTCATAACACAATAATAAGGGATAAATTCTTACCTTTTTACTCAATCTTCTTCACTTGAATATAGGGTCAACTTGAAGAAACAAGACTTCTTCCTTCCAAACCAACTACACCAAGTTGCAAAGGGACTTTGAATTAGTGAAAATCCAACAAGAGAATAATTTTTGGAGTAAGATTTTTGGTGGTCAAATTTCCATGGCAAACCCGAATGGTCTCTTAGTTTTTCTCTTGTTCTTGCTTTGCTTTGTTCATTCTAATTTCTTGAACTTTCTAAAGGGGTATGACTCATATAATTTTAACACATGGAGAATTAATTTGGGGCCATGGGTTTGGGCCATACTTGGCCGGCCACCCTTCAAAATAATGGGCCTCATTTGTTTCTCATTTTTCAAGCCCAAAGACTTGTGAATCAATTTTTTTGTAATTCCCGAAACTACTTTCCGAAATTCCAATTTTTGCCCTTAGCCTTCCCCGACACTTTCACATTAATATTCTTTCACAAACAACTCATGTGCTAGATTTAACCAATTATGACTTTATTTCATACAAGTCAAGATTGTTTTCAAATTTTCCAACGTGTGAAAATACGGGATATAACAAACACCAGTCATTATTATAGTTGGGTACGTAAGACACCGAACCTATATAGTCGGGTACGATACTACTATGTATTAAAATGTATGAAAAGCCCGAAAGACATGTATGTGATATTGTCGAGCCACTACGTGGCCGAATACGGATAGTATGCGCAGATACGGTACTATGATATACATATAATATGGTGACGTATACGGTATGATGGTACATGTATTATGATTATATATGAGATAGGCATGAAAGGTATCCACCCTTAAAAGTTACGCAGGTTATATCTTCATTTTGTGCCTTATGATTTCTCTAAAATGTTCATTTCATTCATGCCTTACATACTTAGTACAATATTTGTACTGACGTCCGTTTTCTTTGGACGCTGTGTTCATGCCCACAGGTAGATAGGGAGGCTACCCAGAGTTATAGAAGCCGATAAGCAGACTTTTGAGAGCACTCCATTATTCCGGAGGTGCCATTGATTTACTGTTTAGTATTCATATATGTTTTGGGCACGACGGGGTCCTATCCCGTCCATATGTCTAGTACTCTAGTAAAGGCTCATAGATACGTATGTGTGGGTAGCATGGTCTCACGATGTTATTATTTTATGTATATTATTTGATAGCCGAAGGGCTTATGTGTATAAAAGAATTTATGCTTCCAAATGAAAAATGATTTTCCTATGAATAGAAGTGTGAGACTAATGAATGTACGCTTAGCGAGTATGATGAGTAATAGAATGAGCGGTGCTCGGTGGTTAGCCCCGGGTACCCGTCATGGCCCCTAGTCGGGTCGTGACAGTTATCTTCCTCAAATAGACTTGTGAGTATAAAACCTTAATTTTTTAAATGATGTTAGCGTGGGTTAGCATGGAATTGATGGATAATGACTATAGTAACTTGAATCTTCCATCTCTAAGGCTTAATTTCTGAAATAAAGGCCAAGGGTTATGCCCAAATTTGGGGGTTTTCTGTATAATCCGAATTTTGAGAAATTGTTAGCTGAATTAGTTGACTGTTAATGGGAATTGAACATCTAGGACACTAATTCCATGATGAGAGTCTTAAATCATTATTTTTACTTTATTAATTTAAGAACCCTAGTTTATGGGTTGGAATTTGGGGATTTAATAAGAGTTAAGTTTATTAAATGCCTTTTTCTTGTTTCTAATTCCGCATTCGAATATGGTAGACTTTGATTATCTTAAGGCTCAACGTAAATGAAGGGCGTAAGTTTGACTTGAGATTGATACTCGGCCTGCCAGGTTGGTTATGGATTACCCTTGGTGAGATTTCGTATAGCGAAGCATATATTAAGATTATATTTTCGGGGAAAGCATGTAAGCCTTCGGGAATGAAGTTGGGTTGGATATTGCCTTAGGTTGGGCCCTATTCTGCGATTGGGGCTAGCCACCCCGTTGTGTTGTGACTTGATTGTTCTATTGTGTTGGCTTGATGCCACGTGTTGTTAGTATATATTGGGATCTGTTGTTCCATCTTGATTGTGATATGGTAGTACCTTACTTATTGATGTTGATACGAGGATAGAGTTCCGTATGACTTGTGTAGTCTTTCATGATATTGTTAGCGTACTCAAGTTGGTACTTGTGATATTGATTTGATTATTGATGTTGATACGAGGATAGAATTCCATATTGTCACGACCCATTTTAGGACCGCGCGGGCACCTACCTTTTCCCACCTCGGTAGGCAAACCCTCTTATTGAATAACACTTCAATTAAATAAAAATGATCCGTTTAAACGAATAGATATTTAGAAATGACAGCGGAACATCATAATATAATCAATAACTCCAGATTTAATATGATTATAATAATTTTAATAATTACAAACTCGATCCAACTTCCTATGACCTGGTCTAGACTAGTACAAGAGCGACTAAATGATTCCAAATTACCACTACATTCTAAGACTCAACCTTCGCCCGGAAATGAAGTGGGAGGGGGCCTTCCAGATAGGCACCACGCATTTTCGCTTCATACCTGTCACGACCCGGCTAGGGCCATGACGGGTACCCGGGGCTAACTACCGAGCACCACTCGTTCTATTACTCATTCTGCGTACATTCGTATTTTTTATGCTCATAATCGTGGGAAAACTATTTTCATTGGGAAACATAAATACTTTTATACACCTAAGCCCTTCGGCTATCAAAATAATATATATACAATAATAATGTCGTGAGACCATGCTACCCACACATACATATCTACGAGCCTCTACTAGAATACTAGACATATGGATGGGACAGGACCCCGTCGTGCCCAAAACATATATGTACACTAAACAGTAAATCGATGGCACCTCTGGAATAATGGAGTGCTCTCAAAAGTCTGCTTATCTGCTTCTATAAATCTGGGTCACCTCCTTGTCTACCAGTGGGCATGAACACAGCGTCCAAAGAAAACGGACGTCAGTACGAATATTGTACTGAGTATGTAAGGCATGAATGAAATGAACGTAATAGAGAAGTCATAAGACATAAGATGAAGACATAACCTCCGTAACTTTTAAGGGTGGATACCTTTCATGCCTATATCATATATAATCACAGTACATGTATCATCATAGCGCATACATCATCGTATCATACATATATCATAATACCATATCTGCTCATACACATTAAACATTATTCGTATTCGGCCACGTAGTGGCTCGACACTATCACATACATGTCCTTCGGGCTTTTCATACATTTGAATACATAGTAGTATCGTACCCAGCTATAATAAAGCTTGGTGATATGCGTACCTGGCCCTACCAAGGCTCAGTGGTATCCGTGCCTGGCCCTACCAAGGCTCAGTGTTGTCCGTACCCAACTGCAATGGTGCGCGCGCATTATATGCATATATATATATTCTACCCGGCCATATAAGCTCGAGGTTTAATAATAGCCACACATAGGCACATATACATAAAATCCCATAAACATCTTTAGCGTCATCACTATTATCATCGTCATCATTATTATCATCACTATCAGCATCGTCGTCGTTATGATCACATATATCTCATAAGCTTATCATAACTTTTCCTAAAGCATGCATTTGAATTTAAAGACAATCTATGAAAATCATATCATATTCGTAGCATGAACTTCGTAAAAATATCGCATGATAGACTTTATAATCTCTAAACATACGCTCATCATTACCATCATCGTATCTATGGCATATCTCTTACCTTTATCTCATATGGAACCCCCTATGAACATAGACTCGTAACTTTTCGGAACATTGGTCATAGGACATGCATTACAGCTTATAGACAATCTATAACAATGTCGGGGTGACATAAGGTCGAGTGTCACGACCCAAACCGATGGGTCATGACTAGCGTCCGAATTGGGCACTCGTGTACGAACCTGTTAGATACAATCAGACTGAAACTGAAAACAATATGGCACTCTGTAAAAGCATGCTGTGAACTCATCATATCATACATCAGAAAGAACCTGTCCCCTGAGAAGTCACAGTTAACCAAAACATAACAAATATGCAAGCCAACAAGGCTGCCGCTATACACGGGGACGTCCAAGACGAACTACATCGATATAGCTGACTGAACCGTATATACACAACCCACATATGTCTACAGACCTCTAAGAGTGTAACAAAGTCTACGTCAAAAGGGTCTGTACCAAAATAACTCAAGCTCCGGAACAATGGAGCTCTCCAAGCAGCTGGGCAAAAGTCCTTAGCCGGAGCATCACCAAACTGAGTGTTTGTACCTGCGGGCATGAAACTGTTACGCCCCGAAAAAAGTTTGCGTTACCAAAGCTGTGGATGGCCTAGTATGGGCCAAATGAAGAGTGAAGTTACACCAGGATCAAGGAGGTTAAGCTTCCGAGGCTTTGGAAGAAAGTTAGGCAAGGTCTGATACAAAAATTTGAAAATCAAGTTCGGAATGAAGGTTGTGTTATAAGAAGGTAATGATAGCTTATATATGATATTTGGAGACCATATGGTGTAAATTAGTTCATATGTTAATTGACGAAAAGCCCTCGTGGCTGCAAGCTAAGTGGGGCCCACACGTCAGAATTTTAAAAAGGACATATGAAGATACATACGCGTAGTATATCGAAAGTTGAGCAAGTCATAAGAAGGACCCATAAGCCAAAAATGGGCATAAGCCCTCCAAAAGGACAATTTAAGGAAACATTTTCGGATGATCTGACTTCTAGGGGCAAATACGGCATTATAAGTTTGGAATTTTGGAAAAACCCCAGAAATAAAAGTTGTAGATAATTGAAAGAGCTTTCCAACCATAGGTCGTGGGCCCTCATACGATATCGGGATCAAGAGTTATGACCGTTTTACCGAACGAACATCCAGTCAGAAATTTTAACCCTGCGCGACCGCGCCCAAAGGGGGCGCGAACGCGCAGAAGGAAATTATTTAACTCTACGCGATCGCGCCAGAAGGCAGCGCAATCGCGCTGAACACTTTTCCAGCTGCTTCTGGCAGCTTCCAAAATAATTATAAAGAGGGGGATACCCCCTCATTTTCAGCCCAAAACCCCGAAAAACACCCCAAAAACTCTCCAAAAATCTGGAGAGTTCTCCCCAATTCTCCACCAAATTTTTGCCCAAACTAGGTATAAATTCCAAATTCCAGTCCGGGTAGCGTATAATTATTGGTGCAGAATCATATAAGAGTGTGTGGTGGCCTAAATTTAGCGTGGAAAAGTGGAGATTAAGCAATATTAAAGGGAGAAAGGTATGAATCTCTTTCTATTTGTGCTAATACTGGTTTATTTACGAAGAATATGCGATTAAATAATTGTATACTGAGTTAATTAGTTATGAAAGTTGGAAAACAGCGTGTGGGCTGTTTTATGAGATATTTTGGAGTTGGAAACATTATAATTGATGTTGGTATTGTTGTTGTTGTTGTTGGCTGCTGAATTAAAAATTCGGGCTAGGCATATAAACAGGGGAGATGCTGCCCAAATTTCTGTAGAAAGGTGTTAACTTAAGATTCAATTCTTAAGGGCTTATAATTAATATTTGGTAATTGTGACCATTTGTAGATTTTGGAGAGTTTGGGATTTGAATTTGGAGTAGCGTAAGAAGCGGAAAAGGTATGTAAGGCTTCACCTTTCCTTCTTTTGGCATGTCTTAGATGTATTAGGCTTGGTTATGAGTCTCGGGGACGATTCTACTCCTCGCAATCCGAATCTGAAATTGCCCCGTTTTCATTCAATGGAATTGAATCCAATTCTTCATGCTTTGTTCGAATAAGTGTTGAAGCATCTATAATTTTCCAAATGACACTAAGATGGTTGTGAGAGACTCCATAAGGCTTAATATATGTAATTTGCGTACGCCACCTCGACTTGACCCGGGGTGGGCCCACAGTCCCCGAGACCTAATTGTGTTGCCCTATTTGATTCATTTCCGTACAATAGTTAAGGAAAACCTTTGGCTACCGTTCCGAGTTTGTTCTGATTCGTATGCGCCCTCCGAGATAAGTATCTAGAAACTCCGATACGAATATACTGATTTGACTATCACGATATAAACAGTCCGACAAGTGATTTGATATAAGTGTTTCCCACTTTGATATAAGTATCCTATTATGAACATTTTGATACGAGTATTTCAATATGAGTATTTGGTGTAAGTATCTTAATATAAATGCTCTAATATGAATATTCTGATATGGGTGTGTAATCTGACATAAATGGTCCGTTACCAGTATTCTGATAAGTATTTGATATAAGTAAGAGAATTGTGTTTCTAAAAGAATTCGGTAAGTCTTAATGTCCCTAACCTTCGTGGAAAATGTTCTAAAAGGAGTCCGTAAGTATGATAACACGTTTGAAGGTATAATATGATATGATAAGATATGATATGAGGTGATATGACGGTATGTATATGATATTATGGATCGGGCTGCACGTTCCGCAGCAATATGTTATATTATTTATGGATCGGGCCGAACGTTCCTCGGCATTATATATGATATTACGGATCGGGCCGTACGTTCCACGGCATTATATGTTTATATGGACCGGGCCGTACGTTCCACGGCAGTATATGTTATCGACGGATCGGGCCGAACGTACCTAGGCAGTGTATTCTATATTATGGACCGGGCCGTACGTTCCACGGCAATATGATATGTATAAATGGATCGGGCCGTACGTTCCACGGCAGTATATGATATGTATATATATATGGATTGGTTATACGAATACGTATATGGAGACATATGACGCCAGCACGTAGGATCTGTGTTTGGGAAGTAATCATTGCGGTGCTCTAGATGATTTTTTCGTTTTTGGTACTTTTCCAACATATGGCACCGGTAAGTATGATGTACGTTCGGAAAATAAGCATCTTGGTATTCTGACTATTGCACCTACTTTCTTGCACCGTTGTTCTGGTTACGTTTCTATTTTCCGTATTTTATGCCTTACATACTCAGTACATATTCCGTACTGACCCCCTCTCTTCGGGGGCTGCGTTTCATGCCCGTAGGTACAGACGCTCATATAAGAGATCCGGCGGTCTAGGTTACCTGTTCTTCTATTCTGGAGTGCTCCCTTGGCCCGGAGCCTATCTTTTGGTACATACCTTTCTGCCATGTACATGTATGTGTATATTCAGGGGTACGGTAGGGCCCTGTCCCGTCATATGATTATGTTATGTCTGTTAGAGGCCTGTAGACATATATGTGGGTCATGGGTCACTGATATTCGATTACGTTTGTGGTTTGCTATGACAGCCTCAACGACTTGTATGTATTTATGCTTTGGTCTGATATGTATGATATACGCGACCGTCTCAGAAAGAAAAAAAAGTCTGTGTCAATTGTTATATGCTGAATGCGAATAAGATATAGTTATATCGATTTGGTAAACAGGTACGTACGGGTGCCCATCTCGGGCACCAGTCACGGCCCACGGGGTTGGGTCGTGACAGAAACGCAGCCCCCGAAGAAAGGGGGTCAGTACGGAAAATGTACTGAGTATGTAAAGCATGAAGTACAATAATAAAGATCATGTCTGAGTAGAAGATGACAGGAGACAAGTATGATAATCAAGGATACCAATGCATCTGTGCCTTATGAGATGAGAGTCATGCATATATATAATATACCGTACCCGGCCCTCTAGTGAGGGACTCGGTGAAATCATTATATATATACCATACCCAGCCCTCTAGTGAGGGACTCGGTGAAATCATCACATATATACCATACCCGGTCCTCTAGTGAGGGACTCAGTGAAATATAATACGTACCTGGCCCTCTAGTGAGGGACTCGATGAAATATAATACGTACCCGGCCCTCTAGTGAGGGACTCGGTGAATCATATAATATACATACCCGGCCCTCTAGTGAGGGACTCGGTGAACAATGCAATGAAACTGTGCACGATTACGTACCCGGCCAGGGACTCGGTGAATGATATATTAACGGTATGCACGAGTAGAATATCATGAGCAACCATATGCAACTACATCATCATCTGAGACTCAATAGAATAATTAGAATGAACCAACACTTGAGAATCAAAGACAACTATCATGTCAAGTACCACTGAGAATTAGAGTTCATTGGAGTCATGTATGTTCGTCGTTCGCTAACTTTATGTAGTTCATGACATAAAGAAAGAAGGGATAGCTTTACGTACACTTTGGAGCCTTTAGAAGTAGAGTCATCATCAATGAGTAAAATTGAGAAAATCTAGAGGTAGCCCCACATTCTCATATTCTCTTTGAAATCATAAACACAAAATCATCATTATTGTTGTCACCATCATAAAATCATTCTCATCCTAGACATCATGAGAATCTTTAAGAACCATGGACTTTTAGCTTTTGAAGACAAGAAGGTTACGGAAACATTTATGAAATCATATGTCACACCCCAACTTTACTAGGGTGTGATGGGCACCCGACCCACACTCGGAGCCGAGCGAACCCGCTGACTCTTATTACGTACTTAATCTCTCTAGTCTCTAAACCAAATAGTCATGAAATACATGATAAGACTTTCAAAAACTCTCTTTCTGTTGCTCTCAAAATCTGTAATCATATGAAACTTTATAGTACACACATAAAGACAAGTCGGCTAATGGAGCCGCTTACAGAACCGACATTCTATACCCACGACTCTGTCTGCAAAGTCTCTAACATCGAACAAAACATCATGGCACATATACTCTGACTCGGCAGCACTCCAGGACAAGTGGAGCCTACCGACTCCGCTGGAACATCTTCTATGCTAGCTTCAGCTCATCTGGGTGTACCTGCGCGGCATGAAACGCAGCCCCCGAAGAAGAACGGTCAGTATGAGCAATGTACTGAGTATGTAAGGCATTAATAGTAACATAGTAAGAAATGTGCATATGAACAATGACTGCATGGAAACATAGAACATATCATAGGATAAAAGAGTAACCTGTACATATGAGTGCCCCTTAGGGCGGATGCCATGCATGCTTATCTGGTCGTATCATATCATGTCATATCATCTCATATCATATCATATCTTATCATAGCGCCGAACAACGTCGGCTCGCCCACGTATCTCCCGCGTCCGGGACGATATTACCCGATGTGGGATTTGCCTAAACCAATGTGGGATTTGCCTAACTCAGCGTTCTTGCTGAGGTTTGCCCTACCATTGGGTTTGCCCCACCACCGGCTCCGATACCAACTGATCAGATGGCTACGCGCATATAGCGCTCTGCCCTTTTCCCATCTTCCCCATATACATATACATATATCATATAGTAGCATGCAAGAGAGCCCAAGGAAAGTCATGTATCTATCGGAGTGACGTAAGGTCGGCAGCCTTCGATCATCTTATTGAACAATCAGGATCGTCGTGTCTCACCTTGAAGGAACATTTTTTATAAGATGAGACGAGCAATGAATAACAGCACACGTAAACCGACTCTGAAAACTCAAAAACAAGTTTCGGGTCAATCCGATTTAGTATAAGAAAGTTAGGAGCGTTTGAAGTACAGAACTTTCTACGATCATTTCAGAAGCCATTTTTGGAAAATCATTCTTGTCATGGTCTTCTTAAAAAATATTCTCATCCTTATTATCATCAATATCGTCGTAAAACATATCCATTATTTTATCATAAAAGCTTACAATACCACAAACCTTTGTTTTGGAGAAATACGAACATTTTGGAAAACATTGACGGGTTATCGGAAAAGAGAATTTTGCCTTGGAATCATAACCATCTAACTTTCGAAAAACAAGTAAGATATGGAAACAATTATGAAATCATAACATCGGGATCATGCCTTGAAAGAAAGGGACGAGCCTTCACATACCTGTGTCGCGCCTTACTAGCTACGCTTATTCGTCCAACTTGTTAGTCTACATTCAAGAAAATCGACACTATCATTAGATTCATCTTGTCTTAACCTTTCAAGTTCATTCACTTATGGTCTGCCGAAATTTCGGCAGCACCTCCCCTGTAAATACACCGCCCCCGAGATTCTAACTCGGCCTATTTTAATCAATAACAAATCCGGGAATTCAACCCGGCCAAACTATCAACAAAAATACCAACAAGAACAATAACAACTTAATTCCTTCTTTCAAATTTAATCACAACAACCCAACTTACAATCTTCCAAACTCAACAAGAACAATGACAACACATTTCTTTCTTCCAAATTTATAAACTACATCAACATCCCACACATTGACAACATTAACCGCAATAACACAAGACTTATATGAAAATCACATTATCTTCTCCAACAACCTACCAACGATTCCAACCTCAATTTAAATCATTAAACTTTCATTTCCATCATAGAATCCACACAACAACAATCAAAACGCTAAATAAAATTTATTCATCTTATCTTACCATCACCACCCTTATTCGGCCACCCCAACAACATACATGTTTTCCATGAATTTTTCATCTATTTCCATACATTACAACAACAAGCAACACACTACATAAAATTAATTCAATCTTCTAGCACAACATCACACACACACACGGCCAATGCCATGCACACTCGGCCACATTCACAACTTCCATATTTCCATGAATTCCATTCATTTCCACATACCACAACATACACAAACATCCATAACATATATAAAAGAGGATGAATTCTTACCTTTTTCCTTTAAATCCTTCACTTAGCTAAGGTTGCAAGTTTGCAACAAAGAGTGATTCTCTTGCCTCCACAATTATACCATGTTGAAGATGGCCTTCAAATTAGTAGGAATACATGAAGAAACAAATTTTTGGAACAAAATCTCCATGGCCGAAACCCCTTGGCTCTCCTCTCTCTTCATCTTTTTTTTTGTTCCATTTCTTCAATTAATATGACCACCTCTCTCATATATATATAGGCTTTACAAGCATGTGAGGGTCACATGCCCCTCCTTTCTTCTTTTCTTTCTCTAGATTTTTCTTTCTTTTTCTTGAAATTTCCTTAAAGATAAAAGATGACTCCTAGTCTTGCCATGTACACTTTGGCCCATATATTTCCATCACATGGCCAATATGCCCTTTTTGGAACCTTCATGAACTCCTTATGTAAAATTACCGTTTTGCCCCTCGACTTTCCTCAATATTACTATTTTGCCCCTAGCCTTCCACATTATTTCCATTGGTCATTGTCACGACGCAGCCCCGTGGGCCGCGACTGGTGCCCTATTTGGACACCGAAACTGACTTACGTACCAGATCGACATATCAAAGATTTATCCAGACTTAACATACGTTATTTCAAACAGATACTAAGAACAAATGTCATCTTAAGCGGTTGCCCGTACATAAATATCATATCAAATCCGGTAGGCTGGCGGAATACACATCGCCCCGATATACAAACATATACAAACATATGGGCCGTTTTGGCCATAACAGAACATATCATATGCCATATCACATCATAACGCCGTATATATATAAGCGGTACCCGGCCCTATGGAGAGGTCTCGGGAACCGCAACACATCATACTGCCGAATATATATAGTGCGCACGATCACAAAACCGGCCCGGGATCCGGCGAACGATATCATAGTAGTAGGACGAGCTGAGTAGTGCGGGAACCATATGCATATAATTAAATAAATTTCAAAACTCGATGAACAAATATATTTACGGCATCCGAAGGCTCAGAAATCAGTTTCGGGTCAATCGGAGTTAGTATACGAAAGTTACAAACTTTTGAAGTACATAATTTTTTAAAGGCATTTCAGAAGCTCTTTTTGAAAATTCAAGTGACATTCATATTAGGGGAATTTTCAACCATTACTATGGAGCAAATCAAATGGAGCCTTTAAGATCATATGTACGTATCAAAATATATGTACCCGAAACTTTAGCCATATCAAATATTTTTCGGACATCATTATGGATCACATATTCATATTAGGAAACTTGCGGATAACATTATGGATCAAATCAAATGGGGACTTTAAGACCATATTTTCATGTCGAAATATTCATCAAAGGCTTTAGTCTTCTCGTTTTTCTTTCGAACAACATTCGAAACATAACAATAGAATCTTTGAACATCATAAAATATATATATCCAGCCATATGGAATAGCTTATGGAGGTCAAAGATGTTAGCCATCCTAATGGCTCTAAGAACAAGAATTTCTTTGAAATCATGCATATACGTCATTTGTCCAATTCGTAGAGATCATGCCTTAAGAAAGAAAGGTGAGCCTTACATACCTCAATCGCTCGCTAGACAAATCCCGACTCAAGTCTCGGGTTCTCCAAGATCTACAATAACGTTATTAATTACCAAACATTAGCTTCAAGTACTTAGAAATTCAATCCTAAGCTAGTACTTGTCTACAGAAATTTCGGCAGCATTTCCCCTATATATTCGCCTATCCGAATTTTCAATTGCTCTCCTGTTGACACAGAAATACATACAATAACATATGGACACAACCATATCTTCAATTCTTTTATTTCAACAAGAACAACAACCTATCAAAACAGCCCCCAACTATAACATAACGATGCCCGAAATTCTAACGAACACTTACAATACACCAAGCAGCCCATATACACTTCTTATACCTTATTTCATGCAATCTTTTCAGCAAATTTAATGAAATACTACAGCAGTCACACGAAAATTTCATCATCTTTTCATATGCAAATAAGCTACATTATTACCACAATAATCCTCACAACAACCCACAACAAATTTAACTCCAACTCTAGCCATTAAATACCTTCATTTCCATCATAAAATTCATGACAACAAGCATCAAAATACCAAGTAAAATCAGTTCACTATCTTCCACCCAAAACAGTCCACTACACGGCCACAATTCAACAAAATAACAACATGTTCATATCAACACAACTTCACCTTTAACCTTCCAATTCTTTTCGTTATTTTTACCATGCAATCTATGATAGCAACAACCATAATTACTAAATAAAACCAGTCCATTATTCCACACCAAACAGCCCCCTACGGGTTCCACAATGCATCAACACCAACATTCATAATTTCATACATGCAATGTACATTTACATATTCACAACACATCCAAATTCATTCTAAAACAATCCCTACGGCTTTAACAACATTCCAACACCAACATTTATAATTTCATACTTACAATTTATATTTACATATTCCCCACACGTCCAACTTCATCATCAAACACATAGAAAATGATCAACTCTTACCTTAACAAATTGGCTTCTTCACTTGGCTAGAATTTGTGAAATGAACTAATACTTGTTCTTGTTATCTAATGACCACCTTCACGTTGCTATGCACCTTTCTAAGGGTCGAAACACTTGTAGAAAATATATATATTTTTTTAATCAACTTGGAGAACTCAAATCTGGCCGTGAGCTTATAGGAGCATAAATGGCATGTTTATGGTTTCTTGTTCACTTGATACATAATGGTGAATGTGTAGAACACTTTAGGGGTTTAATGGCAAGAAAAAACATAGAAGGCTGGCCGTTTTTGGTGGTGGAGCTGCCATGGCCGTGGCTCTCTTTCTCTATTTGGTGAAGATGAGAGCTTCTCTCTCTTGTTCAATTTGTGGGATTGGGAAAATGAGGTGTGGCATGCAAATTTGGTCAACAAAGTAGGCCATTTTGCTGCCCAAGATAGTCTTGAACATTTCCCCCACTAAAGCATGGGCAAAAATCAGATTTTGCCATGTGGTAGTGGGGCCCACACGGCCACTAGTGAAAAATTTGTGGATATTTAAGTCTTAATCCCCGCTCAGCCCAACTTGCATCGTCCATATCTCCTTATCCCGATATCATTTTGACGAGCGGTTTGTTGCGTTGCAAACTAGACTCGATGAACTTCATTTTAGGATTTTGAAACACCTTAAAACTCTTCATATACTAAGAGATATGCCTCCTACAATATAGGCTAAAATTGGGTCTGAGATTTTACTGAAGTTGTCCCGATTCATTTCGTTTAACTTCTAATCCTCTTCCAACCTCATATAACCTCTTATACATACATAGACATCCATAAAAATCCATATATGCATATCGAAGGGTCCGGAGAATCACAATAACCTTAAACATAACTAGAGAACTCACAAAGCTTCGACGAAACTCCAATCGCAAAAGTATATTCATATCTTTTGTCCATCTTCTATATCATTACTAATAATCTCAAATACTTTAAAAGGTCACTCACATTACCTCATATACATACTCATAACGCGATTTCAAATCCTTTAGGTTACCATGTCACCTCGTGATACTTAAGGCAACCATATATATAACGATATTCTTACTAACTCGATTAACTTTCCTTGAACCTTCTTAACTCATTATTTCTTGTTTTACTTCAAGTAGCACGGATTATTATGGAGTGTAACAGTCATTTTGCAAATTCCCCTTTTTACCCTTAACCTTTCTCAATATTTCCATAATACTAAGGTTCATAAATAATATTCATAATCACTTGTACGTTAAAATAATTTTTGGAAGATGGTCATTCCCTTAACTTTTCCACGACTACCTTGAAATATCCAAAGGTATAAAATACGGGATATAACATCATACCATAGGAATCATGCCTTTGAAAGAAACGGGACGAGCCTTAACATACCTATTCAACCTCCTAGTAGCTACGCTTATGTGTCCGAGCTCACAAGTCTACATTTAAGAGGATTTATACTAACGTTAGCCTCTTCATCGCACACTTGTACCAAGTTTCAAATTATACTATTCTATATTCTGCCGAAAATCGGGCAACACCTCCCCTGTTTATATGCATAGCCCGAATTCTAAATTCAAAAACCAACAAAAACAATAACAATACCAACATCCATAACATCATTTCCAACACCAAAGTATTCCAAAGAACAGCCCACACGCTATTTTCCAACTTCCATAACTAACCAACTTACTACACAATTATTTAACGGCTTTATCTCCGTCAATAAGCCTTAAATAATACCAAAAGAGAAAGATTCATACCTTTTTTCTTGTTAAGACAGCAATATCGTCAATATCCACGCTAAAAGCTCCCGCAAAACAATACTAGAATCACAACCATGTGTTACCCAGACCTAAACCACTACTCCGCGACTTAAAAATTGCACACTTTTGATTCCCTCTCTTTCTCCCTTCAATTTTCTGGAATTTTCCAGAAAAATCTGGTGAAAAAAAGGGGTCCTTACCCTTTTTATAAGGGTCAAATTCGGGCCGGGGTCACTGTAGCATTTTACTGTAGCAATTCGGTTACTGTAGCAGTAGTGTAGCACGCGTTTCTGCTCTGTCAGCTGAACTTGCAACGTCCATAATTCTCTACTCCGAAGTCCAATCGACAAGTAGTTTGTTGCGGTGGAAACTAGACTCGACGAACTTCATTTTAGGATTTTGTTTCACCTTAAAAAACTTCATATGCTAAGAGATATTTGTCCACCAAGTTGGACCAAAATTTTCACACAAAACATTACCCATCCTTTTTTCCAAAGTCGCACTACTCCATTTCTTCCACTCATTTCCTTATAAAACCTTCTGGTATACCTTATATACATACTTCCTCATTAAATATACTTAATAAGGCTTGCTCCTTGTATTCTAAAGTGGTTTTACTTAACCATAACTCAACGTACTTATGTTTCATATTTGATAAGTGCTTCTTCGAAGATACGGGGGGTAACATCGAGAACCCCCGATTCCATTATGGAGTAATCGTATTCATCATATCTCACCTTGAAGGAACTACCATTTTAAGGTGAGTGTACACCATGAACAGTATCAAGGGATTGTAAGTGTTACACCCCGTACTTCCAGATGAACGTTCGCTAAGTTTAAGTACAAGTACGTGGAATTATGATCAAGATGAGCCGTCTTTCGGGTTTAAGGAATGGTATAATTATTAGGTATACTTATGGATAAAGTGATATATGAGGAGTACTTGGAAGTCTCACGACCAAATGGAGTTGAAGAAATAAGCTATTGAGACCTTGAATTTTGTGGAAAATATGAAGGGAAACTTTTGGTCCAACTTTGAGAAGGAATATCTTTTAGTAGATGAGGAGTTTTGAAGCAAAGTAAAAGCCTAAAATAAAGTTCGTCGTGTCTAGTTTCCAGCGCAACAAACCGCTCGGTGATAGGATATCGGAGTAGAGAATTATGGACATTACAACTTCAGCTGACAGAGCAGAAACACGTGCTACAGTACTGCTACAGTACCCCCGACCCGAATTTGACCCTTATAAAAAGGGTAAGAACCACCTTTTTTTTTCACTATATTTGCACAGAAATTTCCAGAAAATTGAAGAGAGAGAGTGGGGGGATCACAAAGTGAGCAATTTTCAAGCGAGGAGTATTAATCGAAGCTCGGATAAACGCATGGATGTGATTCTAGTATGGTTTTGCGGTGGATTCAAGGTAGATATTGAAGATATCTCTGTTTTAACAAGAATAAGGTATGAATCTCCTATTATTAATGTTAATTTTGGTTTATTTACGGAGATAAAGTCGTTAAATAATTGTGTAGCAAGTTGGTTAGTTATGGAAGGTTGAAAACAACGTGTGGGCTGTTTTATAGTACATATTGGTATTGGAAATGATGTTATTGATGTTGGTATTGTTGTTGTTGTTATTGGTTGCTGAATTGATATTTCGGGTTAGGCATATAAACATGGGAGATGCTGCCCGAATTTCGGCAGATTCTAAAGGAATTTTAATTAAAGGCTTAAGACAAGTGTATGATGGTGAGCCTAATAATAGAATGAATGATTTTATATGTAGATTACAAGTCAAGAGATAAGTGGGAAGTTCAAGGAGAAATATTCCAGGTATGTTAAGGATAAACCTTTCTTTCTAAAGGCATGATTCCTTGTTGTAAACCTTTGTACTATATCCATAATATCGCTGCTTCCACAAATGCTAGACGCCTATGAATCTCATGATCCTTATGATATTATTGAGCTTATTCATGACCTTTGGAATTATTCATTGTGATTGATCTCACCTTATGATACTTGTTCCTTCAAGGTGAGATATAGCGATGACGATAGTTTCAATAATCCAACGAGTTTAGAAAGGTGTCTTAAGGAATGTTTTATAAGACATGAATAGGGCGCTAGCAGAGGATCTCTAATAAGGTATTTAATGTTCGAAGAGAGGTTCATGTTGTATCTTAGGATTTGGTTATAGTCTAGTCAAGTTTGAAGAAGTACTAATGACCTGAGTTGTGCTTATAAGTTTTATGTGATTATGTAGACCCTACAGTTAAGTGATGACCACGGGAAGGGCATAGACATTACTAGTAGATGTTTAGTTATGATGTTGATTATAATTGCCACTGGTCTACGACCAGTCGGGCAGATGTTACCACCGGGCTATGGCCGGTTGGGCAGATATGTGTTTACCACCAGGCTATGGCTCGTTGGGCAGTTATTACCACCGTGCTACGACCGGTTGGGCAGATGTATATATTTACCATTGGACTGCAACCAGTCGAGCAGTTACTACCGTGCTACGGCCGGTCGGGCAGTTACCGCTGATCAGTCGGGCAGTTGCGCTCTACCATCGGGCGATAATCGAATGGGCGATCACCACCGGACTGCAGCCGGTCGGGCAGTTACCACTGATCAGTTGGGCAGTTAGTATAGGATGATTAGTAAGATAAAGGCACAGTACTGTACATAGATATGGTTAAGCATGCGAGAGTATAGAGAGACATGTATCATATACGGATCGGGTTGCACGCCGCAACACATGTTCAGATAACGTTTGATGATAAGGTAACTAGGACTACGGTAGGGTATACAGACCTAGTAAAGATTGCAAGAAGATGAAAAGGTATGTATACATATGCTAGATTTCCATAGGTAGTTCAGAAATTCCAGGTTGATTCTTGTTCTTCTCATCTTTAGTCTATGGCTATTTTGTTGCACTTTCCACCTTGCATACTCAGTACATTGCTCGTACTGACGTCCCTTTGCTGGGGGCACTGTGTTTCATGCCCGCAGGTCTTGAGATACAGCTTGATAGATCTTTCAGTAAGGATACCAGCTCAGCAGGCAGAGTTGTGGCACTCCACTTGCTTCGGAGTTGCCCTGTGAGTCAGCATGGCTACTTATGCATTTGCATGGGTATGGCGGGGCCCTGTTCTGGCCACTTTATGTCATGTACTCCTGTAGAGGCTCGTAGACAGATATGCACAGTTAGATATCTTATAAGTATCTCAACTTATACTATGTTGTATCATTATTATGGATAACCTTACCGGTACACGCACTCGAGATTAGTTTGAAGATATAAGTATGTTATCTTTTGGGCATGTGCCCCTATGGCTTATAGTAGCTTGGTCTTATGTTGCCTTTCGAGATACAGAAAATGTGAGTAACAGTTGGTTCGCTCGGTTCCCGTAGGGTGCCGAGTGCCAGTCACGCCTTACCAAAATTGGGGTGTGACAGTAAGTAGGATCTTTAACTTCATAGACATCATATCTTGCTTTAGAATCTCTAGGCTTAAACTTACAATCATTATTATCGCATTCGTGATATATTTCTCATCTTTATCTCATAAGAAGCTCTTTATCAAGGTTGACTCATAGTTCCCGAAATGTAAGAAAGTCATGGAAAGGTAGGGAAATAATAGCATAGGAATCATATAAGGATCATTAGCTTCGTAGGAATATCGTATCATGAGCTTTAGGACTGCTAGACTTAGATTCATCATCGGTATTGTCATGCTCCTAACGTATCTCTTTTCTTTATCTCGTATGAAGCTCTTTATACTCGTAGATTCATAATTCCCGATATTTAGGAAAATCATGAAAAGATAGGAGGATTCATACCATAAGAATCCTGCCTTATAAAGAAAGGACTAGCCTTACATACCTCTTCCATTTAACAATTTCCATCGCTTGATTGTTCTCCTTTAATACTCACGTTTCTACCTTCAAGAGAATTCACATTCATATTAGCTAATCGATTATATGGACGTGCTTACTAAAGCTAGAGAAAATTGGGCAGCATTTCCTTTGTTTATACAACTTTTCCCATCTTGTATATCAACTCCCAAACATTTATAATAACATTCACAATATCATAACCAACAATCTTCATTCATCTACATTACCCTTATTTCACAATTCCACTTCAATTCATCCATATTCATGGTCATAGTATACTAGTACATTTTCTCACATATAATGCTTATCCCATGTCCTTAATATCATTTATAGCATAATCATAATCACAACACATTAAGAACCATAACTCAATTCAAGCTATTACTCAAAATGACATTATTCCCACATTCATGACCCATTTTTTTCTATTTCCTTCTATAATCCAAGTCTTTCAACCCCTCAATACTCTAAATAACATGAATTGATCATAAAACCTACCTTTGATAGTATGAGAATGAGCTTTAGGTGGAAACACTTCACTTGAGCAAAACCCTAGTTCCACTTCCAAAGAGATTTCTTGTCTTGGATGAACCCTAGTGAGTTTTTTACACTTAATTCTCTTGGATTTATGATATGAACCTTTGATTTGTCTTGAATTTGTGTTGATGACATATTTAGAACCCTCTAGAACTCTTGAGAGAGATGAAGAAGTGGAAAGAATGAGAAAATAAAAGTGGGAACATGTATTTATACTTGCAACTTAATCAGTCCGTCAGGCATTATACGAACCACTTATACGGTCCGTACAAAATTGTACGGTCCGTATAAGTGTCCGTGGTTCACCACCCTGGAAAACATTCTTGCTGTTGGGTTATACGGACCCTTATACAATCCGTATAACATTCCACGGTCCATGTAAGGTGGTCGTGTAACTCACAGCTTTTCCGAAGTTGTCCTCGTCGCTTCGTTTTATCTCCAATCATTATATAACCTTTTTAACACTTGTTTAATAATTCATTAACAATCTAACGGACATTATAACTCTTCTCCAAAACATCATTAAGCCATCATTAATTCGATACTCGTGAATCTTTCCGAAACACAACATATGCTTTGCCTTCCTTAACAACTTCCGTCTCCTACCTCACCTGTCTTTGAAATCTCATTTAGAATCATCAAATGTTATTTCTTACTTATCAAAACATCGTATACGTCGTGCCCTTCGTCAGTCTATTCACTGTGTATGAACGAAATTTTTTTCGAGGTGTAACAATACCACAACCAACCACCTGAAACAATCTACACCCCGAAAAGGGTGTAGCAAGTGCAATATCAGTACAATCCACGCGTATTGAGTAAGTATCATAGGACGACAATGGTTAGTAAAACATATCAGTAAAATAATTCACGAACAACCATGATAATAATTGAATCAAGTCATACGTCTATCTACGGCGCATTATAACATCAACACCCTCAGATCATAACTGCCCTCTAATAGTCACAAGTCAATTTCACAACAATTTCACAAGTCATATATCAATACATCCTCTATTTTAGTCTAGGGGTCAACTCATTATAAAGACACCTTGATCCCACATCACTTAGAGACCAAACATCTAGCTGATCTTACAGACTATCTACGGGATAATTCAACAAGTGCAAACAACAAATCAGGAACCAAGCACACGTCATTGCCTAAGTAGAACAGCTAAGCCCAATTGTACCAGGTTTCCATATGACCAATCCGAAACCGACATTACAAGCAAAATACCAAGTCATCTCAAAATAAGAAACGAATACAATGCGGTGCAATAATGTATGAATGCAATGCAATGCCATGCATATGCTGTGTACACATGCACTCCAGATTGAAATATCGACATCTCGGTAGCATAATCCAGTGTGACTCGAGAAGTCAAAGTGCCACCCGTCCCAGATCTTTGCCCAACAGACAGACGTGACCTCAAATCTTTACCCATAGGGGGTTCTCATCGGCACCACTCTGGGGGACCCACGGAGTCCATGCACTCACTCAATCAACGATTTCGGAACTAACATCAAATATCGGCCATCTCATGTCACTCCAGTAAAATCGATCCCAGCTCATCAAGGTGTTTCATCAAATATTATCAGTATCTCAACAGTGTATCATGAAAATGAGAGTTCGTGCAATGCATGTATCAACATCAATAATCATGCTGAATATCACAAGTACCAAAAATATATCCGAAACACAAATACCAACAGTGGGTATACCAACAATATAACCGAATCACAAGTACCAGCAGTGGGTACGCCAACAATATTGTAATCAAGATGATAAAACAAATCCAATATCTATCAACAACTCATGGCATCAAGCCAACACAATGGAAAAATCAATGACAACGTAATGGGGTGACTAGTCCCAAACACACAATAGGTTAATCAAATCAATATACATTATTACCACTCCCTTAATCAGCCGATTAGCTTAGAATAAGTAAATCCACCTTCTACTCATAATCATTTGTCACAACTCAATCAAGAACTCAATCGCAATCGTTAGTACATTTTATCCATCCATTTATCAACTAGATTCACTATTAATGGCATAACACAATTAATCACGTATTACAGAAATCCTCAGTGTCAGACATAGAAAACTAGGTATCCCCACTACTCCTAAGTCATATAATCCATCTATATTAAAAAAATGACAAATCAAGTACTCTAAGAATCTACAGGCCACAAGCCCGAACATATAAATCACACAACAATACCATCCTAGGATTCCATCCCAAATCTCTAATTTCTACACATGCATTCTCCATTCCTTCTAATACACGAATATATGAAACTAACTCGAGTCTACCGAAAGGAAAGCCATAACCTACCTCATGGCCAAGCGGGCGCCACGAACATCCGTTGATTCTTCAACTCGATCACCACATCGTAACCCGCACGAAAGAGCTTAGAGACACACATGAGGTCCAAGAATAGAAATTACCATTAGGACTCTTATAAAAGACTTCGAATTGATAAGATAGATATGAGAATTTATTCTACCTCTAGATTCATTTTCACAATGCTAGATAATCAATCAACCTTCATTCATGACTCATGACACTATTCTAAGTCACTAGCTAGGTCAAGTTTCTATTTTAAGCTTATCTTTGACAAACCTATTTTTAAGATTCATAGTAGAGACCCATTTGTACTCCAATGGGAAAATGAGAAATTAGGTTAGTAACCATTCTAAGGTGATGAAAAAAGGGGAAATAACCCAAAGAGTTCATAATAAGAACAACAAAGAAATCATCTTTTTGAATCTTGAGAGATTGAGATACCCAATTGAGGTTTCTAGATGAGGGACTCTTAAAGAGAATCATTAATAGGAAGAATGAATGAGAGGAGTTAAAGGGATTATCTTTCCTAACAAAATAAAAGAATATGGTTCTATAAGTCTACAGGGGCGGCTGGACTCTTTAGGGTTATGATAAATGAGGCCAATTCCCGAAATGTCACTTAAATAGGGGGAATCACTGCTCGTAACCGCTGGGGCGATCTGAGTCGCCGCTTTAGCGGTACCGCTTCCGCGACTGTGTCACCGCTGGGCGGCCCTCAAAGAAAATTGTCCATACCAATTTTGTAGTAAGCCATCTGCTGCTGCACCACCGCTAAGGCAGAAACGAGGACGCTGCAGCGGCACAACTGGCCTCGGGTTGCCCAGATCCAATTTCTTTATACACGACTAGTACGATTTCCCACTCCATGAATATTTCAAGAAACAAAGAAAGAAGAGAAAGAAGAAAAACCAAGAGCAAACATAAGAGCCATTTCGGGTTGGCCATAGAAAAATCACCCTAAAAAAAATCTTGACTCTAAAATTATTTTCTTGTTGAATTCCTACTAATTCAAGGTCCCTCTACAACTTGGTGTAGTTGTTTTGGAAGATTGAGCATTAGTTTCATCAATCTCACACTTTGGACAAGTGAAGAAGATTGGAGAAAAAGGTAGGAATTCATACCTTTTTATTATGTTATGAAGGTTTGTTTGTGTTGTAGTATATGGAAATGAGTAGAAACTATGGAAATATGGAAGTTTACAAAGTGTATATATATATATATATATATATATATATATATATATATATATAGCCGTGAGTGTATGTATGTTGTATACATATATGAGTTGAATTTTATGTTGTATTCTAGTTGTGGTTATGGTGAAAATTATATTGGGAATGAAAGTTGAATGAATTTTGGTTGAAGTTGGAATGTAGAAGATTATGTCACTTTAGAATGATTTTGTGATATTATGGAAATGAAGTTGTTAAGATGTGAATTATGATTATGGTTGATGATATTGGAAGATGGAAATATGTGATGGATATGTAGGTTGAATATTAGAAGTTTTGGATGAATTATGACTTTGGTGGAAAGTTTGTATATTTTGTATATCTTGTGAATATTTTGTGGAAATGATATGAAATGCTTCCAAGTTATATTGTGATAATCTAGATTAATAATGAATATGAAAACATTGAGATTGGTTTGGAAATGGGAAGTCGGAATGAAAGTTCTTGCATTATATCGAAAAGAAGACTAGTTGTGTTATATTGTGTCCTATATTGATTGTTGTCGTTGTTGGTGTTGTTGTTGGGTTGTTGTTAATTGTTTTGGCCGAGTTAAATTCTCGGGGATGCTATATGTATAGGGGAGATGCTGCCCAAATTTCTGTAGGCAATTATGAATAAAGATTGAATACTTAAAGATTGGAAATTGAGAATTGGTAAATGTGACCAATTGCAGATTTTGGGCGAAACGAGAATCGAATTTGGAAAGGCGTAAAGAGCACATAAGGTATGTAAAGCTATCCCGATTCTTCTTTTGGCATGTCCTAGGTGTACTAGGATCGGATTTGAGCCCCGGAATATATTCTGTCCATCGGAATTCGCGTTTGAAATTGTCACTTTTTCATTCAATAGAATTGAACCTTTTAGGTATGCTTTGTTGGAAGAATTAGGCAAACTTTCACAAATTGTTTAGAAAGTTATAAAATGTCCCTAGTACCTCTATAGGTGACCCCACAAGCTTAAAATACGTAATTTGAGCCCACCGCTTCGTTTGTCCTGAGGTGGGCCCACTATTTCCGATTTTACCCCTTTTGTATTTATGACTTGTCTTCGAGCTGCTTTAAAGGAAATGTCTTAACTACTCCTCTAACTATTATCTAAAGAATTGTTTTAAATACTCCGTTAAGTCTTATAAACTGTTTTGGATCTTGGAAACGATCTCAGCAAGATTATGCCTCCGTAACCCATTATGACATCCGAAGTTTACTTACTATGATTCCGTCCGATTTCATTGTTTTGACTTGTCACTCGATATGCCTCATTGAGTCTCTGAAAGTATACATGGTATTTTATTGCATTTAGTTTCTCACTACTCCATTTGTGGATGCCTCAATGTTTCCCACACTGAGCCCGGGCCAGGATATGTTCTCAAGCGTCTTCCACTGCATTGTTCGTCGTGCCTCGATGTGAGGGGGCAGGTATATATGTACATGGGTTGTGGAGTATGCTGTGCCATGTACACTATTCTGACATGATATGATATGATCTGATATGGCCATTTGATATGTTATGCTATGTTACGGGGTTATTCCCCTTTTCTGATCCTTATGTGTTGTGGCACCAGCTTCGGGGGGTGGCCATATTCTGTCTGCCGAGTCCCTTGGCAGGGGCCGGATATGATATGGCATATGTTTCTGTACACACTCTTCATGTTTTGAAAATATGCATTTGATACTCTGGATATCACACTCACTTTTCTGTACGTTCTGTTTCGGTTATGATTTTGTCCCTTAGTGGGACCAGGTATGACATACGTTTTCTGCAAATACTATTTATGCTTTATGATCAGCATCTTTGCTAATCTGGATATTCCGTTCATTTTCTGTATCTTCTGCTTCGATTATGACTTTGTTTACTACGTTCCATGCTTTACATACTCAGTACATATTTCGTACTAACCCCCTTTCTTCGGGGGCTGCTGTCACGACCCGACTAGGGGCCGCGACGGGTACCCGGGGCTAACTACCGAGCACCAATCGTTCTATGTCTCATCATACTCATTTAATGCTCTTTTATCACTTTTATACTCAAATCGTAGGAAAATCATATTCCATATAAAACATAAATACTTATATATATACCTCTTGGCCATCAAAATAACATTTATACTAAATAGCATCTCGTGAAACCATTTAACCCACACTGCGTATCTACGAGCCTCTACTGTAGTGCTAAACATAAGGACGGGACAAGACCCCGTCATGCCCAAAATACATATATACAAAAAGATAATCATAAGCACCTCCGAACAATGGAGTGCTCTCAAATCAGCTGCCAGCTCCTATGAGTCTGAATCAGGCTCACCTCCCTGTCTACCTGTGGGCATGAACACAGCGTCCAAAGAAAACGGACGTCAGTACGAACATTGTACTGAGTATGAGAGGCATAACAATGAAAATACGTCGATGAGATGAATGAAGCATCAATAAGGACGCAACTGTATATGACTGTAACTTATAGAAGAAATAGTACATGCTGACTTACTCATAATCATCATCATCTCATGTATGCAATAATGTATAAGCTGCCCGTCCATATAGGTACGGTGTGATAATGTATAATCTGCCCGTCCATATCGGATCGGTGTGATAATCATAGCCTGCGTCCAGGCCTCCCGCGTCCGGGGTATAAGCTGCCCACTATAGTGGTGTGTATGTCTGCCCGTCCATATAGGAGCGGTGTAATATCATCATCATAATATGCTCATCATTATATACTCATCGTAATACATGCATGAGAACTCAAGGACAACTATACTTTGTCGGGGTGACGTAGGGTCGTGATCCCCCGACTTTATTATGGACATCTATAAGTATACTGCCTCACCATGAAGGAAGTAGTGTATAAGGTGAGTGTATGCCACAACAGACATCTGTAACTTAATAATGTTCTACCTCACCTTGAAGGGACAATACATAAGGTGAGTGTATACAATAGAAGACATACTTAACTTAATAGTATTTTGCCTCACCTCGGAGGGAACAATGCATGAGGTGAGTGTATACAACATACGACATCATTAGCGTTATAGAAGCGTCATAGCATGAACTCTAGAATCTTTAGACTCAAGCTTATCATCATTGTACTCATAGCATATCTCTTATCTCATATAGCTATTCATGATCATAGACTCTTGACTTTATGGGGTATATATATAAAGAATTCATGTAAAGAAAGGAGAATCATACCATCGGATTCATGCCATAGAAAGAAAGGACTAGCCTCACATACCTTTGACGTTTAGTATTCTTATCGCTTGCTTGCTTCCCCTATGATGCACTCATGTATACCTTCAAGAGAATTCATGCCGTCATTAGCTAAGCAATTATAAGAACAGACTGCTATTTTTAGGGAAAATTGGGCAGCATTTCCTTTGTTTCTACTACTTTTCCCATATTATGTTTCAGCTCCCAAACATTCGCAACCATAATCGTAATATAGAAACCAACAATCATCATTTATATACATTTAGCAAAATCCACCAATTTCCTCCAATTTCTCCATATTTAGTGGTTTTAGCTTATCGTCACATTTTTCTCATGATCACAACATATCAACGTTCATGGTTTCATTCAACTACCATTCAATAGTGACACTACTCATCCTTCCAAAACTCATTTTCCATGTTTTTCTACAATCCAAGCATCTTAGCTTTACAATACCTTAAATAGCACAATAAAACCATGAAACATACCTTAGATGATGGTGGAACAAGCTTAGAGTTGAATCCTCCCTTTATCACCAAAACCCTTTTTCACCTTCCTTAGGATTTTCTTGAAGAAGATGAATCCTACTTGAGTTTCACACACTTGGGTTCATGAATTTGATGTTGTTAATCTTGGTTCCCTTTGATTTTTCTTGTGGATGAAATGTTGAGAGGGTTCTAGAGGGTTCTTAGAGAGAAGTGGTGTGGAAAATGAAATGAATTTATGAACTTGGGTCCTCTTTTTAAAAGCTTGAAATCTGATCCTTTGGGCAACTCTACGCCCATTTTTACGGACCGTCAAACTGTTTGACGGACCGTAAAATTACCCAGCAAAATATGAGTTTCTGTGACCGTTTTACGCTGGTCTGGGTCCATTTTACGGACCGTAAAAATGTTTTACGGTTCGTCAAAAATTTCTACGGACCGTCAAATGGTCCGTAGAACTTCTCTGCTCAGACAGTCTGTCGTATAATGCCCATAACATTTGATCCCGATAAGCTGTGAGGGCCCACGACCTATGGTTAGAAATCTCTTTCAATTATCTACAACGTTCATCCTGTGGTGTTTTCCCCAAATTCCAACTTTATAATAGCGTGTTTTCCCCTCCAAACCAGATCATCCGAAAATGTTTTCCTTAACTCGCCCTTTTGGATGGCTTATGCCCATATTTGGCTTATGGGTCCTTCTTGACACTTACTTAACACTTCATTACCAATATAAGGGACATTATAAATCTTCTCCAAAATGTCATTATGCCATCATTAATTCGATACTCGAAATTATTTCCCGATACACAACATATACCTTGCTTTCCTTAACAACTTTCGTCTCCTACCTCTAATGGCTTTGAAATCTCATTTAGAATCATTAAATATTATTTCTTACTTATCAAAACATCATATGCATCATGCCCTTCTTCAGTCAATTCACTGTGCATGAACGGAAAATTTTCCGAGGTGTAACAGCTGCGTTTTCATGCCTCGCAGGTACAGACTACAGATTTGCTGATCCGCATGTTTAGGACTATATTCTGCCATCTTGGAGTGCTCTATTGTTCGGAGCCTATGTTTGGTACAGTCCTTGCTATGGTACATTTGTATGTTGTTCAGGGGTATGACGGGGCCCTGTCCCGTCTTATGATTCTGATGTGTTCTGTAGAGGTCTGTAGACATACATGTTGGTTCTGCATATGATTTGGGTTGGTATGATCTGTGACAGCCTGATCGGCTTCCTTGTGCTTTATCCGTTAATCTGTGATAATTAATAACGCCAATTGACTTTTACATTTAAATATTCTGCTTATATGCTGGTTTGGGTTATTGGGTACGTTCAGGTGTCCAGCACGGACACCAGTCGCGGCCTACGGGGTTTTGTCCTGACAGCAGTGGGGTCAGGGCTGATGATGAGGCCGGTGACGAGGGAGATCAAGAGACTGGGGCTGGGGTTTCTCGCCTTCAGCGGACATTTGAGCACATAGACGCGCGTTTTGACAAGATGGTGGGTATGCTCCAGAAACTGCCTATGTTCTCCGAGGGTTCTAGTTCATCGGGGGATGCTGCAACCTTTATCACCAGGAATGAGATGAAGGGTTATTTCGAGACCCAGAAGACCATAGGTGAGTCACTTTCTTCCTTGTAGACAGTCTACTGTACCTTGGCCATAGACCACAGGAAACTTCGGGAGGGGTTTGATGCTAAGTTTGCCAGGAACAAATCCCAGGATAGGGTGTTCATCAAGAACTGGAGAGGAACTAAGGCAGTGTGGAGCACCATGCGTCTCGGTGTGTCGATTCCCATAGGAGATGAGAATGACTCCGACAGGTATTCGTTCCTAGAGATGCCTCGAGAGGTTGGTGGCCCGATAAAACAGTTGCCATAAGCTTTGACCACTCTCACCTTAAAACACCCAACAAAACAACCTTTTCTTTCCATATGTACCAATCCACTTATAACCAAGCACACCAAGATGACCCTGAAACATTCGCTTACCATCTCCCAAGTATCATGAGTGAACATGACTGGATAAAGCAGTTCAATAATGAAGGTCATGATGTATGGTGGTTCAAATGTCCTTTCACGGGACACTGCCATATGATATCCAATGTGACTGTCAAGAATGTTTTGACGATGAAATTGAATGGGATGAACATCATGCAAGAAGAGCCAAATCAAAGAAAAAAGGGAGAAACTCTGAAAGAGAGTTCCGAACAAGGTATGAAGAAGGAGATTCATCTATCGGTTCACTGAGCCGTCCTGGAAAATATGAATTCCTTGTTTCGTGCAAACCCCAAAAACTGGCCACCTCTCCCTACCCAAAATTTATGTCACAAACCTTCAGACCCAAATATCCCAAAGCCATAAATACTCATGATGAACCCCTCAAGCTCCAGTCACACCCCTGGATTTCCTTCACAATAACCTTTTGAAAAAGATGGTGCAAGCCATGTCCCAAATATTCCAAGGCAAAATGTTGTGCTGCCCACTGGAGAAAAGTCACCAACAAGTGAAGTAGAAGCAACAATCAATTGGCAATCCGAAAATGCCATTTGCCAAAACAAAGTGTTAACTAATATTAGCACTTCCATCAGAAATGTTGCTCACACACAGAACAAGATGATGAGAAGGGTGGAGACAATTGAGAAAAAAGTGGAACAAGCATCTTCTCAGCATGCTAGACTGATCAAAGCCCTGGAATTGCGAATGACAAACATGCAGTATGAGATTTGTCCACCAGACACTTTCCTTTTCCACTTCTTTAACCAACAACAAAAGGAAATGACTGACCTTAAAGAAAAAATACAGCTACTGAGATATGGTCACCTTTAACCACAAAAAACACAAAGTTGCCCATCAAGACATACCTTTTTCCCCATGTCCTCACAAACATACTCACAACCAAAGCTTGACCACTCTTTCACTATGTTCCCATCCACAAAACGAGACACTATGTCTTTTACCCCAAAACAAAATGATGAACCTGAATTTGATATTGCAAAAATGGTCTGGGAAAGGAAAGACTCTATGGCGGCCCAAAAATAGTCCAAACAGAAGAAAGAACTCGGGGAAGGTTCAAAAGAACCCGAGCTGGAAAACTTGATGACCTCGGCCCATAATATTCCTAACCTCTACGTGGCCCAACCCACAAATGATATAGAGGAGGATGATACCCTAGGATCCAGTGACCAAGATTCATATGATACCGATCCTACGGAAGAAAGCGTTGAGACAAGCGAAGATTCCTCAGTTAACTCGTCAGAAGAAGATAACCAACCAATATTCATGAATCAACCCAGAGAACCAGAAATCTCTGAAGTAGATGATGATCGTGACGGGATGACTGATGAGGCAATTCCAGAAAGAAGGCCAGAACCAACAACAACAAAATTCGTTGGGACTGGATTCCATACTTTCGGTCTGGATGATACCAAAGTATCAAAATGGCCCCCAAAGGATCCAGGATTTCTTCACTTGGATGGTGACAAAGAATCTTGTTGAACGGGAAAAGTACATGATCCTGTCAGAATTCACTTCAAGGTTCTCAAGAATTCTCAGAGACTAGTGGAATTCACTTGGGACACAGGACAAAAATATGTTTCTCACATACCAAGACTTTGCTTTCAACATCAAAATACTCCAAGAAGTATTTTGTGGAGATACCGGCCAAAGGCAAGAAAAACTAAGGAGACAGTTCTTCGAAATGAAATGCGTAACATTTGATAGAGATGTCATCGATATCCATTTTTAGAAGATGGCTAAAATGTTCTTTGAGTTAGGCGGAGTAGCTAGTCTCAAGCAAGCCTTTGTTTCATCACTTCCAAAGATGTTAACAAGCCGGACCATGACGATCATTGAGGAGAAATTTCAATCAATAACGATCCCACCGGCCGGCTACATCAGGCAAGCAATATTTCTAGCGTTGGATGATATCTGCACAAAGAGATCTGTTTTGAAGCAGATCATACGAAGCAATCCATCCCTTGATAAAACTTGCGGAAAGTCTGACCTAATTATTGGGTCAAGCTGTTCGTGCCATGTCCCCAGATGAAAAGGAAGATTCAAGCGATTCAAATGGCCAAGGCCTTCAGGAGAAGGATCCCAGTTCAGGAGGCGCACAAAATATTTCAGGAGGAGGAGCCCAGGAAAGTCCCAAAAAAATGATAGATGCTTTATCTGCAACATGATTGGGCATTATGCAAAAAATTATCCCCAATCCAGAAGGTCAATCAAGCTCCTTGCTGAAATAGAGGACTACACTGGTACCCATTTAGGTGAAGATGACGATCTTGAATCTGTTCTCTCATTAGAGGATGAACCCACAGAGAAGACCCTCTTTTCCATGGATGTGTACGAAGAATATGGCGATGAATATTACTAGATTTCAGAACCAGAGGGAAAGGCTCAAGAAGATATCAATAGCATCATGGTGATCCCGCAGGTCCAGCTTAACATCAAGATAAGGTTGTGACTTGTGCTAAAGGTTATTCTTGATATAAGTTAGTTGATGTTAAAGGACTACTCGTTTATTAAGTGAATGCTATGGGCACATCGTTTGATCGGTAAATTTGATTGGGTTATAGGATTTCAGGAGTTAGTAATAGACTAATGGAAATGACTTTAATTATGAGCGTATGTGATAAGTTAATGGCTTAAGGAGTTACTGTTTGTTCACTTAGATGGGAGGAGAAGAACTGATATTGTTTTGTGGTTATTTGGGCTTAAATGGATGATTAGTTTAGAGGATTGAGTGGATTGGGCATTTGTTGGTTCATAGTGATAAAAGTGATTCGAAATGAAATACGGGAACTGAAGGATTACAATGAGGCATCTTGCTATCGGGTTCAGGAGATTAAGGTTCGTAAGACTTGAGGTGGGGTAACATGGGTACGTGAGTTGTGTTTGGGTTGCGGGGGCATTTTATCATGACGTTCAGTAAAAGGGTGGCCGATGAGGCTGATTGATGTCTTCGAGATTAAGAGCAAAAAGGAAATCGTTGAAACAAGAGTTAGTAATGTGAAAGTTCGGTTGCGATTGTACAGTGTAGAGTAGGGTGGAGAGTTATGGATGAGTTGGAATGTTTAGCTATATCATAGACTAATAGAGATTAGTGGTGGACTAAAGTTGGGAACCTTGTATTCATTGTGTAAAAGAATTGGCTAGATCTCGCTACTAATGGTGTTATTACTCAGCTTATACGATTCAATAAAAAGGATTAGCGTGCGAGTGGTTAGAGATGTTCAGATTCGATAATTAAGGTAAGAGACGATTCTTCGAGGACTAGTGATGTTAAGGATTTGAGTAAGGGGTTAGTAAACATGGGTACTTGAAATGATAGAATGGACGATGATGGGTTAACTGAGTTAAGTTCGGTGTATATTTCGGGAATTGAGTGAAGCAATTCGGGCAAGGATGATTTAGTGGGATACATAAGGGTATTAGTGATACTGTTGTGTGATAACCCAGATTTAGAGAGTGTTCAGTTCAGAGCGGTAAGCGTTAAGGAAACTATAATGTGCAAAGTGTGTGGTACAATCCTATTCCCAGGATAAAGTCGGTTAGTTTGCAAGATTTATGATTATATGGTATTCGATGGAGTGGATTCGAGGATTGATTACGGTATCGATGATCGTGAAGTGATTAGAAAATTGGGAACTGACGAGTCGAGAAAAGATATAGATAATTGTGAATCGATAAGAAAAAGGTACATCTTGGGGATTTCTTGGGATTGTATGGATTGTGGTGTCGTCTTTTTGCATTTTCCAGTTGGGATGTGTTTGTTACGAGAGCTTAAGAAGGAAATCTACAGGGATGGACTATGTGGTGTGACAGAGTTTTGTGAGATTCGTGATCCGCAATTAGTGAGAAACATATTTCAATGAACCACTTTGTTGAGGTTTATATAAAGTGGCTTGGTGGTACCCCGTCGGGTATGTTTCGTGACCTTCTACAGTGGATGAGTTAGCATGCCTTAAGAGAGAAGATTGTGGAATCCCTATTATGTGAGGACTAGAGTTATATTTTTGAGGCAAGACCCTGCTCGTGGTGATATTTTATGTTGCAAGTAGTATTGACTGGACTGTTTGGGTTAGCACTTTTGGTTATTAAAGACTTGGGGGTGATTACGTGAAATTTAGAGCGGCAGTGCAAGACTGGATATTTTGAAAAATTTACGAGCATATCAAGGTAATACTATGAGAGGTACGATGGTTATATATTACTAAATGAGGCTTCAGGTTTCACGTCAAAAGGTTCGGGGTTGTATCAGAATTGCGTATTGGGTAAAGGTTGGGAAATATGTAGACTGAAATCGTACGGTATAGCTCTTCGGTACTAAGTTGATAACATGGATAGGACTCAACTTGAGGAGTCGAAAATGATAGACATGATTTGTTATGCGTGGTATGGCTGTGATTGGTTTCGAAATTCAGAGTTGGTTTTAATGACTATTAGTAATATTCGAAAGTTTTGCCTTCATTTAGGGTCAGCACGATTCGAGTTAAGCGTAATGGTCTATAGTTATAATTCTAAGAAGATATTTAAAGATTCAATGCATTTCGGCTCAGATTCAGGGTATGACAGGTTTACCGAGCCTTGTTAGGGTTTCGTAGTGGATTTGATGTTATTTTCTGAGAACAATTACTTAGATATGATAATGGATATTTGAGAAGGAACTGTTGTGCGAGAGGTCTTTATAGAGATCAGTTGTTTGCTCGACGAGATAATCAGTGGTATGGTTCCTGCATTATGATTTGAAGGTTTAATAAGATTCAAAACTCGCCAAGTTGGTTGTCAATAAGATCGATTTTGATAGAATTGTGTGGAGAACTCAGATGAATCGAGGATTCTTCTGGCGAGAGTACTTCATGGGTTCAGAATTCTAGTACGTGTGTTCTTATTTTCTTAAGGAATCGCGGTACGAGAAACGATTCTTGTAAGTGTGAAGGAATGGTTAGCGAAATCAGAGTGTTTCATCGGTTCAGAATGGGTTATGGTTGTGACCATGTTTTAGAGGATTGCATTGGTTGGGGAAGTAGTTGTGGGGCCTTTTGATTGCGTTCAGAGTTACGGTTTTAACAAATCGGAAGGTTCGAGCAAGCGATTCATTTATTCGAGGATCAGTTGCAAGGGAAATCCGAATATGGAGATATGTGAATTGGAGCTTGAGATAAGTTTAGAGAGTTGTGACTGGTTAGCGAGCCGAGGTGCTTCGGCCTGTTTGAGACTACCTGTTGTCGGACCCTTGTTCTATGAGTTAGTTTTTTCACTAGATCTGTCGAATGTTCATCCGATTTTCCATGTTTTTGTGTTGGAGATAGTGGTTTCTGTATCATTCATTGGGATTCAGTTTTGTTCGGTGAGAATCTTTCCTATTATGAGAAGCCTGATATGTGTTCAAGATACCCCTAGTTTTTGAGGGCTCAGGTATCTTTCCTCATTCCTTTCCTTGTCGCTCGAGGACGAACAATTGTTTAATTGGTATCGGATGTATTGCTTTTTTTTTAGCATTTTGCCTCGTTAACCTGTCCCCAAGCCTTATTAGCACCATTTTGACCTGCGGGGATAGGTGGCATGGTTCCTTAGGCAATGGAGTGAGTTTTGATGTGACTTTTAAAAAATTTGGTTTTTAAGTGAAAGCCGTTTGACTCATGGTTGACTTTTGGGTAAACAGACCTTTTCCGGATATTCATCGATTCCAAGAGGTCTGGATAGTCGTTTAGAACTTGTATGTATATTCAGTTCGGTTCCCAATGCACTGGAGTGCATTTTGGGGCTTGGGTTGGAAAGTTCATTTTAGGCCGTTGGGGAGTTGATTTTGAAAACGAGACCTCCGTTGGGAATTTTAGGCCGAAAGGTTACAGGGTGGTTCCGGGTGTCGATTTAATGTTTGGAAGACACCAGAATTTTCTGGTGTCTGGTGAGCACCATGGTGGTATGACTAACCGCTATAGTGGTGGTGCAACAGCGATAGGGCTGACTGCTATAGTGGTGGCGCCGTAGCAGCCTATTGACCGCCATAGCGGCCGATGGGCAGTGACTGGGGTATTTAATGATATCAAACCCCAAGTCTTTTCATTCATTTATTATTCCGAAAGTAGTTCATCTTGGGAGCATTTCTAGAGGTTTCTTGGGGAAAACTCTTAGATGTAACCCATCTATCATCTCTACCTAATCTTGTTTCTTTATCTCACCCAGTTATCATTAATCCATGCTAGAATCTTCCTAAATTTATGAGAACTAAGTAGGTCTTGGATTATCTTCCTCTAATAACCTTGTGAGTATAAAACCTTGATTTGTTAATGAAGTTAGAATGGGTTAGCATGGAATTGATGGGTAATGACTATAGTAACTTGAATCTTCCATCTCTAAGGCTTGATTTGTGAATTAAAGACTAGGGTTTATGTCCAAATTTGGGGGTTTTCTATATAATCCGAATTTTGAGAAATTGTTTGTTGAATTAGTTGACTGTTGATGGGAATTGAACATCTAGAACACTAATTCCATGATGAGAGCCTTAAATCATTATTTTTACTTTATTAGTTTATGAACCCTAGTTTATGGGTTGGAATTTGGGGATTTACTAAGAGTTAAGTTTATTAAATGCCTTCTTCTTGTTTCTAATTCCGCATTCAAATATGGTAGACTTTGATTATCTTGAGGCTCAACATAAAAGAAGGCACAAGTTTGACTTAAGATTGCTGCTCAGCCTGCCAGGTAGGTTATGGCTTACCCTTGGTGAAACTTCGTATAGCGAAGCATATATTAAGATTATATTGTCGGGGAATGCATGTAAACCTTCAGATAAGAAGTTGGGTTGGATATTGCCTTAGATTGGGCCCTGTTGTCTTATTGGGGTTAGCCACCCCGTTGTGTTGTGACTTGATTGTTCTATTGTGTTGGCTTGATGCCACGTGTTGTTAGTAGATATTGGGATCTATTGTTCCATCTTAATTGTGATATGGTATTACCTTACTTATTGATGTTGATACGAGGATAGACTTCTGTATGACTTGTTTAGTCTTTCATGATATTGTTGGTGTACCCACATTGGTACTTGTGATATTGATCTGATTATTGATGTTGATACGAGGATAGAGTTTCGTATGACTTGTGTAGTCTACCATGATATTGTTGGTGTACCCATGTTGGTACTTGAGATATTGATCTGATTATTGATATTGACACATACATTGCACGAATTCTCATTCTTCATGATATACTGTTGATACACTGGTCATACTTGATGAAACACTATGCTGAGATGGGCTTGGTTTTTCGAATGAGTGTGATGTGAGAGTCCGATATCCGATGTTAGTCCCAGAATCGTGGATTGAGTGAGTGCATGGACTCCACGGGTCCCCCAGGGTGGTGCCAGTGAGAACCCCCCGTGGGCAAAGATCCGGGGTCTCATCTATCTGTTGGGCAAAGATCCGAAACGAGTGGCACTTAGACTTCGCGAGTCACCTTGGGTTGTGCTACCGAGACGTCGATACTTCCGTCCGGAGCACATGTGTACAGATCATAGCATTGCATTACATTTGCATTCATACATCATTGCATTGCATTGTGGCTGATATTGTGATGATCTGGTGATTTACTTGTGTTGTTGGGTTCGGATAGGACATATTTAGACTTGGCACATTTGGGTTTACATGATCTACTTAGGCAATGACGTGTACTTAGTTACTATTATGTTGACTTATACTTGTTGATTTAACTTCCTATCTTGCTTTATGGTCTGAATTATGTTAGCTATACTTAGTCGGCCGATGATAGCTTACTATGGGTTTGTACTGACCTGCACTTGCTGCATTATTTATGAATGCAGAGTTCTAGGTTAGGTCTTCTTTCGTCTCTCGTGGCTGATAGTCGCTATCAGGACTGCTTCGTGTTTACAGGGTGAGCACGAGACCTTCATTGCCTTGAAGACTCCTCTTATTATCATGTCTTACTTTTCTACCTGAGACATAGACAGATTGATGTATTATTATATTCCAGACTTGTATAATTTCACTGAGATGCTCTTGTATGGCTTAGACCAGACCCTGGGGTACTGTTACACCTTGAAAATTTCCCCGCGAACGTACAGTGGATAGGCTAACAAAGGGCATAGCATATACGATGTTTTAATAAGAAGGGAACGACGTTTGACGATCCTAAGTAAGATTCCAAAGGCAATTGTAATAAGAGATAGGTTATGCTCTATAATGACTAACTATAGGTTCTAAAAAATATGGAAAGTTGCAGATTTGCACTTTGGCCAGTTGATCGTAAAATGAAATACGGACTGTAAAGTAGTTTACGGGCCGTAAACTGCCAGGTCGTATTTCAACCTCCAAAACTTCAACTTTCTGTCAAATGCATAAATGGTTAAAGACGACTTGAAATACGGACCGTAAACTAAAATACGGCCTGTAAACTGTGTTCGTAAATCACCATGTCTCAACCTGACTTTCTGGTTCTGTTATGATTAAATACGTCCACGAAATACGACCCGTAAACTGGAATACGGACCGTAAACTGAGTTTACGACCACTGTTGCACTTTCGACTACTGTTCATTCCATATCAGATTTTGGGTTATTAAAAAGGGGACCAAGTTTATTATTTCATTTCCACACTTCACCCCTTCTCTCTAAAACATATCTCTATATTTATTCCATAAGAATTCAAGGATTATTAGTTATCAACAACATAAACCAAGTGAATCAAGTGTAAGAAAACCCATTAAAGATCATACAAGGAGATGAACTAGGGTTTTTGGTCAAGTGGAGTATTATCAACCAAGGCTTGTTCCTACGACACCTAAGGTAAGATTTATGATATTTCTATGTTGTGTAAGGTATTTGAGAGTTGAAATACTTGGATTGTAGAAGGTTATAGAAAATGGGTCATGAATGTGGAATACTGCCATTTTGAGAAATAGCTTAACTTGAGTTACGATTCTTGATGTGTTGTGATGTAAATATGTTATAAATGATGTTGAGAACATGAGATGGGCAATGTATGAGAATAGACGTCGTCGTGCGTTATGGCCATGGATATGGATGATTGAAAGTAAGTCTAGAAATATGGATAATGTGGATGAATAATGACTATCGTTATGGTATTATGAATGTATTATTGACGTTTGAGAGTTGATATACGCTATAGCGGAATGACGTATACATAGAGGAGACGTTGCCCGATTTTCTCTTGTTTTTGTCATGTATGCTAGCTATCGATTCTAATGATAGTATGACTTTAATGAAGGTAGAGACGTAAGCTTCGGAGGAGAACGTGCAAGTGTAGAATAGTTCAACGAAAAGGTATGTAAGGCTAACCCTTCTTTCATAAGGCATGGTTCTTTGGCCAAACGTCTAAATCTTCTATAAGACTATGATATCTTTCAAATGATTTGATCTTGCGAGCTTGTAAGCTCACGATTCTTGATACGCCACGATTATGCTAAGTTCCTCGTGTGACGAGTAAGCCTATAAAGATAGATGTGATGAATGACGATAACAGTGACAATGATATGGAAGACGACTATGGTGGTAATAGCGACGATGATAGCGATGATGACGATGATAGTAACTATAATAGTAAAGACGCTTATGAGCTATTATGTATATGTATCTATGTATGACTATTAAGGAACCCCGGGCTTATGAGGCCGGGTAGGGTATGTAAATAAATATGTATATGATTATGTAATGCGCGCACACCTCTACAGATGGTATGGATAACCCTGACGCTTTGGTAGGGCCAGGTAGATATAACCCTGACGCCTTGGTAGGGCTAGGTAGATGTAACCCTGGCGCCTTGGTAGGGCCAGGTATGTGTAACCTTGAGCCTTGGCTGGCCAAGTATGTATGAAACACCGATCCTGCATGGTCGGGTATGCTATGTAAATGTTACGTATATGATATAGATACGAGTATGAATACGAGTATGATACGATATGAATGTGAACAAGAGTATGCATACGAATACGAGTATAAATATGAAACGGATACGATTATGGATATGGATATGGATATATGTACACAAATACGCATTAGAATGGAAAGGTACTATGAAAGTCAAGTAAGTGCTTATGACGATGGTATTACTGTCTCCCATCCCGTGTTATCTTTCATGTTGCTTATTATGCTTCTACATTGAGATTGATCATGCTTTACATAACCCTGACGCTTTGGAAGGGCCAGGTAGATATAACCCTGACGCCTTGGTAGGGCTAGGTAGATGTAACCCTGACGCCTTGGTAGGGCCAGGTATGTGTAACCTTGAGCCTTGGCTGGCCAAGTATGTATGAAACACCGATCCTGCATGGTCGGGTATGCTATGTAAATGTTATGTATAAGATATAGATACGAGTATGAATACGAGTATGATACGATATGAATGTGAACAAGAGTATGCATACGAATACGAGTATAAATATGGAAGGGATACGATTATGGATATGGATATGGATATATGTACACAAATACGCATTAGAATGGAAAGGTACTATGAAAGTCAAGTAAGTGCTTATGACGATGGTATTACTGTCTCCCATCCCGTGTTATCTTTCATGTTGCTTATTATGCTTCTACATTGATATTGATCATGCTTTACATACGCAGTACATTCTTCGTACTGACGTCCTTTTGTTTGTGAATGCTGCGTCATGCTCGCAGGTGTACAGAGAGACAGGATTGATCCATAGCTACATTCTCAAGGACTACATAGCGGAGCTCCATTTCATTCGGAGCTTTAGCTTTTGGGTACTTATTCTTTTGTGTACATAATTATGGGCATAGCGGGGTCCTGTCCCGGTTATGTGATATGTTATACTCTCTTTAGAGGCTCGTAGACATGTGTACGTGGTTAGATGTGTTTGGCCTTGTCGGCCTATATTTTGTGTATCATTCTGTTAGCCTTTTCGGCTCATGTACATTGACGTGGTATAGATGCCGATGATGATATAAAGGCATTGTTGTCCAATGGGACTAGTATGACTGATGAATAGAAATGTACGTTTAATTATGTGGCTCACCTAGATGCAAGTGTAAGTGTAAGCCAAGGGGTGCCCGGGTGGACTAGCACTGGGCGCTCGACGCGGCCCCCCAGACGGGTCGTGACAGGTACTTTCCTTATTTCTGCACTATTTCTATTATATATTATTGTAAGACTTACGTGATTATTCTCTTCTGCTTTGTTGATTTATTATTTATGTCTTTACTTATTGTTGGGTTGAGGGTTCGCTTACCGAGGTAGGAAAGGTATGTTATATCCCGTGTTTTCACACGTTTGGAAAAATTCGATAAATATTGGATTCTTGAGATATAAGGTTAAATTTGATAGTTTGTTGAACATAAGAGTTATGTATGAAAGAATATTATCGTGGAAGTGTGGGATAAGGCTAAGGGCAAAACGTGGAATTTCGGAAATTTGTTTCGGGAATTGCAAAAATAAAATTTGTAGCCATTTGGGCTTGCAAAAATAAGAAGCACAATGAGGCCCATTTCTTGATATGGCCCAAACCCATGCCTTTAAGATATTTCCCATGTGCTAATTAGTGAATATTAGTCTTTAACTCTTAAGAAGGTTCAAGAGAAAAATAAGACAAGGAAAGAAAAACAAGAACAAGAGCAACACTAGAGACCATTTCGGGTTTGGCATAGAAAAATTACCCCCTCCAAATCTTGCCTCCAAAATTATTTTCTTGTTGGAATCCTACTAATTCTAGGTCCCTTCTCAACTTGGTGTAGTTGGTTTGGAAGAAGGAGGTCTTGTTCCTTCAAGTTGACCTTATATTCAAGTGAAGAAGATTGAGTAAAAAGGTAAGAATTTATCCCTTATTATTGTGTTATGAAGTCTTGTTTGTGTTGTAGTATGTAGAAATGAGTTGATTGTGTGAAGAAATGGAAGTTTGCAAAGTGGGTGTGTGTTATAGCTATATGGCCGTGAGTATGTATATGTTGTATAGCCACAATGTATAGAATTCATGTTATATCTTAGTTGTGGTTGTGTGAAATGCATATAGGAATTGAAAGTTGCATGAATTTAGTTGATGTTGATAGAAGGGCATATGGCCGTGTACTATGTAGAAGTTGGAATGGAATAGATTAAGTTTGTTTAGTATGTTAGTTGTGTTATTGAGATTCTTGTAATGTAAATGAAGTTAGAATGATAAAAGTTTGTATCGAAATGAAATATGGAAGCTTATGTCGTTTTAGTACGATTTTATGACATTATGAAAATGAAGTTATTAGGTTGCTAATTATGACAAGTATTGATGAACTTGGAAGAAGGAAACATGTTATGAATACGTATGCCAAAGATTAGGAGTTTTGGATAAATTATGACTATGGCGGAAAGTTGTATATTATGTATATCGAGTGTATAACTTAAGGAAAATGATATGAAATGTCTCTAAATCTATATTGTGATGATCTTGAGTGATAATGGATGTGAAATCAATGATGTTAGTTTGAAAGTTTGGGTTAGAATGAAGGTTATGTCAACTTGTGAGAAAAATGACTAGTTGAAGGATAATTGTGTTTTTAATGTTCTTTGTTGATGTTGATGTTGTTGTTTGGGTTGTTGTTGATTGATTTGGCCGAGTTGAATTCTCGGGGGGTGCTATATGTATAGGGGAAGTGCTGCCAAAATTTCGGTAGACAAATAAGAGTTGAATTGAACTTGTAGCATCTATAACCTACAATTGGTAAATGTGACCATTTGCAGATTTTCGACGAAACGGAGAGTGAGCTTGGATAGGCTTAAAAAGCTCAAAAGGTATGTAAAGCTACCCCGATCCTTCTTTTGGCATGTCTAAGTGTTTTAGGATCGGATTCGGGCCTCAAAAGACCTTCTTGGCCATCGGAATCCGCAAGAGAAAATCTCAGTTTTTCCTTCAGTAGAATTGAACCATTTTGATATGCTTTCCTGAAATTATGCAAACTTTCTCTAAACTCCTTGAAAAGCTATAGAATGTCCGTAGAACCTTTATAGGTGACCCCATAAGCTTAAAGGGCGTAATTTGAGCCCACCGCCTTGCTTGTTCCGAGGTGGGCCCGCTATTCCCGGTTTTGCCCTTAATGTACTAAAGTCTCCTTTTCGAACGATTTTTGAAAGAAACGTTTCGACTACCCTTTTTATTACCTAACGAATATGGTTTTAAATATTCTATTAAGTCTGATAAATTATTTTGACACTCGGAACGACTTCAGGAAGGTTATGCTTCTGTAATTTATTATGATGTCCGAAATGCTTTTATTATGATCCCGTCCGACTTCATTGGATGTGTTTGTCATTAATATGCCTCATCGAGTCTCTGAAAATATTTATGATATTTTAACTGCATTTAGTTTCTCACTACTCTATTCGTGGATGCCCCAATGATTCCCACACTGAGCTCGGGCCAGGATATGTTGTCAAGCGTAATCCCCTGCATTGTTCGCCGTGCCTCGATGTGAGGGGGCAGGTATACGCGTACATGGGTTTGTGGAGTATGTTGTGCCATGTACGTTTGTTCTGATATGATTTACTATGGCCATCTGATATGACATATTGTGTTATGGGGTTATGCCCCTATTCTGATTCTTCTGTGTTGTGGCACCAGCGTCGGGAGGGTGACCACGTTCTGTCTGCCGAGTCCCTTGGCAGGGGTCGGATTTGATATGACATATGTTTCTGTACACACTCCGCATGTTTTGAAAATATATATTTGATACCTTGTATTTTCTGTTTACTTTCTGTACATTCTATACCAGTTATGATTTTGTTTCTGCAACTCAGGCTTTGCATATTCAGTACATATTTCGTACTGACCCCCTTTCCTCGGGGGCTGCGTTTTCATGCCGCGCAGGTACTGACGACAGGTTTGCCGATCCGTCTGTCTAGGATATCTTTTCCGCCATTTGGAGCGCTCTTTTATTCAGAGCCATCTTTTGGTACAGTCTGTCACTTCTATATGTGTATATTCTCGTTCATGGGTACGGCGGGGCCCTGTCCCGCCATATGATTCTGTTGGTCCATTTAGAGGTCTGTAGACATGTTTATGGGTTGGGATCTTTCTGTACAGATATGTGTATGTGTTGTGTTTGGGCGATCCCCTTCGTCGCGGCGGCCGGTCCGCATATATTTAGATGTTGCTTTGTTGGCCCTGTGAGGCCTTTGTTGGTATTTTCTGCGTGCAGGGTATTTGGGATAGTCCGTAAAACAAAGGAAACTCTGCCGAAATTTTTCTGGAAATTATCTAAATTTAGAATAAAGCCTTGTTGGCTTCTGCCATATACTAGAATGCATTTCATTGCCCAGATCGGGCACTAGTCACGGCCTACGGGGTTGGGTCGTGACAAAAGTGGTATCAGAGCGGTTCGTCCTCGGAATGTCTACAGACCGTGTCTAGTAGAGTCTTGTTTATCGGTGTGTTGTGCACCACACCTATAGACGGGAGGCTACAGGGCATTTAGGATACTACCCTTCTTTCTGTCTTAGATCGTGCGATAGAACTGTGTTATCAGGATGATTCCTCCCTAACAAATTGTTACATTTGCAGTTATGCCTCCAAAAAAGGCGACAGCGGCCCAAAAGGCCAAGGCAACGGCTACGGGAGAGACTAGTCGGGCCCAGAGGGTTACCAGGGCCCATGCTCATATTGCTCCTGATGTTTTGCCCCCGGCAGAGGGCTCTTCCACACCGCCACATGTAGAGGAGATTGGAGCAGCAGCAGCTGCAGGTCGAGGGGCGGCTCCACCGCCAGCTCCCGATATTCCAGTACCTGAGCCTCCAGCTCCACGGCCAGGGACTGAGGATCAGACTATGAGAGAGGCAGTCCAGCTATTGACTAGACTTGTGGCAGGACAGGTTCAGGGGCACGGACTAGGAGGTGACCGGGCTTACAGGCGTGACAGTTCGAGAGCCCGTGAGTTCTTGACTTGTGGCCCTCCAGAGTTCTTCGGGACAAAGCCCGAGGAGGATCCCGAGGAGTTCATCAGGAAGATGCGGCGCACCTTACAGTTTATTAATGCTTCCGCGACAGAGTCAGTCACATTGGCTTCTTACCGGTTGTATGATATAGCGGCAAATTGGTACGAGTCATGGGAGTTATCCAGAGGCGACGACGCTCCCCCAGCAGTTTGGGATGATTTTTCTGAGGCTTTTCTTAGCCACTTTCTGCCTCCGGAGCTACGGCGAGCCAAGACTGACAGATTCTTATTGCTGAGACAGAGGGGTCGCAGTGTTCGAGAGTACAGTATGGAGTTCGACTCATTGGCCCGATACGCACCTGCTGTGGTAGCTACTATGGCTGACAGGATGCACAGGTATATTATGGGGCTGGACCGTTATTTTGTCGACAGCTGTTTAGTATTGGCTGCTCAGCCCGGCATGGATATTGCCCGGATTCAGGCCCACGCCCAGGGCATGGAGGACCGACATAGGGAGCGTCAGCCTGATAGGAGCCAGGATCGGAGACAGCCCAAGAGGGCCAGATCATCTGGGTATTCTGGAGATTCTCGGGGCAGGCAGCCTCAGCAGCCGCAGCAGCCTACCAGACATTTATCCCAGCCGGCTCAGAGCGCACCTCCACAGCCTACAGGTCGCAGATTTGATAGCCCAGGTTATTCAGGAGCAGGTCAGAGCTCCAGGGCTTCAGGTTCGCGGACAGACAGGGGTTCTGGTCAGACGAGGCCACCTAGGCCTCAGTGTTCTTATTGTGGCAGATACCATCCTGGGGAGTGCTACAGAGCCACCGGTGCATGTTTTTCTTGTGGCCGTCAGGGCCATTCTGTGAGAGATTGCCCGTATAAGGGTAGTTCGGGTGGTGCAGCGCAGCCTACCGGATCAGCCGCCAGGTCTTCATCTTCATCAGTGGCTATGCGCCCTACGGGGCCAGGTACTTCAGCACCAGCGGGTCGCGGCAGAGGCCGTGGTGGAGCTTCTGGTACTAGCGGTCCTTCGACCCGCATCTATGCTCTGTCCAGCCGCCAGGATCAGGAGGCATCGCCTAATGTCGTTACAGGTACATTATTGGTTTTCTCTCGGTCTGTGTATGCATTGATTGATCCAGGTTCGACTTTGTCATATATTTCGCCTCTGGTTGCTTGTAAAATTGGTATAATATCTGAACCTATAGAGCCGTTTGAGGTAGCCACACCGATTGGGGACTTTATTGTAGCAAAACAGGTATATAAAAACTGTTCCGTAATTGTATGTGGCCGTGACACTAAGGCAGATCTGGTGGAGTTAGGTATGGTCGAGTTCGATGTTATTATGGGAATGGACTGGCTAGCCTCCTGTTATGCTAATGTTGACTGCCAAAATAAGGTAGTTCGTTTCCAGTTTCCTGGGGAGCCAGTTATAGAATGGGCCGGTAATACAGCATCGCCGAAAGGTAAGTTTATTTCATACCTTAAGGCAAAGAAAATGATCAGAAAGGGTTATTTTTATCATCTGGTTAGGGTACAAGACTTGACAGCAGAAACGCCGACTCTTCAGTCAGTTCCCGTGGTTAATGAATTTCCAGATGTGTTCCCAGAAGAGCTTCCAGGCCTTCCTCCAGAGCGGGAGATAGATTTTACTATTGATTTGCTTCCAGATACTCAGCCGATATCTATTCCCCCGTACAGAATGGCACCGGCAGAATTGAAAGAACTGAAAGAGCAGTTGAAGGATCTGTTAGAAAAAGGCTTTATTAGACCCAGTACTTCGCCTTGGGGAGCCCCGGTATTATTTGTGCGTAAGAAAGACGGGTCGTTGCGTATGTGTATTGATTATCGACAGCTGAATAAGGTAACCATAAAGAATAAATACCCCCTCCCCAGAATTGAAGATTTGTTTGATCAGTTGCAGGGCGCCAAGTATTTTTCGAAGATAGATCTTCGGTCTGGCTATCATCAGGTACGGGTACGGGAGGCCGATATTCCTAAGACAGCATTCCGGACCAGATATGGGCATTATGAATTCAGAGTTATGTCTTTTGGGCTGACTAATGCTCCTGCGGTATTCATGGATTTAATGAACCGGGTATTCAGGCCATTCTTAGACATGTTCGTAATTGTATTTATCGATGATATCCTGGTTTATTCTCGGTCCGAGGCAGAGCACGCAGATCATCTGAGAGCGGTATTGGGGGTACTTCGGCATCAGGAATTATATGCAAAATTTTCTAAATGTGAATTCTGGCTGGCTTCAGTGGCATTTCTGGGGCATATTATCGCAGCTGATGGTGTCCGGGTGGATACACAGAAGATTGAGGCCGTGAAAAATTGGCCCAGACCCACGACGCCCACAGAGGTACGTAGTTTCCTGGGGTTAGCTGGCTATTACAGAAGATTTGTGGAAAAGTTTGCTTCGATTTCAGCGCCTTTGACAAGGCTAACTCAGAAGGGAGCCAAGTTCCAGTGGACTGATGCTTGTGAACGAAGCTTCCAGTTGCTGAAAGAGAAGCTGACTACAGCCCCAGTTCTGACTCTTCCAGAGGGACCCGATGGATATGTTATTTATTGTGACGCTTCTGGTGTGGGATTGGGCTGTGTATTGATGCAGCACGGCAGAGTTATAGCTTATGCTTCTCGGCAATTGAAAAAGCATGAAAAGAATTATCCTACTCACGATCTGGAGCTTGCAGCGGTGGTCCATGCCCTGAAGATATGGAGACATTATTTATATGGCGTTCATGTTGATATCTATACAGATCATAAGAGTCTCCAGTATATTTTCAGACAGAAAGAGCTTAATTTGCGGCAGCGGAGGTGGCTGGAGCTCCTGAAAGACTATGATGTGGATATTCTGTATCATCCGGGCAAGGCTAATGTTGTTGCTGATGCGCTTAGCCGGAAATCTATGGGCAGCCTGGTAGATTTACAGCCAGACAGGAGAGAGATAGTACGTGACATTCATCAGTTGGCTAATCTTGGGGTTCGTCTGGCCGATTCTGGAGGTACACGGATTTCTGTCCGAGGGGTTTCTGAGTCATCTATTAAGGAAGATATCAAGTGGCATCAATATGAAGATCCTGTTTTGGCACGATACAGAGACACGGCCTATGATAAGGGGAAGACTCCGTTCGAGTTCACTCCGGACGGGACTTTATTATTCAGGGGCAGGTTGTGTGTACCTGATATTGCAGGTCTTCGGCAGCAGGTTATGAGCGAGGCACATTATGCTCGCTATTTGGTCCATCCTGGGTCTACAAAGATGTACCATGATCTCCGATGCTTATACTGGTGGGATGGCATGAAACGGGATATCGCAGAGTTCGTCGCCCAGTGTCCCAATTGTCAACAGGTCAAAATTGAACATCAGAAACCGGGTGGACTGTTGCAGGAAATGGAAATTCCGACGTGGAAGTGGGAGATCATTAATATGGACTTCATTACAGGGTTGCCTCGCACTCCACGAAAGTATGATTCCATCTGGGTTATTGTTGATAGGCTGACAAAATCAGCCCATTTTCTCCCCGTCAGAACTACTTATTCCGCCGAGGATTATGCCAGGCTTTATATTAAAGAAATAGTGAAGCTTCATGGAGTTCCTATATCTATTATCACTGACAGAGGTGCTCAGTTCACAGCGAACTTCTGGAGATCTTTTCAGGAAGTATTAGGGACTCAGCTGAGCCTGAGCACAACTTTCCATCCTCAGAGTGACGGACAGGCCGAGCGCACTATCCAGACGCTTGAAGATATGTTGCGGGCCTGCGTTATTGATTTCAGAGGTAGCTGGGAGGATCACTTGCCATTGATTGAATTTTCTTATAATAACAGCTACCATTCCAGCATCCAGATGGCTCCGTACGATGCTTTATATGGTAGGAAATGCAGGTCACCTATCGGCTGGTTTGATATTGGCGAGACAGAATTAATCGGCCCAGATATGATCCAGCAGGCCGTTGATAAGGTGAAACTTATTCGGGAATGACTATTGGCAGCCCAGAGTCGACAAAAATCATACGCTGACAAACGGCGTCGTCCTTTGGAATTCCAGGTTGGTGATTGGGTATTTCTGAAGGTATCGCCTATGAAAGGCGTAATGCGGTTCGGCAGAAAGGGTAAGCTTAGTCCGCGTTATATTGGGCCTTATCTGATCGTGCGGAAAATTGGAAATGTCGCCTATGAGTTAGATTTGCCATCTGACTTGGAAGCGGTACATCCAGTATTTCACGTCTCTATGCTTCGTAAGTGCATCGGTGACCCTTCCAGAATATTCCCTGCAGATGATATTCAAGTGACGGAGCAACTATCGTACGAGGAGCAGCCTGTATCTATTTTGGATCGTCAGGTACGGAGGCTCCGTAATAAGGATGTAGCCTCTGTTAAGGTACTGTGGCGGAACGAGAATAGGGAGGAAATGACATGGGAGGCCGAAGAGGAAATGAAGAAGAAATACCCTCATCTGTTCCCTATGCCCACAGGTAACCTTGAATCCCTACTTAATTTCATTTTAATACCAATCGTATGTCATATGTGTTGTCTATAATTAGAAACTCCCCCAAGTTATTTTCCAACCCTATAAGATTAATTTTACATTCGAGGACGAATGTTCTAAAGGGGGGGAGGATGTTATATCCCGTGTTTTCACACGTTTGGAAAAATTCGATAAATATTGGATTCTTGAGATATAAGGTTAAATTTGATAGTTTGTTGAACATAAGAGTTATGTATGAAAGAATATTATCGTGGAAGTGTGGGATAAGGCTAAGGGCAAAACGTGGAATTTCGGAAATTTGTTTCGGGAATTGCAAAAATAAAATTTGTAGCCATTTGGGCTTGCAAAAATAAGAAGCACAATGAGGCCCATTTCTTGATATGGCCCAAACCCATGCCTTTAAGATATTTCCCATGTGCTAATTAGTGAATATTAGTCTTTAACTCTTAAGAAGGTTCAAGAGAAAAATAAGACAAGGAAAGAAAAACAAGAACAAGAGCAACACTAGAGACCATTTCGGGTTTGGCATAGAAAAATTACCCCCTCCAAATCTTGCCTCCAAAATTATTTTCTTGTTGGAATCCTACTAATTCTAGGTCCCTTCTCAACTTGGTGTAGTTGGTTTGGAAGAAGGAGGTCTTGTTCCTTCAAGTTGACCTTATATTCAAGTGAAGAAGATTGAGTAAAAAGGTAAGAATTTATCCCTTATTATTGTGTTATGAAGTCTTGTTTGTGTTGTAGTATGTAGAAATGAGTTGATTGTGTGAAGAAATGGAAGTTTGCAAAGTGGGTGTGTGTTATAGCTATATGGCCGTGAGTATGTATATGTTGTATAGCCACAATGTATAGAATTCATGTTATATCTTAGTTGTGGTTGTGTGAAATGCATATAGGAATTGAAAGTTGCATGAATTTAGTTGATGTTGATAGAAGGGCATATGGCCGTGTACTATGTAGAAGTTGGAATGGAATAGATTAAGTTTGTTTAGTATGTTAGTTGTGTTATTGAGATTCTTGTAATGTAAATGAAGTTAGAATGATAAAAGTTTGTATCGAAATGAAATATGGAAGCTTATGTCGTTTTAGTACGATTTTATGACATTATGAAAATGAAGTTATTAGGTTGCTAATTATGACAAGTATTGATGAACTTGGAAGAAGGAAACATGTTATGAATACGTATGCCAAAGATTAGGAGTTTTGGATAAATTATGACTATGGCGGAAAGTTGTATATTATGTATATCGAGTGTATAACTTAAGGAAAATGATATGAAATGTCTCTAAATCTATATTGTGATGATCTTGAGTGATAATGGATGTGAAATCAATGATGTTAGTTTGAAAGTTTGGGTTAGAATGAAGGTTATGTCAACTTGTGAGAAAAATGACTAGTTGAAGGATAATTGTGTTTTTAATGTTCTTTGTTGATGTTGATGTTGTTGTTTGGGTTGTTGTTGATTGATTTGGCCGAGTTGAATTCTCGGGGGTGCTATATGTATAGGGGAAGTGCTGCCAAAATTTCGGTAGACAAATAAGAGTTGAATTGAACTTGTAGCATCTATAACCTACAATTGGTAAATGTGACCATTTGCAGATTTTCGACGAAACGGAGAGTGAGCTTGGATAGGCTTAAAAAGCTCAAAAGGTATGTAAAGCTACCCCGATCCTTCTTTTGGCATGTCTAAGTGTTTTAGGATCGGATTCGGGCCTCAAAAGACCTTCTTGGCCATCGGAATCCGCAAGAGAAAATCTCAGTTTTTCCTTCAGTAGAATTGAACCATTTTGATATGCTTTCCTGAAATTATGCAAACTTTCTCTAAACTCCTTGAAAAGCTATAGAATGTCCGTAGAACCTTTATAGGTGACCCCATAAGCTTAAAGGGCGTAATTTGAGCCCACCGCCTTGCTTGTTCCGAGGTGGGCCCGCTATTCCCGGTTTTGCCCTTAATGTACTAAAGTCTCCTTTTCGAACGATTTTTGAAAGAAACGTTTCGACTACCCTTTTTATTACCTAACGAATATGGTTTTAAATATTCTATTAAGTCTGATAAATTATTTTGACACTCGGAACGACTTCAGGAAGGTTATGCTTCTGTAATTTATTATGATGTCCGAAATGCTTTTATTATGATCCCGTCTGACTTCATTGGATGTGTTTGTCATTAATATGCCTCATCGAGTCTCTGAAAATATTTATGATATTTTAACTGCATTTAGTTTCTCACTACTCTATTCGTGGCTGCCCCAATGATTCCCACACTGAGCCCGGGCCAGGATATGTTGTCAAGCGTAATCCCCTGCATTGTTCGCCGTGCCTCGATGTGAGGGGGCAGGTATACGCGTACATGGGTTTGTGGAGTATGTTGTGCCATGTACGTTTGTTCTGATATGATTTACTATGGCCATCTGATATGACATATTGTGTTATGGGGTTATGCCCCTATTCTGATTCTTCTGTGTTGTGGCACCAGCGTCGGGAGGGTGACCACGTTCTGTCTGCCGAGTCCCTTGGCAGGGGCCGGATTTGATAAGACATATGTTTCTGTACACACTCCGCATGTTTTGAAAATATATATTTGATACCTTGTATTTTCTGTTTACTTTCTGTACATTCTATACCAGTTATGATTTTGTTTCTGCAACTCAGGCTTTGCATATTCAGTACATATTTCGTACTGACCCCCTTTCCTCGGGGGCTGCGTTTTCATGCCGCGCAGGTACTGACGACAGGTTTGTCGATCCGTCTGTCTAGGATATCTTTTCCGCCATTTGGAGCGCTCTTTTATTCAGAGCCATCTTTTGGTACAGTCTGTCACTTCTATATGTGTATATTCTCGTTCATGGGTACGGCGGGGCCCTGTCCCGCCATATGATTCTGTTGGTCCATTTAGAGGTCTGTAGACATGTTTGTGGGTTGGGATCTTTCTGTACAGATATGTGTATGTGTTGTGTTTGGGCGATCCCTTTCGTCGCGGCGGCCGGTCCGCATATATTTAGATGTTGCTTTGTTGGCCCTGTGAGGCCTTTGTTGGTATTTTCTGCGTGCAGGGTATTTGGGATAGTCCGTAAAACAAAGGAAACTCTGCCGAAATTTTTCTGGAAATTATCGAAATTTAGAATAAAGCCTTGTTGGCTTCTGCCATATACTAGAATGCGTTTCAGTGCCCAGATCGGGCACTAGTCACGGCCTACGGGGTTGGGTCGTGACAAGGTAAGTGCTTGCGTGACTTAGTCGAAATGGGTCGTGACAGGTCCATATACCCACCTGCAATGCCAGATCTCCAGATCACATCGGGTCTCAGCTATGTTGGCTATGATATTATCATCACTCCGTCCATGTACCATAACCAATATCCGGCCTCTTAGGCCCCTATCTTGCATATTCATCAATCAAATGCTAATAACACCATGAAAGTATGAATGGATATGCGTACACCTTGTAAATGCTTAATAACAGGTCAATGTCAATTATATAAGTCCTTTTCGTAGTTTAGATGAGATATGGAGTAATGAATGCAAATCAAGTCGTTATTCATATTTATTCACCCAATAGTGGTCATCATAGCCCAAATTAACAGCAATCATACCAACCTAAATGGATTTATAACCACCATTCCTCATGGCCTGAAGGCTAAACACATAATCTCCATCCCAATTCATATTTCGTTCATGTTTTAGTTACCATACAGATGCACCGTTACCCACACAAGTGCTCGTCACCTCACGAATCTGGGACTCCCGATTCCCCATTATGTTTCTTATTTAGATTAACCAACACATTACACTATATAAAGGGTCTAGTAAGTCTTAACTTGCCTGAATCTGAAGCCGAAGAGTAACTCCACAGACTTCCCCTTTCTTTGAGCTTCCGAACGAGCCCAATCTATTCAATCACGATATCTACATGGAATACGAGTCGAACAATACCCATAAAGCCATATAAGGAATTCAGGTTTAACAAGTCAACCTAAGACGCCGTCCCAAACCTCGAAGGTGAAAATGGTAATTTATCGTGAAATCGGGTTCAACATAGTTAAAATAATATTCTAGGAGGTCACACTTATCCAACAATACCCATATTTCTATACTTTAGTCCGGATTCCAAAAATGAACCCAAAAAGGCAACCCCAGCCCCACAAGGGTAAAACTTGAATTTAAGCATAAAATCATATTACCCATTTGCATGGAAACCCTCAATTTACTACTTAGGAATCATGACTAGAATCATACGTAGATGGAAGGAATAATTAATGATCACTTTAATAAAGCTTTAGAACTTACCCCAATGAAGAAATTTGCAAATAGCACTTGATTTCACCTTAATCCGAGCTCTATAGCTTCTAAAACGAGTTTAGGAAAGTGGAACTTGAAATGGGGGTTTTAAATTAGCCAAGCTATGAATTGGCCTTCATGATCATGAGGCCCATAATTGCGATAGCGAGGCATTAAACCCGACCCAGCCCATATATCTGTTACGCGAATGCAAGAAGAAAGTCTCGATCGCGGTCCTTTCGGTCCCCACTTCTCGCGAACCTGAGACTTCCTTCGCGATCGCGTAGCAATAAACTAGATACCTGAACACCAGAAAATCTGGTTTCCTGCAAAACCCAAACCAACACACGGAACTTGGTCGAGCACTCGAAATTCCCAAAAAAGGTCATCTTGACCCGAGGTTGACCAAGGTCAACTCCAAGACATAAAAATCCTAACTTTCCAACCAAATACCCAAATCACACCCGAACTCCTCGGGACCCAAACAAAAGGCTCGACTAGGTTAAATCATGTTCTGGATCTAATGAAAGCGACAAAACTCTCAAAATGACTAATTTACCCTCGATGTTCAATTTGGTCAAATATTTGTTACACTTCAGAAAATTTCACGTCGTTTGTGTCATAAGAAAACTAACGTAAGCCTGGAGAGCCATGGAACTCTTGTAAGGTTAAGGAAGACCTTTAACAAGTATTAAGCATGTAACCGAAGGTTTCGGGATCAAGCGAATCAAAGAAATTAAGTTTGTCGAAACTTTGGAAAAATTTGGCAGAATTCTGAACAATACTTTTGGTCCAACTTTGCGGAGGTATATCTTTTAGAATATGAGGAGTTATGGAATGCAAAACCTATGTCAATTAGAGTTAAAAGAGTCTTCCTTCCAATGCAACTGACAAATAACAAATCTGAGAAGTACGATACCTAGTACGGCCTATACAAAAATGTACGATTTCAAGTACAGACCATATCTCGTAAGCAGAATGTTGGATTTTTAAAGGCCCAGGTACGACCCGTACATTCTGGGCATACTTTGAGGCTGTGGCCGATCTTGCAATGTTTTAAATATGTTTTTGGGGTTTGTTTTACTCATTTTTCTCTAAAAGCTCGACCCTAAGCTCTCTCTAAACCCCTAAACACTTCATAAAGGTTCAAAGGTGAACTCAAGCTTAATCAGCTCAAATCCAAAGGGAAAAGGGTGAAGACCACAAGAAAGACATCTTTATGATGTTGTGTTGCTATTGAGGGTCGTTGTAAGAAAGATATAGCTTGGATTTCGACTTGAAGATTCTGTGGAAGGTAATTATATTGTGTTATTGCTTGTGTTTAAGGTTATATAGCTATTAGATAAGCTAAAGGGATTGATTATACATGAACTAGTGCATGAAGTTGCTAATGAGGATAATTTTACACATGAATTGTTTTCTTGATATGTATGTATGATTTAAGGCTTGATTTACTAGTGAATGAATTTGTTATCATGTTGAGGAATCTTAAGTTAAAGTAACAAGTTGATAAAGGTTGATATGGGATATACAGGTTCCAATCCGATCTTGCCGCTCGTTGTGAAGTGCTAATGACTTGTTGTTGAATGGCATCTTGTTATTGGCATTTGTGTTTGCTGTATTTCTGTTGTTGTTGTTGTTGACATAAGATTTTAGGGAGGCTCTTGTTATAGGGGAGATGCTACCCAAATTTACATAAACGAGCTGCTACCTTAAGTTACGGACTTACCTTTTACTTAAGCATTGATTGTAGATCTTCTTGTATTGTAGATTGAATGGAAATTGTTTGCAGGATTACTTGTGAGTTATTGACGACTCAGCGAAATAAGGTATGTTAAGGCTAATCCTTCCTTCGTTTGGCATGTTCCAAGTAAACGAAACGTAAATGAAAGTCTTATCAATATGACTCCATTCTTAGTAAGCAAGAACATCTAAGTCCACTTCCTTATGAGTTTATTCAAGTATATTATGAATCGGCTTCTAAGTCTTGTTGAAGCTCATGGTAATAATGTTAGTCTTCATAATGTTATTGGGGGTGTGACGACCTCACGTCACTCAAAGGAAGTTCTAAAGGTCCTAAAGTAGTCCCCTAATCCTTTTGTAATTTTCTAAGAGTAAGATATGATGTTATATTCATACACATAGTATGTATACAAGCTTGAATATAGTACCCCAGTTACCATCGAGCTACGATTGGTTGGGCAGGCATTATGTACCACCGAGTGACGGCTGGTTGGGCAAGTATGCATCTCTAGTTACCACCAGGTTATAGCTAGTTGGGCAGACACATATTTACGATTGGGTTATAGCTAGTTGGGCCGACACACATTTACCACCGAGCTTTGGCCAGTCGGCTAGTTATGTCATATGTATTTACCATCAGACTACGGCTGGGTGGGTAGTTACCACTTATTAGTTGGGCAATCAGCATCACGATGATGAGGTAGCCAGTACTGTTGCATTGTAGGTATATATATATATATATATATATACATACATATGAGATTGTAGTAATGTGCATGTTAGGGCCCACGGCGGCAAGTCAGAGTTTACAGGTTGATTCTTATCCCTTTAATTGATAGTATTTTATTGTTATGTTACATTCCTGCCTTACTTACTCGGTACATTCTTTGTACTGATATACCGTTTCCTGGGGGCGTTGTGTTTCATGCCACGCAGGTGTAGATAAGCCAGGCAAGGATATTTCATGGTAGGTTGCCTCCAGATATCAACTTTTGGTTAATGAGCTTCATGTCTTTCTAGAGTATTGCCGAATCAGTGTTCAGTATATGTGTTTTGTATTATGGGTATGTCGGGGGCCGTGACCTAACTTATATACTATGGATGTGTCTTCTTAGAGGATTTGCAAATAGTATCCTGTGTATAGTTTTAGTTTTGTGACGGTCTAGTTGGCTTGGGTATTATGACTTATGTCCTAAGTTTCGTTATAATATATTTATATATGTATATGTATATATATCTAAACACACACACACATATGTGTGTGTGCGTGTATGCATATGTATATATATATATATATACACATATGCATACACGCGCGCACACACACACATACACACACACACACATATATATATATATATATATATGTGTGTGTGTGTGTGTGTGTGTGTGTATGTGTCCTTGAAGGGCCCAAGATAAGCCTAATGATAAAGAAAAAGTAAAGTACATAGCGCTCGGTTGAGTAGGCCCAGGGTGCCGGACATAACCCACCGGTTTGGGTCGTGACAAACTTGGTATCAGAGCAGTTCTGCCCTAGGGTTGTTTGCAAGCCGTTTCTAGTAGAATCTTATTTATAAATGTGTTGTGCACCACGTTATATAAATAGGATATTTAGGAATTGGTTGCCCTTCTTTCTTGATACTAGATCATGCACTACAGCAGAGCCGTAAGGAACGAAATTCTTGACACTAATCCTTGAATGTGATATAGCTAAAAGATGACTGGTAAGACGACAAGTGATCTGAGGGCTACGGGGGCAGAAGAAAGTGACTCCTATGAGACAAACCCATCGGAGGATATGCCCTCTATTGGGACGGACCCATCTAAGATCATATCTTCTATGGAGGCAAACCCGTTGGAGATTCAGGGTGAGTCAACACTGCAGATATCGTCAACTTCAATGATTGTAGAGGAGCCAGGAAGATCTCTGGTGTTGCCAGTTTCACCTTTGGCGCTACCTGGGAAAGGAGCAAGGAGGATAATGTCGGGAATTGATTCCCTAGCTTCGTATTATGGTACATCATCAGAGGATGTGGAGCCTTCCGAGAGGCCGAGGAGGTTGCCGTTGGGGAATTCGGTTAAGCAAGACTTGACGGTATCTATGGAACAAAGTTCGAATGAAGGTGATAGCCAGGCTAGGAGGGTCAGTATATTTGGTACGTTTATAGAACTTCTGGGTGGAGATGAACAGGCAATGAAGGGACAACAAGAAGAAGAATTTCCCCAGCTCATGCTAGAACGATTCTTTCCAGATCAAGGCTCCAGAGTAGGGCCGTGGAAGGGTTTGCGTCCTTCAGAATCTTAGGACTAGAGCAACTGATGATGGAAGGGATATCTATCGCCTTGATAAAATGTTAGAATTCAAGAGTATGATTATGAACTTTTTAAGATATGCAACGATGATAAGTCATAAGGCTCTGTTGGTTATATTAAGAAAAATAAACAAAATCTACAGCAAGGCGACATGTTAAAATTGTGAGTATATCGATAAAGCGATACAGGTATGTTATGTTTGTAAAGCGACGGTACAATTAAAAAAGATATGCTAATTATAGAGAATGACAGAAAGAATATGAATAGGACATAGTTCGGTAACAAAAGTTCATTGGTTTGGTTATTAACAATGGATGTTAAGAGAATGTATTAAGGAATGGACGACCTATGATTTATCAAGACGAGAACGAATGTGGTCTACAATAGAGGTATGATGACCCAACAAAACCGATATTATATGCCCGACAGGAGTTTAGTGTGCATACAAATTGGAACGGTAAATGTTACAAAGAAAGTTCTATAAAGTTCTTGAGAGAACCAAGGACAGATTGTAAGAGTAGATCATCATTTGAGGACGAGTGTTTCTAAGGGGGGAAGGATGTTATACCTCGGAAAGTTTTGCATCGTTTATGTCATAAGAAAGCTAAAGTAAGCCCAGAGACGCCATGAAACTCTTGTGAGGTTAAGGAATACCTTTAACAAGTCTTAAGCATGTATCCGAAGGTTTTGAGATCAAGAGAATCGAAGATATTAAGTTTTCCGAAACTTATGGGAAAATTAGGCAGAATTCTGAATAGGATTTTTTGTCCAATTTTGGGGCGATGTATCTTCTAGCATATAAAAAGTTATGGAATAAATAACCTAAGTAAATTCAAGTTCAGAGAATCTTCTTTCCAATGCAACTGACATATTACAGATCTGAGAAATACGCTGGTAGGTACCGCCCGTACAAAAAGGTACGATTTCAAGTACGGACCATACCTCGAAAGTAGAATGTTGGGTTTTTGAAGGCCTAGGTAAGACTCAAAAGTACGGTCGTACATGGAAGTATGGCCCATATATTCTGGGCCTACTTTGAGGCGGTGGCCGACCTTGCAATGTTTTTAATACATTTTTAGGGTTTGTTTTACTCATGTTTCTCTAAAACCTCGACCATAGTGTCGTCCTGAACCATGGCCTAGGAGTAACACGACACTCGTTATCTGACTGCATGTGACTGAGCGAACCTCATCGCTTGCTGAATCAACATGGGGTATAAACTTGAGCGGAATATAACATGAAAGATGATGAGTCTCAACAAAACATGAGAAGTCATAATATTTAATAAAATACTTGTATAAAACATGAATGCAGAACTATCGTAAGGCGAGCCAAAGATGGCTACACAACTCTGAGTATCTGACATAACTGACTGACTAGTCTATGAAACCTCTATCATGAATATGAACTATAAAACATACTTGTTGGGACAAGGCCCCCATCATACCTTAACTTTCTTAACATAACATGAAAATAATTAAGGATAACACCCCGAATAAGATGGGCTCACCAACAAGCTGATACGAGCAAATCCTATTGAGCAGATGCGTCGTCCTGTAAATCCATACATGCATCGTGGAATAAAGGCCCCCGAGCAATAGAAAAGGGACGTCAGCACATTGAATGTACTAGTATGTAAAGCAACTGAATAAAATAAGCATGGTACATGGAATAACATGATACGAGCTGAAACTGAACCTTAAACCTGGTCATGAACATGAACATGAATACATATATAAATAGCATGAGTAAATGTATCTATGGGAGAGCATTAGTATAACCGACATGTCACCACCATGGTAGTACATGGCGTCTGATCTCTGCCCGATCAGTTAAGCCGTCCTGCACCTTGCCGGGGTACAAGACGTGAACATGACATGAATAGATCCAAATCCCTCAATGGGGAATAAATGAAGGAATCGTCCTACTAGGCGGAGCGATCCTTATTCTATGTTGGCATACATAGTTTCAGGTATAAAACATTCTCGGTAATCTGTGCAACTCCCAAATACATGAACATGGATATAATTGGCTTAGTAGCCATGAATTATAACTTGCTTGTAAACTTGATTCTTGCTTTGTATTATGACATGAAGGTAATATATAATATAACATGTATGAAAACATGTAGGATTTTCAGGAAATTAAACATAATAGTTCATATCTTACATGTAAGAACCTATGGAAATACAAAGTATGGGTTTTCATGCATTACAGACAGATTCTCAATAACCAAAAGGGACTATTAAGAACACAATAACGAAGCAATCATACAAACATAGTGTATCATGGTACATGTACTTTGGGTTATCATGAACATGGATGAAATCCTAGTTTGATAAGATCTCATGCTTTCATGGAAGAACGTGGCGTGAGGAAGAACAAAGAAGTTCCAACACATGGATAGAAGCCCTACATACCTTTTAGTGCTCCAAAACTTGTAATAGAATTCCAAAAGCTTAAACCTTGAGCCTTGAGATGGGTTTTCTTGAAAACCCTAGGTTAGGAACAATGATTTCCTTATTAGATTACATGAATATATGTTAGAATTGACTTTAAAGGGCTTGAATGGATTACCGTGTTGTTTTGGATAGATGGGAGAAGAAAACCTTCGTGCTGGAGTATTTATACTTAACTGAGTCGAGGTATTATACGGTCCGTATAAAGTTATAGGGTCATTATAAACTGATGGTATTTAACAATGATTAAAATTCCAGAAACTGGAATTTCCCAAAAGTGTTTTACAGACTGAAAGTATGGTCCGTATATTGTTATACGATCACCAAGTAAGGTCCATATAACTTTATACAGTCCATATTAAAGCATTTTAAAAATTTATCAAAAACTGGAATTATCCACCTACCAAATACGGTCTGTACGTACGGACGGGCCGTACAATAATATACGGTCCGTATATCTTGACGTAAAAAAAGAACTTTTGCTGAACTGAGATGAATTTATTTCCCACCGTTCTCATATGGTCTTCTAAGTCCCATATCATGAACGTATCCTAGTTTAATGGTACGAGGTGCTACAATATCTCCCTCTTGGAATCATTCGTCCTCGAATGATGGGTCATGGTTAAGATTGGGACTGGACGAGGCTTGAATACATGAACGTGAAGGAAACTTGACATGAAACATGGAGACTGAATTAACATGACATGGTTACATGGAAACATGAATACTGAGACATGGAACATCGGCACTAGATACATGGCATGAGCCATGACATGTACTATGGGAGCGTTACATTGAGCGTTCTCTGCTTGCTCTTAAAAAAAATGAGGATATCTGGATTTCATGTCCTCTTTGGCTTCCCATGTAGCCTCTTCGACTCTCTGACTCCTCCATAAAACCTTTACTGAGGCAACCTCTTTAGTTCTCAACTTGCAAACCTGACGATCATGAATTGCTATAGAGATCTCTTCATAAGTCAAACCATCCTTAATTGTTATATTCTCAGCAGGAACAACTAACGACAGGTCTCTCACACACTTCCTTAACATGGATACATCGAACACTAGGTGTATAGCAACCAACTCGTGTGGCAATTCAAGCTCATAAGCTACTTGACTGACCCTTCGCAAGATCCTATATCCAATATATCTGGGACTGAGCTTTCCTCTCACGACCCAACCAGAGGGCCATGACGGGCACCCGGAGTTAACACACCGAGCACCTCTAAACATATATCTCATAATCATTCCTGGGTGGACCATAAAGATATCTTGTGGACATCATAATCTATAAGGACAGATATCACAACATAACGACACATCACTATATAATCTTCAACAATTATGTCCATCTTCACCAACCGACAAGGATACTAAAATGTTATACAATGATATGAACCGGTAGGGTTATGCAACGTCTAACTGTACACACATGTCTACAAGCCTTTACATAGAATACAAGCGACCATAAAGACCAATACCAATAGACTACAGCTCCAAAGTAAGTGGAGTGCTCCTGAGAATCTGCTGATAAAGCACCTACGGATCTGATCCATCTCCCTGCCTACCTGCGGGTATGAGTACAGCGTCCACAAGAAAGGACTTCAGTACGAATAATGTTGTTACACCCCGTAGTTTCCTACGTTGAAATTTATAAGTATTGATGGTTGTTTTAAGTACGGTTACTGGAGTTACCTTCAGGATATATGAGATTATATGCGCCAACCCTATGGCTACGAGGGTTTAAGTTCCTATAATAAGCTATGGGAGACTCTGAGGCCAAGCAAATCGAAGAAAATAAATTTGTCAAAAATTTGGAAAAAAGTTGGTAGAATTTTGGGCAGATTTTTAGTCAACTTTGGAGGGGTATATCTCCTAGTATATTAAGAGTTTTAAGGTGTTTCAAAAGCCTAAAATGAAGTTCGTCGAATCTATTTTCAAACGCAATAAACTACTCATCAATATGACATCAGAGTAGAGACTTATGGATGTTACAAATTAGGTTCACGGAGCAGAAACAGGCTGCTACAGTACTCGGGTGCTACAATACCTGACCCAACACACATATAAATATTCGTCTAACCCCTCATTTTTCATCATTTTCACCAGCTTCTCATCCTCCACACTTCTAAAGAGTTCTTGAGTGTTCCATAACTGTCCATAATCTTCCATAATATTCCATAATCCTCTATAATCCTCCATAACCTTCCATAATCTTCCATAACCTTTCCATATCATCAAGAGAGAATATCAACATCAAAACCTCAAAGAAAATTCATGGAAGGTAATTGTTCTTGTTTCTCTTCAAGGTGGTGATGAACTTGATCTTGTAAAGGGGTGAATAGAGTGAAGTTCTTCCACTATAAGATATGTTCTTCCTATTATTTATATGATTAAGATGATGTAAAGGTTTAGCAATTCTTAGAGAGGAAAGAATCATAGGAGAAAAATCATAAAGAGTTGAATTGAAGTTGATAGCCATTAGGTGAGTTTGAAAGAGAATTTTGGATTAATTTGAGACTAAATTAAATATAATTCTTTTATTATGGTATTATGGATGTTGTTATGGTTGGTTGAAAAATTGGACAAATGTCGCGTGTGACATTTTATGGAATATATTGGTGTTGATAATATTGTGGTTGATGTTGGTATTGTTATTGTTGTTGGTTACTGGATTGTGATTTCGGGCTAGGCATATAAACAGGGGAGATGCTGCCCGAATTCTAGCAGATTCTAAAACGATTTCATTTGAATGCTTGAGACAGGTGTACGATATTGAACCTAATGATAATATGGATGGTGTTACACCCCGTATTTTTTTTCGTTAATGCACAGTGAATAGACTAACGAAGGGCACGACGTATACGGTGTTTTAATAAGTAAGAAATAACAATTGATGATTCTAAATGAGATTTCAAAGACATTTGAGGTAGGAGACGAAAGTTGTTAAGGAAAGCAAGGTATATGTTGTGTGTCGGGCAGGATTTATGAGTATCGAATAAATGATGGCTTAATGATGTTTTGCAGAACAGTTATAACGTCCCTTAGAAAGTTAATTAAGTGTTAAACAAGTGCAAAGAAGGTTCCATAAGGATTTGAGATCAAACGAAGTGATGAGAACAAAATCGGAGAAGAGATAGATTATACGACCAATTATACGGTCCGTATAATGGTTCGCAGAATCGTCACACTGAAGGTCCCTCACTGATGGGATTATACGGTCACTTATACGGACTGTATAAATTTATACGGACCGTATAATGTGCCGTATAATGGTCACAAAATGAGTTGTTGCTGGGATAATTTTACGGTCACTTATACGGACCGTATAAAGTTATACGGACCGCATAAGTGTCCGTATAATTTAGTCGGGACAAAATTTCAAGTTTTTAAATAAGGGACCCAAGTTCATTATTTTCATTTCCCATCTTCTCATTTTCTCTCCACACCTCAAGAACCCTTTAGAGCTCTCTCCACTCTTCATCTACAAGAATCCAAGTGAAACTAAGGATCAACTTCATCAAACCAAGAGAAACAAGTGCAAGAAACTCACTAGGGTTCATCTAAGGCAAGAAATCTCATGGGAAGTGGAACTAGGGTTTTGCTCAAGTGAAGTATTTCCACTTAAAGCTCATTCCCACACTATCAAAGGTAAGTTTTATGATCATTCCATGTTATTTAATGTATTGAGAGGTTGAAAGACTTGAATTGTAGAAGGAGGTAGAAAATGGGTTATGAATGTAAGAATAGTGTCATTTTTGAGTAGTAGTTTGGAGTGAATCATGAATATTGATATGTTGTGATTGTAAGTATGCTATAAGTGACATTTAGAATATGGGATAAGCATTATATATGAGAAAACACTATAGTGAACTATGACCACGATTATGGAGGAATTGAAGTGAAATTGTGAAATGTGGATAATGTAGATGAATGATGATTGTTGTTAATAACATAGTGAGTGTTGTTATGGACTTTTGGGAGTTGATATGTAAAATGAGAAAAGTTGTATAAACAAAGGAAATGCTGCCCAATTTTCTCTAGCAGTAGTAAGCACGTTCTTATAATCGTTTAGCTAATGTTAATACGAACTCCCTTGAAGGTAAAGACGTGAGCATTGAAGGAGAACGATCAAGCGGTCGAATAGCTAAAGGAAAAGGTATGTGAGGCTAGTCCCTTCTTTCTAAGGCATGAATCTTATACCATGATCTTCTCTCCTTCTCCATGAATTTCCTACATTCCGGAAAACTAAGAGTCTATGTTCTTGAAAAGCCATATGAGTAAAGATAAGAGATATTATGAACATGAAGATGATGAGTTTAAGTCTAAAGATTCTAGAGTTCACGATATGATGTTTCTACAAAGCTAATGATGTTAACTACGATCCATTGATGTTGTTCGTTGTATACACTCACCTTATATGCTAATTCCTTCAAGGTGAGGCAGATTGCTTATGAATGCTCCATAATGGAATCGGGGGTTCACGACCTTATGTCACCCCGATGAAGTATATTTGTCTTTGAGTTCTATGCAAGCATTATGACAAGTACATGATGATGATATTACACCGCGCCTATATGGTCGGGCAGACACCGCTAAGGCGGGCAGCGTATACACCATGTCTAGGTGGCATGGGCAGACACCACTAGTGGGCAGCATGAGATAGTACCCCGGACGCGGGAGGCCTGGACGCGGGCAAATGATTATTACCCCGTACCTATAGGGTCAGGCAGCTTATATATATGCATACATGATATGATGATGATTATGAAGTAAGCCAGCATGCATTATTTCTTTTATAATTGATAGTCAGTTACAGGTTGCTCTTCATTTGATGCTTCCTTATTTCATTGATGTATTGTTATTGTTGATGCCTTACATACTCAGTACAATGTTCGTATTGACGTCCGTTTTCTTTGGACGTTGTGTTCATGCCCACAGGTAGACAGAGAGGTGATCCAGACTCGTAGAAGCTTTTAGTAGACTTTGAGAGCACCCCATTATTCCGGAGGTGCCATTGATTTATCCTTTTGTATGTATATATATATATATATATATATATATATATATATATATATGTTTTGGGCATGACGGGGTCCTATCCCGTCCATATATCTAGTATTCAAGTAGAGGCTCGTAGATACGCATGTGTGGGTAGAATGGTCTTACGATTTTTCCCACGTGTATATCTCTCTCTCTCTCTCTCTCTCTCTCTCTCTCTATATATATATATATATATATATATATATATATATTTTGTTAGCCGAAGGGCTTATGTATATAAAGGTAATGTTCAAAATGGAAATGGTTTTCCTATGATTTTGAGTATAAGAATAATGAACGAAAGCAAGATGAGTACGATGGGTAATAGTATGTGCGGTGGTTAGCCCCGGGTACCCTTCATGGCCCCTAGTCGGGTCGTGACAAAAGTGGTATCAGAGCAGTTCAGTCCTAGGAGGTGTTTATGAGCCGTGTCTAGTAGAGTCTTGTTTATGGTGTGTTGCGCGCCATACTAATAAACAGGAGGCTACAGGGCATTTAGGAAAAATGACCATTATTCTTTTTATGAGATCGCGCGATAGAGCCGTGTATAAGATTTTCTCCTCCCTAATAGTGTGCTATGATTTCTGAAATGCCGCCCAGAAAGGCAAGATTACAATGAAAAGGCGGGTAGAAAGAGAGCTACCCATGAATGTAAAAGAGGGTGAATCACATAATGAGGCTCCATCTAATGCCTCTTCTACTCCGCCTATTATAGAAGAACAAGAAGGGGCTTCAGCTCCAGCTCCTATGCCTCCGGTTCCTCCACCGGCTACTTCGGGTCAACAACTGACCGAGGCTATTCATATATTGATGCAGTTAGTTGCCGCCCAGGCATAGCAGCAAAATGCGGGTCCAAGTGATTGGGGAGCTAGTACCAGAACCCGTGATTTCATGAGTTTGAATCCTCCGGAGTTTTTCGGGCCAAAGCCGGATGAAGATCCGCAAGGCTTTATTGATGAAATATTGAGGACATTAAAGATTATTCATGCCTCCGAAACTGAATCTGTGGAGTTGGCGTCTAATAGACTCCGAGATGTGGCGGTATTATTCATCATCGGTATCGTTATGCTCGCAACATATCTCTTCTCTTTATCTTGTATGAAACTTCTTATACTTGTAGGCTCATAGACTTCGATACGTAGGAAATCATGAAGAAGAAGGGAATAGCATATCATAGGATTCATGCCTTAGAAAGAAAGGACAAGCCTTACATACCGTTTCCTTTAGCTATTCCACCGCTTGATCGTTCCCCTTCAATATTCACGTTCCTACCTTCGTGAGAAGTCGTACAAACGTTAGTCAATCGATTACTTAAGCGTGCTTACTATTTCTAGGAAAATTTGGGCAGCATCTCCTTTGTTTATACAAATTTCCTCATATAGTATATCAACTCCCAAACGTTCATAACAACATTCACAACATCGCACACGACAATCATTATTTATCTACATTTACCACAATTCACCATTTCCCTTTAATTTCTCCACAATTATGGTTATAGCTCATTATTGCGTTTTCTCATATATAATGCTTATTCCATGGTATAAATGTCATTTATAACATATTCACAATAACAACATACCAACATTCATGATTCACCCCAACCACTATTCAACAATGACACTATTCACTCATTTATGACCCATTTTCTATGTCTTTCTACAATTCAAGTGTATTAGCCTTCCAATACCTTAGAAAACATGGTATGGTCATGAAACATACCTTAGATGATGGATGAACAACCCTAGTGTGGAACTTCTCTTCTTGCACCAAAACCCTAATTCACTTCCCTTGAGTTTTTTGGGTGTAGATGAGCTTTTGCTAGGTTTCACACACTTGTTTTTATGGATTTGGTGTAGTTGATATTGGTTTTCCCTTGAATTCTTGTGGATGGATATTAGAGAGTGCTCTAGAGTTTTCTTGAAGAGGGGAGAGTGGAAATGAAATGAAATTAAATGAGAAAGGGTCCCTTATATTAAATTGAAACTTGTCCCGACCAAGTTATACGGACCAACATACGGTCCGTACATTTTATACGGGCAGTATGTGTGGCCGTATATTTGGTCCAGTAGGTGGTGCTCCTCTTGGCTAAATATAGCGCCTAACATACGGCTAGTATATTTTATACGGTCCGTATGTTGGGTCGTATAGTGCCCAGTTGTTCCGATTTCGTTCTCGTCGACTCGTTTGATCTCCAATCCTTATGGAACCTTCTCAACACTTGTTTAGCACCTCAATTCCAATCTAAGGGAAGTTATCACTCTTCTCTAAGATGTCATTATATCATCATTAATTCGTCGCTCATAATTCTTACCCGACGCACAACATATCCTTTACTTCATTTGTCAAACTTCTTCCTTTACGTCTAATGTCTTCAACCTCGATTAGGATCGTCAAATGCTATCTCTCACTTATCCGAATCATTGTATACCTCATGCTCTTCGCTATCCTATTCACTGTACGCTAACGGGAAATTATCCAAGGTGTAACATTCTCCCCTCCTTTTGGAACATTCGTCCTTGAATGTTAAACACTCGGGAATCCAACGAAAATTTTGCCAGAGTTTCCCCTGTAATATGGCACTACCGTCCTGTCACAACAACCCATAAAAACATTTCCTTATGGGGCCACAACACAATAACAATGTAAATTGGCCACATACGACCAAAAGCATGAAAAGAAAACGTACATACCTTTATAAAGCTTGCATTTTTAGTTCTTAACTCATGTCCTTCATTGATTATGCAGCCTCGTACTACTAACTCAATAATCCTGTAATGGTAACTTCTAAAGTGCTATAACTCATGTCTCAGATATTTTCCTTACATTCACATCTTCATAAAACATATTGACAGTATAGTTTACATGATAAGGGGGTTTTTATTCATAACTAACTTACTCGGTAGCGTAGGTCACTCTCTTGCTTTTTCCAATCGATCCTATCTTTTCTCTATTCTTCAGCAATTACTATCGTGGAGATTCTTCTCTTCACACCCTATTTCCTTAAAACTTGTGTACCATCGTCCTTACAATCCCCTTTAAATCCCATCGGTAGTATTTTTAAAGGTATTTCATATAGATTACAGGTGGTGGATCAATACTATCCTCAAGGATATATATATATATATATATATATATATATATATATATATATATATATATATATATATATATATAAACATTGTTAGTCTCACATATCGTACTTTACCGATTACTGCCGCTACATAGCATAAAACCTCGCAATTCATACTTGTTTAATATGATAAATATTTATTTCTCCTTTCACATTATCAAAGGTGCAAATATACCTGTGACGGCATCGAGAAATGACTCTGGATCCTGTCGCTCAGTTAAAGCATATATACGGGATTGGGTGGCACCTGATGTAGATGCTCCCCCTCTGCCTCTACCACTACCTCGACCTGCTGGAACCGAGAGAGTCGGCCCTCCCGGGCGCACCGAAGAAGAACCAGCCGCTGATCCTGCGGGCTGAACCGCATGCCTACCTCCTCGAAACGGGCACTCTCTAATAATATGACCTGACCGGCCGCACACATAACAAACATCCGAACCCAATCGGCACGGTCCCTAATGTAGCTTTCCACACTGGGTACATTGTGGTATAGATGATCTCCTATGGCCTGAATCACTCCTATACCGAGAACCCGACTCTGTGAAACTCTGATACGGTCCGGGATGACTAGAGAAGTCGGACCCCTAGCCTGCAACTCGTGGAGGTATACTAGTCACCGACTGACCTGAGTGTCTAGAATACGTCTGCCTCGATCCCCTTCTATGGTCGCTATCAGCACCTATGGATCTGGCCCTCTTACCTGGCCCCTGATCCGTATCACGCTCGCCCCTTTGCGGATGTCGTTGCTCTTCTAGATTTTGAGCATGGGCTTGAATGCGGGAAATATCCATCCCGTCTTGCAATGAAGCCGTTAAGCAATCTCTGAACAAATGTGGCCCTAGGCCACTTACAAACCTATGCACTCTATCTCCCATATCGGCCACCATAGCCGGGGCATATCTAGCTAATGAATTGAATTGAAGGCTATACTCCCAGGCACTCATATCTCCTTGTTTCAAATTTATGAACTTATCTGCTCTAGATCGGCGGACGTTGGGTGGCAAACAGTGGCAGATGAAGGAATCTACAAATTCTCTCCAAACCGGAGGAGGCACATTCTCTCCTCTTGATAATACCCAGTTATTATACCATAAGACTGCCACATCCCGGAGTCTATAAGATGCTAAATCCACGGATTCAGTTTCGGAGGCGTGAATAATATTTAATGTTCTCAACATTTCATCAATAAAACCTTGAGAGTCATCATCCGGCTTTGACCCGAAAAACTCCGGAGGATTCAAACTCATAAAATCGCGGGCTCTGGTACTAGTTGACCGATCACTTGGGCCCGCATTTTGTCGTTGTGCCTGGGCGACAACTAGCTGTGTCAATAAGTGGATAGCCTCGGTCATTTGTTGACCCGAAGTAGCCGGTGGAGGTATTGGAGCTGAAGCTCCTCCTTGTTTTTCTACATTGGGCGGGGTGGAGGAAGTATTAGATAGGGCCTCATTATGTGACTTGCCCTATTCTACATTCATCGGAGGCTCTCTTTCTACCCGCCTTTTTGTCGTAGTCTTGCCTTTCCGGGCGGCTGTAGCTTTTCCTTTTTGCGGCAATTCTGAAATCATAACACACTATTAAGAGGGGAAAAATCTTATAAAACAGCTCTATCGCACGATCTCATAAGAAGAAAGATGGTCATTTTTCCTAAATGCCCTGTAGCCTCTTGTTTATTAGCGTGGCGCGCAACACACCCTAAACAAAACTCTACTAGACACGGCTCGTAGAGACTTCCTAGGACTGAACTGCTCTCATACCACTTTTGTCACGACCCGACTAGGGGCCACGAAGGGTACCCGGGGCTAACCACCGAGCACCGCTCATTCTATTACTCGCCATACTCATTTAATGCTCTTTTATCAAATTTATACTCAATTATAAGAAAATCATCTTTCATTTTGAAAACATAATTACTTTCATATACATATGCCTCTCAGCCATCAAAATAATATACATATACATAATAGCATCCTCGTGAGACCATATAACCCACACTGCGTATCTACGAGCCTCTACTAGAGTACTAGACATAGGGACGGGACAAGACCCCGTCGTGCCCAAAATACATACATATATGTATATACATAAAAGTATAAACTCAAGTAGCACCTCCAGAATAATGGAGTGCTCCTGAAAATCTGCCGATAGCTCCTAAAGGTCTGCGCCGTCTCCCTGTCTACCTGTGGGCATGAACACAGCGTCCAAAGAAAACGGACGTCAGTACGAATATTGTACGGAGTATGCAAAGCATGAATGAAATAAACATGGTAGAGAAATCATAAGTCATAAGGTGAAGGCAAAACCTGCGCGACCTTTGTGGATGAATACATTTCATACATATATCATATATATACATAATAGTTGTACATGAAACATCATAGCGTATACATCATTATGTCATATAATTCATCATCGTAGTATCTTATCTACTCGCACACATAAAACATTATCCGTATTCGGCCACGTGGGGGCTCGACCATATCCATATTCGGCCACGTAGTGGCTCGACAGTATCCGTATTCGGCCACGTAGTGGCTGGATAGTATCACATACATATCTTCCGTATTCGACCACGTAGTGGCTCGACCATATCACATACATCATAAACAGGGATCGGTATATCTCATCATCATCATTGTCATCACATACATCTTATAAGCGTATCGTAACCTTTCATTTATGCATACATTTAAATTTAAATACAATCTATGAAAGTTACATCATATTCGTAGCATGGACTTCGTGTGAATATCGTAGGATAGACTTTATAATCTCTAGGCTTAAGCTCAACATTACCACTACCGTGTATATAGCATATCTCGTACCTTTATCTCATATGAAATCTTCTATGAACATAGACTCGCAACTTTGCAGAACATTGGTCATAAGACGTGCATTAAGGCTTATGGACAATCTATAACAATGTCGGGGTGACATAAGGTCGAGAACCCCCGATTACATTATGCAGCATTCATAGGTATTCCGCCTCACCTTGAAGGAATTAGTATATAAGGTGAGTGTATACAACAAGTAACACCAATAGATTATAGTTAATGTCGTAAGCTTGGTAGAAACACTATACCATGAACTTTAGAATCTTTAGACTTATGTTTATCATCTACATTATCGTGCTCATAACATGCCTCTTACCCTTATCCCACGTGGCTATTTATGATCATAAACTCTTAGATTTTCGGAAGGTAGGGAAGTCATGGGGAGGTAGGGAACATAATATCATGGGAGTTACATAAGCATCATTAACTTTGTAAGAATGTCACATCCTGAACTTTAGGACTTTCAGACTATTATTCATCATTGGTATCGTCATGCTTGTAACATATCTCTTCTCTTTTTCTTGTATGAAACTTCTTATATGAACTTTAGGACTTTCAGACTATTATTCATCATTGGGCGGCATCTCCTTTGCTTATAAAACTTTCCTCATATAGTATATCGACTCCCAAACATTCATAACAACATTCACAACATCACACACGACAATCATTATTTATCTACATTTACCACAATTCACCATTTCTCTTCAATTTCTCCACAATTATGGTTATAGCTCATTATCGCGTTTTCTCATATATAATGCTTATTCCATGGTCTAAATGTAATTTATAACATATTCACAATCACAACATACCAACATTCATGATTCACCCCAACCACTATTCAACAATGAAACTATTCACTCATTTATGACCCATTTTCTATGTCTTTCTACAATTCAAGTGTCTTAGCCTTCCAATACCTTAGACAACATGGTATGGTCATGAAACGTACCTTAGCCGATGGATGAATAACCCTTGAGTGGAACTTCTCTTCTTGCACCAAAACCCTAATTCACTTCCCTTGAGTTTTCTTGGTGTAGATGAGCTTTTGCTAGGTTTCATACACTTGTTTTCATGGATTTGGTGTAGTTGATCTTGGTTTTCCCTTGAATTCTTGTGGATAGATATTAGAGAGTGCTCTAGAGTCTTCTTGAAGAGAGGAGAGTGGAAATGAAATGAGAAAGGGTCCCTTATATTAAATTGAAACCTGTCCCAACCAAGTTATAATGACAAACATACGGTTCGTACATTTTATACGGGCCGTATGCGTGGCCGTATGTTTGGTCCAGTAGGTGGTTCTCCTCTTGGATAAATATACGGCCTAACATATGGCTAGTATATTTTATACGGTCCGTATGTTGGGCCGTATAGTGCCCAGTTGTTCCGATTTCGTTCTCGTCGACTTGTTTGATCTCCAATCCTTATGGAACCTTCTTGACACTTGTTTAGCACCTCAATACCAATCTAAGGGACATTATCACTATTCTCTAAGATGTCATTATATCATCATTAATTCGTCGCTCATAATTCTTACCCGACGCACAACATATCCTTTACTTCTTTTGTCAAACTTCTTCCTTTACGTCTAATGTCTTGAACCTCGATTAGGATCGTCAAATGCTATCTCTGTTACACCTCAAAAAATTGTATGTTGGTACGCAAGTGTATGAACTATTGAGGAATACGAGTATACGATATTTCCATAAGTAAGAAACATCATTTGATGACCCTAAGTGAGATTTCCAGGGCATTCGATGTTAGACGAGAAAGTTGGCTAAGATGAGGCAAGGCATACGATAGGTATCAGAAAGGAAATACGAGTAACGAGTTACCAAGGCCTTAATGATGACTTGGAGAAGAGTGATAATGTCCCTTAGATTGGTATTGAGGTGTTGAACAAGTGTTTAGAAGGTTCCATAAGGATTGGAGATCAAACGAATCGACGAAACGAACTTCGGAACCACTGGGGTTATACGGCCAAACATACTGGCCGTATAAATTATGCGGTCCGTATAATCAGCCCAGAAAGGCAAAAGTTTCTGGACCAAATATACGGCCAGACATACGGTCCATATAAATTAGACGGACCATATGTTGGTTCGTATAAGTGGTCGGGGCAGATTTTTGGTGCATTAAATAAAGGGACCAAGGTTATTTCATTTCACTTCTATTTCACACCCCTTCTCTCTAAAACATCTCTCTACATATTCCACAAGAATTCAAGGATATTTGGTGATCAACAACATAAACCAAGTGAATCAAGTGCAAGAAACCCATCAAAGATCATTCCAAGTCAAGAAATCTCATGGAGGTAAACTAGGGTTTTTGCTCAAGTGGAGTATTATCAACCAAGGCTTGTTCCTACAACATCTAAGGTAAGATTCATGATATTTCTATGTTGTTTAAGGTATTTAAGAGTTGAAATAATTGGATTGTAGAAAGGTATGGAAAAATGGGTCCTGAATATAGAATAGTGTCATTTTGAGAAATAGTTCGAATCGCGTTATGGCTCTTGTTTTATTGTGCTGTAAATATGTTATAAATGATGTTGAGAACATGAGATGAGTAATGTACGTGAATGGACATAGTTGTGTGTTATAGCCATAGATGTGAGCGATTGAAAGCAAATTGAGAAATGTGGATAATGTGGATGAATAATAACTATTGTTATGGTATTGTGAATGTGTCGTTGACGTTTGGGAGTTGATATACGTTATGGAGGAATGTCGTATAAATAAAGGAGATGCTGTCCGCTTTTCTCTAGCCTTAGCCATATATGCTAGCTATCGATTCTAATGATAGTATGAATTCAATGAAGGTAGAAACGCTAGCATTGGAGGAGAACGCACAAGTGTAGAGTAGTTGAACAGAAAAGGTATGTAAGGCTAACCCATATTTCATAAGGCATGTTTCTTTGGCCAAACGTCTAAATTTTCTATGGGACTATGATATCCTTCAAATGATTTGATCTTCCGAGCTTGTAAGCTCACGATTCATGATTCGCTACGATTGTACTAAATCCCTCGTATGACCAGTGGTCTTATAGAGATAGATGTGGTGAATGACGATAATAGTGATAACAATATTGATGACGACTATAATGGTAATAATGATGACGATAACGATGACGATTATGATAATGATGCTAATAGTAAAGATGCTTATGGGCTATTATGTGTATGTATCTACGTATGACTATTATGGGACCCCGAGCTTTTGAGGCCGGGTAAGATATGTAAATAAGGATGTATATGATTACGTAACGCGCGCACACCTCTGCAGATGGTACGGACAACCCAGACGCCTTGGTAGGGCCAGGTAGTTGTAACCCTGAAGCCTTGGTAGGGCCAGGTATGTGTAACTTTGAGCCTTGGTTGGCCAAGTATGTATGAAACACCGACCCTGCATGGTCGAGTATGCTATGTAAATGCTATGTATATGATATGATTATGTATATGATATGGATATACTTATGAAAGCGAACATGATATGATATGAATGCGAATAAAGGTGTGTATACGAATATGAGTACAGATATGGAACGGATACAGATACGGATGTTTGTACGAAAATACGCATTAGAAACGGAAAGATCCTATGTAAGGCAAGTAAGTGCCCATGACGATGATAGTGCTATCTCCCATTCTATGCTACTTCTTATGTTGCTATTCATGCTTCTATATTGATATTGATCATGCTTTACATACTCAGTACATTCTTCGTACTGACGTCCTTTTGTTTGTGGACGCTGCGTCATGCCCACAGGTGCACAGGGAGACAGGCTTGATCCATAGCTGCTTTCTCAGAGATTACATAGTAGAGCTCCATTTCATTCAGAGCCATGGCTTTTGGGTACTTATTCTTTTGTGTATATAATTATGGGCATAGCGGGGTCCTGTCCTGCTTATGTGATATGTTATACTCTTCTTAGAGGCTCGTATACATGTGTATATGGTTAGATGTGTCTGGCCTTGTCGGCCTATATTTTGTATATTATTTTGATAGCCTTGGCGGCTCATGTACATTGACGTGGTATAGATGCCAACCATGATATGAAAGCATTGTCGTCCAATGGGACTAGTATGAATGATCAATAGAAATGTATGCTTAATTCTGTGGCTTACCTAGATCTAAGAGTAAGAGTAAGCTAAGGGGTGCCCGGGTGGGCTAGCACCGGGTGCTCGTCGCGGCCCTCGAGATGGGTCGTGACAAAAGTGGTATCAGAGCAGTTCAGTCCTAGGGTGTGTGTACGAGCCGTGTCTAGTAGAGTCTTGGTTATGGGTGTGTTGCGCGCCACACTTATAAACAAGAAACTGCGAACATTTTTGGAATAAATGACCTTATTTCTTCATAAGAATCATGCTATAGAGCTATGGTATAAGAAATTCTTGTTCCTTAATCGTGTGTTGTCTGTTTCAGAAATGCCTGTAAAGAGAAAGGCTACAGCAGCCAAAAAGGGCAAGACGGTGGCAGAAAAGTGGGCTGAAAGAGCACCGCCACCGGTAGTAGAGGAAAGTGAGTCTCAAAGTGCGGCTCAATCTCAGTCCTCCCAATCAGTAACTATATTAGAGGAGTGCGAGGGAGCCTCAGCCCCAGCTCCAGCACCCCCAGCTCCTCCGCTGGATGCTTCGGGACAAGATGTGAAAGAGGCCATACATTTGTTTACCCAGTTGGTTGCTGCTCAGACTCAGCGGCAAAGTACAGGGCAGGGTAATAGGGCTGTTAGTGCAAGAGCCCGTGATTTCATTACTTTGAACCCTCCGGAATTCTTTGGGTCAAAGCCGGAGGAGGACCCTCAGGATTTCATCGATGGTATGTTGAGGAAGCTTCGATTGATACATGCTTCGGACACCTAATCGGTCGAGTTAGCGTCGTATAGATTGAGAGATGTCTCGATCCAATGGTACACAGTTTGGATGGCTTCACGGGGAGCCAATGCACCTCCCCCGGTATGGAAAGAGTTTGTTGATGCTTTTCTTCAACATTATATGCCTCCAGAAGTTCACCGAGCTAGAGCCGATAAGTTTTTAAATTTGAGGCAAGGTAGCATGAGTGCTTTAGAGTATAGTCTCCGCTTTAATTCCTTTGCTAGGTATGCTTCGGCCATGGTAGCGGATGTGGGAGACCGGGTACACCGACTTGTGAAAAGGCCTAGGGCCACATTTGATGGATAGATGCTTGACTGCGTCCCTTCAGGACAATATGGATATTACACGCATTCAGGCTCATGCTCAGAACTTAGAAGAAAACCTACAGCAGCAGAGAAGTGAACGCGAGCAGGATAGGGGTCATGGTAAGAGGGCCAGATCTTTAGGTCCGATGAGTGACTTTAGAGGTGGGCACAGGCAGCAGATGTCAAGGCACTCAGGCTATTCTATGACTAGTGCGCCTCCGCGGTTTTCAGGCCAGAGATTCGACAGATCTACTCGTTCGGGGCCGAGTCAGAGTTATTCGGGGTCTTAGTTCAGAATGATTCAGGCAAGTCAAGGCCGCCCGTACTGCGATGTTCCCAGTGTGGGAAGTTACATTGGGGTCGATGTCGATTGGGTTCGGATGTTTGCTATTCATGTGGTCTACCAGGCCATATCATGCGTGATTGCCCCTCAGTTCATGGTAGAGGTAGGACCCAGCCTTCAGGGTCGATAGCCGGATCTTCAGCATCTGTACGCCCTATGGGGCCAGGTTCACATGCGCCAGTCGGCTATGGTAGAGGTAGAGGAAAAGCTCCCAATTCTAGCGGTCCTCAGCACCGCGTTTATGCTTTGGCTGGATGCCAAGATCTTGAGTCTTCCCCTGACGTGGTCACATGTATATTATCGGTATTCTCTCATGATGTATATGCTTTGATTGATCCAGGCTCCACCTTGTCATATGTTACTCCGTATGTTGCGGGTCGATTTAGAGTCGAACCGGAGTCGATTAAACCTTTTGAGGTGTCTACACCCGTGGGTGAATCGGTAATAGCTAGCCGAGTATATAGAAATTGTGTAATTATGATTTGTGATCGTCGTACCATGATTGATTTGCATGAGCTAGAAATGGTGGATTTTGATGTTATTATGGGCATGGATTGGTTGGCTTCTTATTATGCTAATGTTGATTGTAGAATGAAAATGGTTCGCTTCCAATTTCTGGAAGAACCAGTTTTAAAGTGGAAAGGGAATACGGCCTCACCAAAAGGTAGGTTTATTTCCTATGTAAAAGCAAGGAAGATGTTCACAAAGAGATGTAGCTATCATTTAGTTCGGGTTCAAGATTTAGAAGCTGAATCGCCGACTCTTCAGTCAGTTCCCGTAGTAAATGAATTCCTTGATGTGTTCCCAGAAGAGCTTCCAGGCCTTCCTCCCAAGCGGGAGATTGATTTTGCTATTGATGTGTTGCCAGGCACTAAGACTATATCTAGCCCTCCTTATAGAATGGCTCCCGCAGAATTGAAAGAGTTGAAGGAGCAATTGAAAGACTTGATTGAAAAAGGCTTTATTAGGCCTAGTTCATCCCCGTGGTGAGCACCCGTATTGTTCGTCCGAAAGAATGATGGCTCCTTGAGAATGTGCATTGATTATCGACAATTGAACAAGGTGACGATTAAGAATAAATATCCTCTTCCGAGGATTGATGATTTATTTGATCAATTGCAAGGTGCCAAATGGTTTTCAAAGATTGATTTGAGGTCCGGGTATCATCAAGTGAGAGTTAGGGAGAAAGATATCCCTAAGACAGCCTTCAGAACAAGATATGGTCATTTTGAATTCCGGGTAATGTCATTTGGGCTAAATAATGCGCCGGCAGTGTTTATGAATTTGATGAATAATGTGTTCAGGCCTTTCCTAAATCTATTCGTGATTGTATTCATCGACGATATCTTGGTGTATTCTAGATCCGAGGCAGAACATGCGGATCATCTGCGTACTGTCCTCGGAGTTCTTCGAACTCGAGAGTTGTTCGCAAAGTTTTCCAAGTGCGAGTTTTGGTTGAACTCAGTGGCATTTCTGGGGCATATTATTGCAGCCGATAGTATTCGAGTGGATAGTCAAACGATTAAGGCCATGATAACTTGGCCAAGGCCCACAACTCCTACGGAGGTTCATAGCTTTCTAGGCTTAGCAGGTTATTACAGGAGATTTGTTGAAGGTTTTTCTTCTATTTCTGCACCGCTCACAAAGTTGACCCAGAAATCGGCAAAGTTTCAATGGACAAACACTTGTGAACGTAGCTTCCAAGAGTTGAAAGGTAGATTGACTTCTGCCCCGGTTTTGACACTTCCAGAGGGTTTGGAAGGATATGTTGTCTATTGTGATGCTTCAGGTGTTGGGCTAGGCTGTGTATTGATGCAACATGGTAAAGTAATTGCATATGCTTCAAGGCAGTTGCGGGAACATGAGCAGAATTATCCAACCTATGATCTAGAATTGGCCGCAGTGGTTCATGCATTAAAGATATGGAGACATTATCTATATGGTGTCCATATGGATATTTATACAGATCATAAGAGCCTTCAGTATATCTTCAAGCAGAAAGAGTTGAATTTGCGGCAACGACGATGGTTAGAATTGCTAAAATATTACGACGTTGATATCCTATATCACCCTAGAAAGGAAAATGTTGTAGCTAATGCTCTTATCCGCAGATCGATGGGAATTTTATGTGATGTACGACTAGAAAAGAGGGAAATAGCCGGTGAGCTCCAGCAGTTAGCTATCCTAGGAGTTCGAGTGGTGGACTCAGGTAGCAGGGGAGCTACTATTCAGAATTCAGTAGTCTCGTCGCTAGTAGCAGAAGTGAAAGAGTGACAATACGAAGATTCCATGCTAATGCAGTACAGAGATACACTCCCTCAGAAAGAGGAGTCATCATTTGATATTTCAGGAGACGGAGTTCTCCGATGTCGAGGCAGATTATGTGTTCCCAATGTGGCAGGTCTACGCCACCAGATATTGAGGGAAGCTCATTGTTCCCGTTATTCTGTTCACCCCGGTGCGACGAAAATTTATCATGACCTCAAGTCTATATATTGGTGGAATTGGATGAAGAAAGATATAATGGAATTCGTAGCTCAATGTCCTAATTGTCAGCAAGTGAAAATCGAGCACCAAAAGCCGGGTGGATTGTTGCAAGCTATAGAAATTCCAACTTGGAAATAGGAAGTGATTAACATGGACTTCATTTCAGGCTTACCCCGTTCTCGACGTAAGTGTGATTCCATATGGGTGATTGTGGATAGACTCACAAAGTCAGCTCATTTCTTACCGGTCAGAACGACCTATGTGGCAGAAGATTATGCAAAGCTTTACCTTAGAGAGATAGTGAGACTCCATGGTGTTCCGGTATCTATTATCTCCGATAGAGGGACTCAGTTTACAGCTAACTTTTGGAAGTCTTTCCAAGAGGGTCTAGGGATCCAAGTGAGCCTTAGCACGGCATTTCATCCACAGACGGATGGACAGGCTGAACGTACCATTCAGACTCTTGAAGATATGTTACGGGCATGTATGATAGATTTTGGAGGTAATTGGGATGATCATTTGTCACTCATTGAATTTGCTTACAATAACAGTTATCATTCTAGCATTCAAATGGCACCGTATGAAGCTTTATATGGGCGAAAGTGTAGGTCCCCGATTGGGTGGTTTGAAACCAGAGAGACTAAATTGATAGGGCTAGACTTGGTCCAGCAAGGCATAGAGAAGGATAAGCTTATACAAGGTAGGTTGTTAGTAGCCCAAAGTCGTCAAAAGTCCTATGCAGATAATCGCCGAAGAAACTTAGAGTTCCAAGTGAAAGATTGGGTATTCATGAAAGTGTCGCCAAAGAAGGGCGTCATGAGATTTGGTAAAAAGGGGAAGCTTAGTCCCCGATACATTGGGCCTTATGAGATTGTGCACAAAGTGGGCAAAGTGGCCTATGAATTAGATCTACCTCCGAATTTGGAGTCAGTCCATCCAGTTTTCCATGTCTCCATGCTTCGGAAATGTGTAAGAGATCCTACTAAGATTGTGCCAATAAATGATGTACAAGTGACTGAGACATTGACTTCCGAAGAGGTACCCATTTCCATACTAGTTAGGTAAGTACGGAGGCTTAGAAACAAAGAAGTGGCCTCGGTTAAGGTTCTATGGAGAAGCAGTAAATGAGAGGAAGTGACATGGGAAGCGGAAGAGAGTATGCGATCCAGATATCCGCATTTATTTCAACCCTTGGAAGAAATACAAGATGAGACGTCAAGATTATAAGGTATGTGTGTTTTCCTTTCATGTTTTTTGGTCGTGTGTAGCCAAATTTTTATGCTATTGTGTTGTGGCCCGGTGAGGCATCAATATTATGGGTTGTTGTGATAGGATGGTAGTGCCATATTATAGGGGAAACTCGGGCGAAATTTTTGTAGAATTCCCGAAGCTTTCAACATTCGAGGACGAATGTTCTTAAGGGGGGGAGAATGTTACACCTCGGAAAATCTTCCGTTGGTACGCAAGTGAATGAACTAGTGAGTAGTACATGTATACGATATTTCCATAAGTAAGAAACAACGTTTGATGACCCTAAGTGAGATTTCCAGGGCATCCGATGTTAGACGAGAAAGTTGGCTAAGATGAGGCAAGGCATACGATAGGTATCGGAAAGGAAATACAAGTAACGAGTTAGCAAGGCCTTAATGATGACTTGGAGAAGAGTGATAACGTCCCTTAGATTGGTATTGAGGTGTTGAACAAGTGTTAAGAAGGTTCCATAAGGATTGGAGATCAAACGAATCGACGAAACGAACTTCGGAACCACTGGGGGGTTATACGGCCAAACATACTGGCCGTATAAATTATACGGTCCATATGTTTGGGACCGTATAATCAGCCCAGAAAGGCAAAGGTTTCTGGACCGAATATACGGCCAGACATACGGTCCATATAAATTATACGGACCGTATGTTGGTCCGTATAAGTGGTCGGGGCAGATTTTTGGTGCATTAAATAAAGGGACCAAGGGTATTTCATTTCACTTCTATTTCACACCCCTTCTCTCTAAAACATCTCTCTACACATATTCCACAAGAATTCAAGGATATTTGGTGACCAACAACATAAACCAACTGAATCAAGTGCAAGAAAACCATCAAAGATCATTCAAAGTCAAGAAATCTCATGGAGGTAAATTAGGGTTTTTGCTCAAGTGGAGTATTATCAACCAAGGATTTTTCCTACAACATCTAAGGTAAGATTAATGATATTTCTATGTTCATTAAGGTATTTAAGAGTTGAAATACTTGGATTGTAGAAAGGTATGGAAAAATGGGTCATGAATATGGAATAGTGTCATTTTGAGAAATAGTTCGAATCGAGTTATGGATCTTGTTGTATTGTGATGTAAATACGTTATAAATGATGTTGAGAACATGAGATGAGTAATGTACGTGAATGGACATAGTCGTGTGTTATAGCCATATATGTGAGCGATTGAAAGCAAATTGAGAAATGTGGATAATGTGGATGAATAATGACTATTGTTATGGTATTGTGAATGTATAGTTGACGTTTGGGAGTTGATATACGTTATGGAGGAATGTCATATAAATAAAGGAGATGTTGTCCGCTTTTCTCTAGCTTTAGTCATATATGCTAGCTATCGATTCTAATGATAGTATGACTTCAATGAAGGTAGAAACACTAGCATTGGAGGAGAACACACAAGTTTAGAGTAGTTGAACGGAAAAGGTCTGTAAGGCCAACCCTTCTCTCATAAGCATATTACTTTGGCCAAACGTCTAAATCTTCTATGAGACTATGATATCCTTCAAATGATTTGATCTTCCGAGCTTGTAAGCTCACGATTCTTGATTCGCTATGATTATACTAAATCCCTCGTATGACGAGTGAGCCTATAGAGATAGATGTGGTGAATGACGATAATAGTTATAACGATACTGATGACGACTATAATGGTAATAATGATGACGATAACGATGACGATTATGATAATAATGCTAATAGTAAAGATGCTTACGGGCTATTATGTGTATGTATCTATGTATGACTATTATGGGACCCCGAACTTTTGAGGCCGGGTAAGATATGTAAATAAGTATGTTTATGATTACGTAACGCGCGCACACCTCTGTAGATGGTACGGACAACCCTGATGCCTTGGTAGGGCCAGGTAGATGTAACCCTGAAGCCTTGGTAGGGCCAGGTATGTGTAACCTTGAGCCTTGGTTGGCCAAGTATGTATGAAACACCGACCCTGCATGGTCGGGTATGCTATGTATATGATATGATTATGTATATGATATGGATATAAGTATGAAAATGAACATGATATGATATGAATTCGAATAAAGGTGTGTATACGAATATGAGTACAGATATGGAATGGATACGGATACGGATGTATGTACATAAATACGCATTAGAAACGGAAAGATCCTATGTAAGGCAAGTAAGTGCCCATGACGATGATATTGCCATCTCCCATTCTATGCTACTTCTTATGTTGCTATTTATGCTTCTATATTGAAATTGATCATGCTTTACATACTCAGTACATTCTTCGTACTGACATCCTTTTGTTTGTGGACGCTGCGTCCTGCCCGCAGGTGCACATGGAGACAGGCTTGATCCTTAGCTGCTTTTTCTGAGATTACATAGTAGAGCTCCATTTCATTCAGAGCCATAGCTTTTGGGTACTTATTCTTTTGTGTATATAATTATGGGCATAGCGGGGTCCTGTCCCGCTTATGTGATATGTTATACTCTTCTTAGAGGCTCATAGACATGTGTATATGGTTAGATGTGTCTGGCCTTGTTGGCCTATATTTTGTATATTATTTTGATAGCCTTGGCGGCTCATGTACATTGACGTGGTATAGATGCCAACCATGATATGAAAGCATTGTCATCCAATGGGACTAGTATGATTGATCAATAGAAATGTATGCTTAATTATGTGGCTCACCTAGATTTAAGAGTATAAGTAAGCTGAGAGGTGCCCGGGTGGGCTAGCACCGGGTGCTCGTCGCGGCCCTCGAGATGGGTCGTGACAATCTCTCACTTATCAAAATCATCGTATACCTCATGCTCTTCGCTAGCCTATTCACTGTACGCTAACGGGAAATTTTCCAAGGTGTAATAGGTGAAACTTTAAGGAACACCCAATCATCAACTTGAAACTCTAAGGGCCTTTTTAGTTGGAAACAAGTTATCCCGGGATAACTAGTCGCGGGATAACTTATCCCGAGATTAGGTATTCCACCCGCAATGTAGGATAAAATAAGGCTACAATCCCGGGATTAGTTATTTTGGCTTTTTATTCCAACCAAGCATCGGATAAGGAGGCACTAAAATTTTATCCCGCGACTATTTTTGCTTATCCTTCACACCTAGCGACCCCTAAGTCTCTTCGCCTCATATCGGTGTAAGACTTCTGGCGACACTGAGCCGTTTTCAAATGTTCCTGAATTAATTTGACTTTCTCCATAACTTGATAGGCCAAATCAGGTCCCAACAACTTTGCTTCACCAACTTCAAACCAACCAATAGGTGATTTATAACTTCGCCCATACAAAGCATCAAATGGTGCCATCTGAATACTAGCATGAGAATTGTTATTATAAGTGATATGCCGGGAATTTATGACACATTCTGTCACGACCCGACTGAGGGCCATGATGGGTACCCGGGGCTAACCACCGAGCACCACTCATTCTATTATTCATCATACTCATTAAGCGTCCATTCATCAAATTCATACTCAAATCATAGGAAAAACCATTTTTCATTTAGAAACATAATTACTTTTATATACATAAGCCCTTCGGCTATCAAAATAATATACATACAATAGTAACATCGTGAGATCATGCTACCCACACATACGTATCTACGAGCCTCTACTCGAATACTAGACATATGGATAGGACAGGACCCCGTCGTGCCTAAACATATATGTACGCTAAACAGTAAATCAATGGCACCTTCGGAATAATGGAGTGCTCTCAAAAGTCTGCTTATCAGCTTCTATAAATCTAGGTCGCCTCCCCGTCTACCTGTGGGCATGAACACAGCGTCCAAAGAAAATGGACGTTAGTACGAATATTGTACTGAGTATGTAAGGCATGAATGGAATGAACATAATGGAGAAATAATAAGACATCAGATAAAGATATAACCTGCATAACTTTCAAGGGTGGATACCTTTCATGCCTACATCGTATATAACCATAGTACATGTATCATCATAGTAGTATCGTACCCGATCATATAGGTTCGGTGTCTTAAGTGCCCAACTATGATAAATCTTGGTGTTATACGTGCCTGGCCCTACCAAGGCTCAGTGTTGTCCGTGCCTGGCCCTACCAAGGCTCAGTGGTATCCGTATCTAGCCCTACAAAGGCTCGGTGGTATACGTACCCAACTGCAGTGGTGCGCGCGCATCATATATATATATATATATTCTACCCGACCATATAAGCTCGAGGTTTCATAATAGCCATACATAGGCACATATACATAAAAGCCCATAAATATCTTTAGCATCATCACTATTATCATCGTCATCATTATCATCATCACTATCAACATCGTCATCGTTATCATCACATATATCTGATAAGCTTATCATAACTTTTCATAGAGCATGCATTTGAATTTAAAGAAAATCTATGAAAATCTTATCATATTCGTAGCTTGAGCTTCGTAAAAACATCGCATGATAGACTTTATAATCTCTAACTCAGGCTCATTATTACCATCATCGTATCTATGGCATATCTCTTACCTTTGTCTCATATGAAATCCTCTATGAACATAGACTCATAATTTTTCAGAACATTGGTCATAGGACATGCATTAGAGCTTATAGACAATCTATAACAATGTTGGGGTGACATAAGGTCGAGAACCGCCGATTACATTATGGAGTAATCATATTAATCATATCTCACCTTGAAGGTACTAACATTTTAAGGTGAGTGTACACCATGAACAACATCAAGGGATTGTAAGTAGGATCTTTAACTTCATGGACATCATATCTTGCTTTAGAATATCTAGGCTTATACTTATCATCATTATTATCGCATTCATGATATTTTTCTCATCTTTATCTCATAAGAAGCTCTTTCTCAACTTTAACTCATAGTCCCCGGAATGTAAGAAGGTCATGGAAGAGTAGGGAAAATAATATCGTAGGAATCATATATAAGGATCATTGGTTTCGTAGGAATGTCGTATCATGAGCTTTAGGACTTCTAGACTTAAATTCATCATCGGTATTGTCATGCTCGTAACGTATCTCTTTTCTTTATCTTGTATGAAGCTCTTTATAATCGCAGACTCATAATTTCCGATATGCGGGAAAATCATGGAAAGATAGGAGGATTCATACCATAAGAGTCATTCTTTAGAAGGAAAGGACTAGCCCTACATACCTCTTTCGTTTAACAATTCCATCGCTCGATTGTTTTCCTTCAATGCTCACGTTTCTACCTTCAAGAGAATTCGCATTAACGTTGGCTAATCGATTATTTGAACGTGCTTACTAAAGCTAAAGAAAATTAGGAAGCATTTCCTTTGTTTATACAACCTTCCCCATATTAGTATATCAACTCCCAAACATTTATAATAACATTCACAATATCATAACCAACAATCTTTATTCATCTACATTACCCTCATTTCACAATTCCACTTCAATTCATCCATATTCATGGTCATAGATTATTAGTACGTTTTCTCACATATAATGCTTATCCCATGTCCTTAATATCATTTATAGCTTACTTATAATCACCACATCTCAATATTCATGATTCACTCCAAACTACTACTCAAAATGTCACTATTCACACATTCATGACCTATTTTCTGTCTCCTTCTACAATCCAAGCGTTTCAAATTTTCCATACCTTAAATAACATGGAAATACCATAAAACTTACCTTTGATAGTGTAGAAATAAGCCTTGAGTTGAAATACTTCTCTTGCACCGAAACCCTAGTTCACTCACATTGATATTCCTTGATTTAGATGAGCTTTAATGTGTTTTTTACACTTAATTTTGTGGGTTTCATGGAGTGGATCTTTAGTTTCCCTTGGATTCTTGTATATGAAGTGTTTGGAAGGTTCTAGATAACTCTTGAGTTGTGGAGGGGAAATGGGAATGAAAATAATGAACTTGGGTCTCTTATTTAAAAACTTAAACTCTTTCCAACATAATTATACGGACACTTATACGGTTCGTAAAAATTTATACGGTCCGTATAAGTGACAGTGAAATCACCCCGTCAAATTCTCGCTTCTGTGTTCATTATACGGTCCGTATAAGTGGCCGTAAAATTACCTCTTCAACATCTTGCCTCCGTGACCATTATACGGCACATTATACGGGTCGTATAAATTTATACGGTCTGTATAAGTGACCGTATAATCTCACCAATGAGGGACTTCGCTGTGACAATTCTGCGGACCATTATACGGATCGTATAATCGACCGTATAACTCATCTTCTCTCTGATCTTGTTCTTGTCACTTGGTTGGATCTTAAATCCTTACGGGGCCTTCTTGATACTTGTTTAATACCTCGTTAACAATCTAAGGGACATTATAACTCTTCTTCAAGACATCATTAACTCCTCATTAATTCGATGCTCGTAATTTCTTGCCCGACACACAACGTATACCTTGCTTTCCTTAGGAACTTTCGTCTCCTACCTCAAATATCTTTGAAATATCATTTAGAATCATCAAATATTATTTCTTACTCATCAAAAATCGTATTCGTCGTGCATGAACAAAAAGTTTTTCGAGGTGTAACATTCTTCCCCCCTTGGGAACATTCGTCCTCGAATGTTAATCTATCCGGGATTCTACGAAAATTTCGCCATATATTTTCCTCCAACTGTCCCGGAGTATCATGACCACACTATTCTTGCTTACCTCTTACTCCTCTTTTTAATTACCCACTTGGTTTCATTGGCGACCTATAAATACCTGTAAGTTACATAATCGTTCTTGCGTGATTCATGTACATACACTTCTATACATATACATGTATCCATATCCATATCCGTATCCGTATTCATGATCGTGCTCATTTACATATCGTATCCATAGTCATATTTATATACATATTCATATTTATATTCATACCCATATTCATATACATATCATTTACATAGCATACCCGGTCACGAAGGTTCGGTGTTTCATACCAAAAATCTTTTGTCTATCTATAGTAACTTATCTCGTCATGCTCTCTTCCTTGATTTATTTTTCCCTTGATTATCATATCTTATGTTCTACTATAGAAAACCTTAGGTCCCTTTCTTAATTGTCGCTTATAAATCGCAATATCATTAACATCAGTTTTACCGTTAGTGCCTTTGCATGCATTCTAATATAGCATCGCTATCCTTTACAATACCCCTTGAGTTATTTGCTCTCAATGTCATGTGGTTCAAGGTCTTTGCGAATGGCTTCCAGTACAGTCTCAGATGCTTGCTCAATTCGTGTTTGTTTATTTACTAGTCATTCGACTCATTTCTGCGCGACTCTCACTCTTTGTTTTAGAGTCTATATCTTTCACATCTTCGGGTCCATCTTTTCAATCCCTACACTTGTATTCTCTTTACTCGCTTCCTCCCTTTAAGGGTTTTACTTGTACCATTCTCAAATCCGTTGCCTCACTTTCAAATCTTGAATTCACATATCCCTTACTATACTACATCTTATTCATGTTGTTTCCCATAATCTATAGCTACGAAAATTCATGTGTGAAGTCTTAATATACTCATCTTGCAGGTGTGTAACCAAGTAACACAACCGACATAACAATCCGAACAAAGATGTATTTATTGTATCCCGTATTTTTGAACGTCAGATTATTTGCTGAGATGGGACCCACACATCGAGATTTTTTTTGGGACATCTGAAAATTCATTTGAATCACATATGAGAAGTTAAACACAACTCAAGAAGGACCCTTGGGCCAAATCAAAGTGGAAGTCCTCCAAACGAATATTTTAAGAAAACGTTTTCGGGTGATCTGACTTCAAGGGGAAATAATGGTATTATAAGTTTGGAATTTGGAAAAGTACCAAGTACTAGAAGTTGTAGATAATTGAATTAGCTTTCCAACCATAGGTCGTGGGTCCCCAGGTGACGTCGGTACAAGGAGATATGAACGTTTTAAAGTCGAAAGGTCAGTGGGCTAGGCCCAACTCGGGACCAAACCGAGTTGGCCCAAAAAAATCAAAAAACATAATAAGGCCCAAATTTGTGAGGCCCAACCGGCCATGGTTATGGCCCAAGCCCATATTACATAAAATTTGGTCAATAAATAAGATGACTAAGTCATCTTTATCACACAACCTCTAGAATATTCAAGAAGTTGAAGAACAAGAAAGAGAAGGAGAAAAGTTGAAGGCCATTTCGGCCAAGATCAAATTTCCAAGGAAACATTGATAAAAATTCTTCAAAAAATCATTTTCTACCAAGTAAAGGGTGATTAACAAGGTGGATTTGTTGTTGGAGCAAGAAAAATTCAAAATCATACAAATTGTCAAGTTGTAGTCAAGTGAGAAGTTGAAGAAGAAAGGTGAGTTTTGATCTTGTTTTATGTGTTATATATGGTTTATATGTGTTGTAGTATGCTAAAATGGATGAAATTCATGAAGGAGAGAAATATAGTACATGGCCATGTGTATGTATATATGTGTAGGAGTCATGCTTCAATTATTTTAATTAGTGTTTGGTTGTTATTGTTGTGAATGATATGTGGAAAATGGAAGTTGAATGAATTTTGAGAAGTTGTAGTGTGTATGTTGGTGTTGGCCGTGTGGTTATGGTGAAAAAATGGAAGAGAATGAGTTAATTTTATTTAGTATGATGTTGTTGGAATATAGATTATGAGGTTGTTATTGTTTTCATTAAAGTTAGAAAGTTTTTGGAAGAAGTAGTAAGTTGATTGAATATGGAAGTTGTTAGTATTGTTGTTGTTGGAATTGTGGTTGATATTTTGGCCAGGTTTGAATTCCCGGGATTGTTGTTGATTGAAATTAGCCAAGTTGAACTTGGTGGGATGGAGTATTTATAGGGGAAGTGCTGCCGAAATTTCGGTAGCCAAATGTTTCCTTAAGAATTCAACTCTAAGTACCCTAATAAGAGTTTTGGTAAACATGACCAATTTGCAGATTTTGACGAGATTGCGACGTGAATTTGGAATAGCAAAAGGAGCGGAAAGAGGTATGTTAGGCTTCACTCTTCTTTCTATGGCATGTCTTAGTTGTAATAAGTCGGGTACGAGCCTCGGGGACAACCCTAACCCCCGGAATCCGCACCTAAAGTTTTCCACTTTTTGTTCAATAGAATTGAACTAGAAAGTGTGCAAATGATGGAAAGACCTCTTAAACCCTTAGAACTTGCATAAGTGGGACCCGATTACCCTAGGACCCTCACAAGTAATGACATGACATGTAATATATGTAAATCATATACGTCACCCCATCCGGCCCGAGGTGGGCCCGCTACTCTCGGATTTTTCCTTACAGTCTTGCTTGACTTACTTGAAGTGAATCCAAAGGGAACCTTTGATCCCGATTTCGATACCAAATGATAAATACTATGACTCCTCTAACGAGAGTACTTCCATGACGATAATGATAACAATGATGTTAGATAAGAGAATATGCCTATGATACGTACTACCGGAACGACTCTATGACTAAGATGACTAAGCTAAGTATCTTATGTAAACATGAAAATGATAAACTAATTTTTGAATCTTATTTATATTTCCTAGCTATGACTTTATTTTCTAAAAGATTTCAAAGTCTATGAACTGTCATCTATGATGCCCCGATTTCATTCTTCGTTTACTTTAATATTATTCCCCGTTGGTAGTCTCACCTTAAAATACTCGTTCCTTCAAGGTGAGACAAAGCGATCACGAGTATTCTATAATATAATTGGAGGTCACCGACCTTACGTCACTCCGATGACTACATGATTTTTCTTTGGGCTTTCCTGCGTGCCTATGAGACATATGTATATAGGATACGTAAATGCATATAAGACACGTAAATGTATGTAAGATATGTGTATATATTTTTTTAAAACATGCACATGACGAAAGAGCTAGAGCGCTATAGATGCTGATGTACCTACACGACACATGTATATGTATATGATAAAAGAGCTAGAGCGCTATAGACGCTGATATATGTACATGATATATGCATGTGTATATGGGGAAAATGGAGGTAAGGGCAGAGCGTTATGAACGCATATCCACCTGATCAGTTGGCATTACATGATATGATATCGTCCCGGACGCGGGATGCCCGGACGCGGGATATGTATATTTATGGTTAAATGGATCGGCTGCCGACGCCTCGGCAATATGAGATGTCTTATTTTATATGTATATGTATATGAACAAGGAAAGATTCTTAAAGGAAAGCTAAGTACGCATAGCACCTGCCAAGGGTATATATATATACAGGTTATGTTTCTATCCCAGGACATGTGTTGTAACTCTCTTAAGTCATTATACATGATTCATATTTTCTGTATATTACTATTCATGGCTTACATACTCGGTACACTATTCGTACTGACGTCCCTTCTTGTGGACGCTGCGTTTCATGCCGCGCAGGTCAGCAGATAGGCGGATTTGATCCTTAGAAGCTCTACCGGCAGTGTTGACAGTGCTCCAGTTATTCCGGAGCCTCACTTCCTTGGTACTATTTTGTGTATATATATTCGGGCATGGCAGTACTCAGCCCTTTCTATGTATAAGTGTACTACGTCTAGAGGCTCGTAGACAGTTATGTACAGTCAGTTAAGTACAGTTAGATATATGGTGTTTTGGCATGTTAATGTTGATGTATAAGTGATAACGAAGTTTATTAGTCTATGTTCAGAATGACGCCGCTAATGTTAATGTTAAAAAAAAAATGGCTCTGTTTACATGGCTTGCTAAGAGGTAAAGGTAAAACGATAGACAAGGGGTGCTCGGTACAAGTATCGGGTACTCGTCACGGCCCCTAGACGGGTCGTGACAGAAGTGGTGTCAGAGCAGTTCGGTCCTAGGAGTTTGTCTACGAGCCGTGTCCAGTAGAGTCTTGTTTATGGGTGTGTTGCGCGCCACACTTATAAACAGGAGGCTACAGGGCATTTAGGAAATGTGACCTTCTTTGCATTCTGAAATCGTGCGATAGAGCTAAGTTTCCAGGCTTCCATATTCCTTTTCCTAAACCTGCGTTATGGTTTCAGTAATGCCGCTGAAGAAAAAGGCTACGATGGCCGAGAAAGCCAAGGGGGTGGCGGCCATCAGAGTTGAACGGGAGCTAGAAGAAGAAGAATCTCATAATGAGGCTCCCCCTCAGACTGTTCCTGCTCCCCCTGCACCAGCAGAGCAGGAAAGAGTTCCAGCTCCAGCCCCCGCACCTCCAGTTCCACCGCCAGCAGTTCCGGGCCAGCAGATGGCAGAGGCCATCTAGTTATTAACCCAGCTCGTTGCCGCACAGGCTCAGCGGCAAGATGTATACTTGGGAGGCAGAGCGGTAAGTGCAAGGGCCCGCGACTTTATCACCCTGAAGCCTCCAGAGTTTTATGGATCAAAACCAGAGGAGGACCCGCATAGTTTTATAGATGAGATGCTGAGGACTCTGGGGATCATACATGCTTCGGATACGGAGTCCGTAGAGTTGGCTTCATATAGGCTGCGGGATATGGCAGTTCTGTGGTCCAGTAGCTGGATATCATCGAGGGGAGCAAATGCACCCCCTCCGGTTTGGCAGGAGTTCACTGAGGCGTTCCTGCGACATTTCCTACCGCCAGAGGTTCGACGGGCTCGAGCCGATATGTTCTTGAACCTGAGACAGGGAAATATGAGCATTCGAGAATACAGCCTCCGTTTTAATTCATTAGCCAGGTATGCCCCAGCCATGATAGCGGATAAGGGAGATCATGTACACCAATTTGTGAGTGGGCTAGGGCCACATTTGGTTAAGGAATGTTTGACAGCTTCACTCCAGGACGGGATGACTATTACTCGAATCCAGGCCCACACCTAAAATCTGGAGGAACAATATCAGCCACGGCGAGAGGAGCGTTACCCAGATAGGGGTTCCAGAAAAAGGGGCAGGTTTTCCAGGACTAGAAGCGAGTACAGAGGGGGACAGGCACAAGAGCTATTCAGGCATTCAGAACAACCGGCGGCCAGTGCACCGCCTCGATTTACGGATAGGGGACTTGACCGTTCTACTCACTCGCGACCAGATCAGGGTACTAAGGCGTCAGGATCCCAGTATAGAGCTGATTCTAGCAGGATGATGCCACCCCCGCCACGGTGTGCGCGATGTGGTAGACCACATTCTGGAGAGTGTCGCGCAGGTACAGATGCATGTTATACTTGTGGGCGGGTTGGCCATTTGATGCGTGATTGCCCACTGAGGTATGAAGGAGAGCAAGCCCAGCCCGTCGGGTCCGCGGTTGGTTCATCGTCGACCGTACGCCCTCTTGGACAGACTTCCCAAGCTCCAGCGGGCCGCGGCCGAGGTAGAGGCGGGACACCTAGTTCAGCTGGTCCTCCGCACCGCCTATATGCATTGACAGGACGACAGGACCCTGAGCCTTCTGCAGACGCGGCCACAGGTACTTTTTCGACACCTTCTATGATGTGTATGTTAATTGATTCGGATTCTATCCTATCCTACGTTGCCTTTATATTGATGATCATATTAAGAATTCAGAAATTAGGATGAAAGGTAGCCATACGCACAGGTAAAAAGACGAATACTAGAGATTGCGGAGGTTAGAACCGTAAATAAAAGAAGAGATGTGTTACGCGGCGTTTCGAAAACTGCTAAGACCCCAACTCGTTCCATAATATGTGATACAAGTAGTGCGAGGGAGTGGGGGCGAAAATACTAACGCTAAGACGCTGAAATGCACTAAAGTTTCAAGGTTAAGCGTGCTAGGGTGAGAGTAATTTCATGATGGGTGACCCCCTGGGAAATATGCTGAAATTTTCACAAATGTGGGAACAAGAGACGAAAGCGAAGCTAGGTAGTCCAATGTAAATTAGAGTGTGCGGAGTGGTTACAAACCCTATAAAAGTCATGTAGGCTGAGACGGACAAGACTAACGGAAGAGGAGAAAGCGTGACAGAAAGGGGACTTATTAACGTAGGGCCAACATTCAGAGCTTACTCAATGGACTTACGACATAAAAGCGACCTAAGCGACATGTGAGATGTCTACGAAGGAGACCTCCCCGAAGTATTATGATACACTATGAGGCCAGTTTAACATTCGAGGACGAATGTTCTAAAGGGGGGGAGAATGTTGTATCCCGTATTTTAGAACGTCAGATTATTTGCTGAGATGGGACCCACACATCGAGATTTTTTTTGGGACATCTGAAAATTCATATGAATCACATATGAGAAGTTAAACACAACTCAAGAAGGACACTTGGGCCAAATCAAAGTGGAAGACCTCCAAATGAATATTTTAAGAAAACGTTTTCGGGTGATCTGACTTCAAGGGGCAAAGACGGTATTATAAGTTTGGAATTTGGAAAAGTACCAAGAACTAGAAGCTGTAGATAATTGAATTAGCTTTCCAACCATAGGTCGTGGGTCCCCAGGTGACGTCGGTACAAGGAGATATGAACGTTTTAAGGTCGAAAGGTCAGTGGGCTAGGCCCAACTCGGGACCAAACCGAGTTGGCCCAAAAAAATAAAAAAAAAATAATAAGGCCCAAATTTGTGAGGCCCAACCGGCCATGGTTATGTCCCAAGCCCATATTACATAAAATTTGGTCAATAAATAAGATGACTAAGTCATCTTTATCACACAACCTCTAGAATATTCAAGAAGTTGAAGAACAAGAAAGAGAAGGAGAAAAGTTGAAGGCCATTTCGGCCAAGATCAAATTTCCAAGGAAAAATTGATAAAAATTCTTCAAAAATCATTTTCTACCAAGTAAAGGGTGATTAACAAGGTGGAGTTGTTGTTGGAGCAAGAAAAATTCAAAATCATACAAATTGTCAAGTTGTAGTCAAGTGAGAAGTTGAAGAAGAAAGGTGAGTTTTGATCTTGTTTTATGTGTTATATATGGTTTATATGTGTTGTAGTATGCTAAAATGGATGAAATTCATGAAGGAGAGAAATATAGTACATGGCCGTGTGTATGTATATATGTGTAGGAGTCATGCTTCAATTATTTTAATTAGTGTTTGGTTGTTATTGTTGTGAATGATATGTGGAAAATGGAAGTTGAATGAATTTTGAGAAGTTGTAGTGTGTATGTTGGTGTTGGCCGTGTGGTTATGGTGAAAAAATGGAAGAGAATTAGTTAATTTTATTTAGTATGATGTTGTTGGAATATAGATTATGAGGTTGTTATTGTTTTCATTAAAGTTAGAAAGTTTTTGGAAGAAGTAGTAAGTTGATTGAATATGGAAGTTGTTAGTATTGTTGTTGTTGGAATTGTGGTTGATATTTTGGCCGGGTTTGAATTCCCGGGATTGTTGTTGATTGAAATTAGCCAAGTTGAACTTGGTGGGATGGAGTATTTATAGGGGAAGTGCTGCCGAAATTTCGGTAGCCAAATGTTTCCTTAAGAATTCAACTCTAAGTACCCTAATAAGAGTTTTGGTAAACATGACCAATTTGCAGATTTTGACGAGATTGCGACGTGAATTTGGAATAGCAAAAGGAGCGGAAAGAGGTATGTAAGGCTTCACTCTTCTTTCTATGGCATGTCTTAGATGTAATAAGTCGGGTACGAGCCTCGGGGACAACCCTAGCCCCCGGAATCCGCACCTAAAGTTTTCCACTTTTTGTTCAATAGAATTGAACTAGAAAGTGTGCAAATGATGGAAAGACCTCTTAAACCCTTAGAACTTGCATAAGTGGGACCCGATTACCCTAGGACCCTCACAAGTGATGACATGACACGTAATATATGTAAATCATATACGTCACCCCATCCGGCCCAAGGTGGGCCTGCTACTCTCGGATTTTTCCTTACAGTCTTGCTTGACTTACTTGAAGTGAATCCAAAGGGAACCTTTGATCCCGATTTCGATACCAAATGATAAATACTATGACTCCTCTAACGAGGGCACTTCCATGACCATAATGATAACAATGATGTTAGATAAGAGAATATGCCTATGATACGTACTACCGGAACGACTCTATGACTAAGATGACTAAGCTAAGTATCTTATGTAAACATGAAAATGATAAACTAATTTTTGAATCTTATTTATATTTCCTAGCTATGACTTTATTTTCTAAAAGATTTCAAAGTCTATGAACTGTCATCTATGATGCCCCGATTTCATTCTACGTTTACTTTAATATTATTCCCCGTTGGTAGTCTCACCTTAAAATACTCGTTCCTTCAAGGTGAGACAAAGCGATCACGAGTATTCTATAATATAATTGGAGGTCACCGACCTTACGTCACTCCGATGACTACATGATTCTTCTTTGGGCTTTCCTGCGTGCCTATGAGACATATGTATATAGGATACGTAAATGCATATAAGACATTTAAATGTATGTAAGATATGTGTATATATGTTTTTAAAACATGCACATGACGAAAGAGCTAGAGCGCTATAGATGCTGATGTACCTACACGACACACGTATATGTATATGATAAAAGAGCTAGAGCGCTATAGACGCTGATATATGTATGTGTATACGGGGAAAATGGAAGTAAGGGCAGAGCGTTATGAACGCATATCCACCTGATCAGTTGGCATTACATGATATGATATCATCTCGGACGCGGGATGCCCGGACGCGGGATGTGTATATTTATGGTTAAATGGATCGGCTGCCGACGCCTCGGCAATATGAGATGTCCTATTTTATATGTATATGTATATGAACAAGGAAAGATTCTTAAAGGAAAGCTAAGTACGCATAGCACCTGCCAAGGGTATATATATATACAGGTTATGTTTCTATCCCAGGACATGTGTTGTAACTCTCTTAAGTCATTATACATGATTCATATTTTTTGTATATTACTATTCATGTCTTACATACTCGGTACACTATTCGTACTGACGTCCCTTCTTGTGGACGCTGCGTTTCATGTCGCGCAGGTCAGCAGACAGGCGGATTTGATCCTTAGAAGCTCTACCAGCAGTGTTGACAGTGCTCCAGTTATTCCGGAGCCTCACTTCCTTGGTACTATTTTGTGTATATATATTCGGGCATGGCAGTACTCAGCCCTTTCTATGTATAAGTGTACTACGTCTAGAGGCTCGTAGACAGTTATGTACAGTCAGTTAAGTACAGTTAGATATATGGTGTTTTGGCATGTTAATGTTGATGTATAAGTGATAACGAAGTTTATTATTCTATGTTCAGAATGATGCCGCTAATGTTAATGTTAAAAAAAAAATGGCTCTGTTTACATGGCTTGCTAAGAGGTAAAGGTAAAACGATAGACAAGGGGTGCTCGGTACAAGTATCGGGTACTCGTCACGGCCCCTAGACGGGTCGTGACAGTATTTTACTTAGCTCATCTGGTAATTATAAGTCAATGTCTAAATCCTCTCCAATTAACAACTTTTATCCCATAGGGATGCTGACCATAGTAGTATGCCTAGTTATCCATACCATCCATGCAATGTCACTTGCTCTCTTCTTCGGTGCCCAAAGTTCACTTGTAACGTCACCTTTGCTTTCCAAGGCCTAAGTCTCATGTGCAACTAATACCCTTTGTGCCTCATACTCTTTTACTCTTGTGTTGCACTCAACATTGACTTCAAAGCCGATCATAATCGTATTGTATTTGTCGTTGATGATAGCTTTACTCTATCGCTTTATCGTCGTACAGTAAACTCATAACTCATGATCCTTTTTTTCTTTTCAGCTCATTACTTCATATACTTTACCCGTTATAACTTTGGTATAGGATATTCATAGGAGATGCATCTTCCTTTAACCATAACACGACTACTTCTTAAACACGCGTACTTTGCGGCGCATTTCCTTCTCTTTCTATTCCCCTTTCTTATTTCTTTACATTCCTTCCTCCTCAGTTTATCTTATCTCCTCCCATTCTATGATCAATCCTTTATTCTTCACATGAGGAACCCTAATCTTAACTTAGTACCGCTTTGTCCTTTAGAATATACTACCCTTGTACAATTCATTCATCGCTTCCAAAACTTATTTAGTTCATTCTGATCATCCCCTCTCATCCTTATTACGCTGATCCTTTTTCTAATAATCATCCTATTTCGTTATTCATCATTCTGTAGTCTTGGTCTTTCACATCCTGCTAAAAATATCACTCATACTCTTGATTATACCAATCACAAACTACTACTACTCTGCCATATCACTTTTCTCTGATTTCTTTTTCAATTTTACTCCCCCCTTTTTGCTTGCTATCATTTCTGTCATTGAGGAACCCCTATGCTGGACTTTTCTAATAAGGCCTTTTTAATCTTTCTCATCTACTGCCCCATGGCTCGCTTGCTGGTTTAACACTTGCATTCACTTCTTTATTCATATAGAACATGTCACATCTTTAGTCGTTTCCTCATTATACTTTACTTACATTGTCTTACAGTTCTTCCCACACTCTCATTATATCTTGATCATAATCAACGCTATAGAGTGCCACTTCTTTACCTCATTCGTAAGCCTGCTCATAAAATAGAATAAACCTTGCGAAGTAAGCATAGTCAACCTGTTACTCTTTCTAATCAGCCCTATTACACTTACCATATAAATTGTTTTACCAATGGATTCACATTCGTCATACCCCTGCCTCCATCATGTTGTTATTTTATTTGCTAATAAACTTATTGTATCTCACTTGTGCTTATCCATCCAATTAATACTCTCGGTATCACTCTGTATTGGAGTTACCCTTTTCTCTTTCTATGTCGTGTTTCAGCACTACCAGTCTCTCTAATTTACTCTAGCATTTCCCTTTACCATATGAATGTTGATCTCATAATTACTGTTACTATCAATTCAACAACATTTAGCTCATCTTTTGTAATTGTCAATGATACTCCTAACTAAATCTTGTCCTGCCATTACTTTTTGCACAACGTCTTTTCCTGTTGGAACATATTACAAGTTTATATCTTATCTCCTTTAGATTCTAGGAAAATTTCAACAGAGTTTCATCTATATTTCTTACTATCTCAAAACCTGCACGCAACAAATACCAACAATGCCTCACAGGGCCAATATACATGTACGATATATCTCAGCCACACAAGGCTCCCAATTTCAAGTAAAAGCACAAAGATGTCGAAACTTACCTCATATGTCTCACTTCGAGATGTAGCTAATCCTTTAGCGATCTGCCCTGTTATCCCTTCCTATTTACTTTCCCTTTCATCCTTCAGCTTTACATTTCAATCATACCTCAATACTCTTACCTTACTTGACACACATCTTTCATACCGTCGCTTACCTTTGTTCTGATTCATTCAGTTTGCTTAGTTCGCAACTTATAACTGAACTTATCATTAAGAGACACATTTAATCAATTCCTCTGTCATATGAGCACTGACTTACCTTTATGACAACCAATCCATTAATATATGAATATGCACCCTGATAACGTAGTCTCAACGAAGGGCTTACCTCCGTAACTTTCAATGTCATGAATACTTTCTTCTGTCAATACCGTTCTTCTGCTGCAATCAGGGGTTAGTATAAGGAATCTCATTTCCTATGGCTTAGCTCTATCGCACGATCATAGAGATGAAAGAAGAGTAACCATCCTAACTGCCCTGTAGCCTTCTGTTTATAGATGTGGCGCGCAACACACCATAAACAAGACTCTACTAGACACGGCTCGTAGATTCTTCCTAGGACTGAACTGCTCTGATACCACTTTTGTCACGACCCAAATAAGGGCCATGACGGGTACCCGGAGCTAACCACCGAGCACCACTCATTCTATTATTCATCATACTCATTAAGCGTCCATTCATCAAATTCATACTCAAATCATACGAAAAATCATTTTTCATTTGGAAACATAATTACTTTTATATACATAAGCCCTTCGGCTATCAATATAATATACATACAATAGTAACATCGTGAGACCATGCTACCCATACATACGTATCTATAAGCCTCTACAAGAATAATAGACATATGGACGGGACAGGACCCCGTCGTGCCCAAATATATATGTACGCTTCCGGAATAATGGAGTGCTCTCAAAAGTCTGCATATCAGCTTCTATAAATCTGGGTCGCCTCCCCATCAACATGTGGGCATGAACACAACGACCAAAGAAAACGGACGTCAGTACGAATATTGTACTGAGTATGTAAGGCATGAATGGAATGAACATAATGGAGAAATCATAAGACATCAGATGAAGATATAACCTGCATAACTTTCAAGGGTCGATACCTTTCATTCCTATATCGTATATAACCATAGTACATGTTTCATCATAGCGCATATATCGTCATATCATATATGTATATCATAGTACCGTATCTGCTCATACACATTAAACATTATCCGTATTCGGCCACATAGTGGCTCGATAGTATCACATACATATCCTTCGTGCTTTTCATACATTCTAATACATAGTAGTATCGTACCCGATCTTATAGGTTCGGTGTCTTACGTGCCCAGCTATGATAAAGCTTGGTGTTATACGTGCTTGGCCCTACCAAGGCTCAGTGTTGTCCGTGCCTGGCCCTACTAAGGCTCAGCTGTATCCGTACCTAGCCCTACCAAGGCTCAGTAATATCCGTACCCAACTGCAGTGGTGCGCGCGCATCATCATATATATATAATATATATTCTACCCGGCCATATAAGCTCGAGGTTTCATAATAGCCATACATAGGCACATATACATAAAAGCCGATAAATATCTTTAGCGTCATCACTATTATCATCGTCATCATTATCATCATCACTATCGACATCGTCATCGTTAGCATCACATATATCTCATAAGCTTATCATAACTTTTCATAGAGCATGCATTTGAATTTAAAGACAATCTATGAAAATCGTATCATATTCGTAGCTTGAGCTTCATAAAAACATCGCATGATAGACTTTATAAGATCTAATTCAGGCTCATTACTACCATCATCGTATCTATGGCATATCTCTTACCTTTATCTCATATGAAATCCTCTATGAACATAAACTCGTAATTTTTCGGAACATTGGTCATAGGACATGCATTAGAGCTTATAGAGAATCTATAACAATGTCGGGGTAACATAAGGTTGAGAACCCCTGATTACATTATGGAGTAATCATATTCATCATATCTCACCTTGAAGGAACTAACATTTTAAGGTGAGAGTACACCATGAACAACATCAAGGGATTGTAAGTAGGATCTTTGACTTCATGGACATCATATCTTGCTTTAGAATCTCTAGGTTATACTTATCTTCATTATTATCGCATTCATGATATTTTTCTCATCTTTATCTCATAAGAAGCTCTTTCTCAACTTTAACTCATAGTCTCCAGAATGTAAGAAGGTCATGGAAGAGTCGGGAAAATAATATCGTAGGAATCATATATAAGGATCATTGGTTTCGTAGGAATGTCGTATCATGAGCTTTAGGACTTCTAGACTTAAATTCATCATCGGTATTGTCATGCTCGTAACGTATCTCTTTTCTTTATCTTGTATGAAACTCTTTATAATCGTAGACTCATAATTTCCGATATGCGGGAAAATCATGGAAAGATAGGAGGATTCATATACCATAAGAGTCTTGCCTTAGAAGGAAAGGACTAGCCCTACATACCTCTTTCGTTTAGCAATTCCATCGCTCGATTGTTTTCCTTCAATGCTCACGTTTCTACCTTCAAGAGAATTCGCATTAACGTTGGCTAATCGATTATATGAAAGTTCTTACTAAAGCTAGAGAAAATTAGGCAGCATTTCCTTTGTTTATACAACCTTCCCCATATTAGTATATCAACTCCCAAACATTTATAATAACATTCACAATATCATAACCAACAATCTTTATTCATCTACATTACCCTCATTTCACAATTCCACTTCAATTCATCCATATTCATGGTCATAGAATATAAGTACGTTTTCTCACATATAATGCGTATCCCATGTCCTTAATATCATTTATAGCTTACTTATAATCACCACATCTCAATATTCATGATTCACTCCAAACTACTACTCAAAATGCCACTATTCACACATTCGTGACCCATTTTCTATCTCCTTCTACAATCCAAGCGTTTCAACTTTTCAATACCTTAAATAACATGAAATACCATAAAACTTACCTTTGATAGTGTAGAAATAAGCCTTGAGTTGAAATACTTCTCTTGCACCAAAACCCTAGTTCAGTCCGATTGATATTCCTTGACTTAGATGAGCTTTAATGTGTTTTTTACACTTAATTTTGTGGGTTTGATGGAGTGGATCTTTAGTTTCCCTAGGATTCTTGTATATGAAGTGTTTGGAAGGTTCTAGAGAACTCTTGAGTCGTGGAGGAGAAATGTTAATAAAAATAATGAACATGGATCTCTTATTTAAAAACTCAAAATCTGTCGCGACATAATTATACGGACACTTATACTATCCGTATAAGTGACCGTGAAATCACCCCGTCAAATTCTCGCTTTTGTGTTCATTATCCGATACATTATACGGGTCGTATAATTTTATACGGTCCGTATAAGTGGCTGTAAAATTACCTCTTCAACATCTTGCCTCTGTGACCATTATACGGCACATTATACGGGCCGTATAACTTTATACGGTTTGTATAAGTGACCGTATAATCTCACCAATGAGGGACTTCGCTGTGACAATTCTGCGGACCATTATACGGACCGTATAACATTATACGGACCGTATAATCGACTGTGTAACTTATCTTCTCTCTGATCTTGTTCTTGTCACTTGGTTTGATCTCAAATCCTTACGGGGCCTTCTTGATACTTGTTTAATACCTCATTACCAATCTAAGGGACATTATAACTCTTCTTCAAAACATCATTAAGTCCCCAATAATTCGATGCTCGTAATATCTTGCCCGACACACAACATATACCTTGCTTTCCTTAGCAACTTTCGTCTCCTACCTCACATATCTTTGAAATCGCATTTAGAATCATCAAATATTATTTCTTACTCATCAAAACATTGTATTCGTCGTGCCCTTCGTCAGTTTATTAACTGTGCTTGAACGGAAAGTTTTCCGAGGTGTAACACATTCAAGGCCTTTTTACGAGAATTTTTACTTGTTTTTAAGCAAGTTAGTGTCTATTTGATGAGTTTTTAGTATTTTTCAGGTAACGGAACAGATTTGGAATGAAAACAGTTAAAAGTGCATTGGTGGTCGTAAACTCAATTTACAGAACGTATTCTCAAATACAAGCCGTATTCCAAGGGCGTATTTAAGAATAAGAAGAACCAGAAAGGCAGGCTAAGGAAATGGTGATTTACGAACAACTTTTACAGACCGTATTACACTTTACGGTCTGTATTTCAAAGCGTATTTAACTATTCAAGCATCTGGCAGAAAGTCAAAGTTTTGGAAGCTGAAAGATGACTATGTAGAAGACAGACCGTAAATCAAAATATGGTCCGTATGTCAAGTGATTGCAGTTGATCAAGTCTTGAAGTAAGACCTGGTCGTAAACTGGTTTACGGTCCGCATTTCAATTTGCGGATAGTATTTTGTATCGACGGGGACCAAAGTGCAAATCTGTAACTTTTACGTTTTTAGAACCTATAAATAGTCATTGTATGGTTTTAATTGTTATCAATTATATTTTTTTGTCTCTTGACTTAGAACATTAAAATACTCTCTAGTTTTTGAAGACTCAAACATCAATTCAAGTATTATCAATTCCTCTTTTCTTCCAAAGTAAGCAATTATGAATTCTTCAATTTCTTATTTCTTGTTCTTTGTCATGAGTAGCTAAATTCCCTTACTGGGGTTGTGGACCCAATTGATGGGTGTTTTGTGATTGGGTTTTGTGATTGATATACACATAATGGATTATTAGGGTTTATTTATTCTTCATTCTTCATTCATAATTAATGGTTGCAAATATTGATTAAAGTCATAAACCTTGATTTATTTGGGAAAATAATTAGGGTTGGTAAGAATAAACAACAAGGACTCAAAGCTTTAAACTTTGTTTAATAAATTCACTTAGGAATAAGAAGAATTTACTGGGCATAATTAACCGTTCTTCATAGTTACTTTCTTATATTTGGGAAAATCATAGAAAGAGATAGTCTTTATTTATTGGGAAATAGTAGAGATTCATATAGAGGTTAAGTACCTTCATATAATGATCCATTAGAAGTATATCAAGATCAATACCCATGATCATACACTTTACCTAACGGGGACCCAACCTTGGTTTCTTTTACCATAAATTACAACCCAAAGCAATTAGTCATAAAAACCCAACTTTTACAAAAATCATCGGAGTAAGACATTAGACCTAAATTAAGCATTCTACGAGTTTAGTAACCTTTTCACACCATATTCCCTGTGGGATTCGACCCCAACCTAGTTGGGTTACTATATTTGACAACGTCCGCGTTAAACCATTAATATGTGTAATTTGAGCGTATCAAATTTTGGCGCCGTTGCCAGGGAATACGGTTTTGAGATTACTAAATAGTATTTGCTTTGATTGAAGTCTTTTGCTTATTCCATCACATCTTATTTTCTATTCCTTGTAAACCAGGTGAACATGAATCAGAATCAGCAAAACCAACATGTTGGTAACAGGGAATCGATTAATCAAGCGAATGAATTAGATGAAGAAAATGTCTTCGCTGATCTTATTCCGGAGGAGGACTATACATCTGCATCAAGCGAATGAATCAGATGAAGAAAATGTCTTCGCTGATCTTATTCCGGAGGAGGACTGTGCATCTGCTATTGTTCATTTGTCGATGTGGAGCTACAAACGTAAAAATTGACTCCTCTCAATACCAGATGTTGAAGCTTGAGGGTTACTTCCAGAAATCTACCGAGAATGACCCTCAACGTCATTTGCAGAATTACATGGATGTGTGTGCTAATCACATCCAAAACAACGTTCCACGAGATGCTATTCGGCTGAGATTATTCAAATATTCCTTAGTTGGAGATGCAAGAGCATGGTTTGAGAAGCTGTCCCGAAATTCTATTACTACATAGGCAGAGATAATAGCAGTCTTTCTCAAGAAATGGTACCCTCCTAGCAAGAAGGCTGAGATTGGTGACAAGATCTATGAATTTAAGCAGCAATTGGGGAACAGTTATATGAAGCTTGGGAGAGATTCAAAGAGCACTTGCAAAAGATTCTGAATCATGGTTTTCCAGAGAACATATTAATGGAGAATTTCTACCGAGGGCTATATCCAGTGACGCAATCAGTTGCTAAAAATGCAGCTGATGGTTGTTTCATGAATAAATCTTACCGATGAGTGACCAACATGCTTCACAAGCTGACTACTCACAATCAGGCTTGGAACTCAAACAATGCTGATGTTGTGCCTTACGGTAGTGCTATGATCCATAATATGGCAAAGGAGAATCTAGACACCCAACAAACATTGGCTGAGCTGGAAATAAATATTTCCTTGCTAACAAAGAAGTTTGATGAGACCCAGATTAAGAAAGTTAATGTTTGTGAGGATGATACAGGTATGCCAAATGAAATGTACCAAACTCAAGAGGGTCCATTTCGTAATGGACCTCCCATGCAGATGGAAGATGATAACTATGTGAATAACTCTGAAGGGGGTTATCAAAGATAAAACTATCAAGGTGGTTACCAGAATCAGAATCAATGGAGATCTCAGTAAGATCAAGGTTCTTATAACCACTCAGGGAACTACAACAATAATTATGGTGGGGCGAACCAAGGGAGCTACAACAACAATAATAATTTTGGGAACAAGAGTTCCAGTCCTTAAATACCACCAAAGGGCAGTCAACAGAGAAAGGTAGTTTGATGGTTGAAGCAATGCTTGAGAAGATTTTGGCAAATCAGTCTAAGTCTGAGAGGACTTTATCTGGGATGACAGAGACAGTGGGTTCCCATACAGTTTCTATTCAGAAGCTTGAGTCATAGATAAGGGATATTTCTTGAGAGTAGCACCCTCCTAAAAAGGGAGGACTTCCGAGTGACCCTATTCTGAATCCGATGAATGGGGGAGGCGGTGTAGACCGTGTGTTTTCCATCACTACTAGGAGTGGTTAAACAATCCAAGGGGCTGATAAGAAGGTTGTTGATCTTGAGCTGATAGATGAAGAGGGAGAGGTGCAGTCTGAAGCACCAATTATTGTTGATGAGAATCCTATTGATAAGGAGGTTTCTAATTTTCCAAAGATTGTGAAGGAGGCTGATAACACGAGCAAGCAGACTGTGAAAGGGGATCTCTGCCCTTTGACTCAGCTTTTCAAGTCTAAACCTCCCTTTCCTCAGAGGTTGGTAAAGAAGAAACAAAATGATAAGTTCGAGAAGTTTTATGATCAGTTGAAGCAGTTATCTCTGAATTTTCCCTTCTTGGAAGCTGTAAAGGAGATGCCTGGCTTTGTTAAATATTTGAAGGACCTGCTAATCAAGAAGAAAAAGGTGCAACATTAAATCATGATTTTGACTCACCCTGTGAGTTCTATCATCTCAACTACTACTGTTCAGAAAAAAGGTGATCCCGGGGTGTTCACCATTCCTTGTTCTGTTGGGCACCATGATTTTGCTCGTGCTTTGTGTGATAATGGGGCGAGTATTAATTTGATGCCTGTGGATATATATAAACAATCAGGTTTGGGGATGCCAAGGCCAACTACTATGAGGTTACAGATGGCTGATAGGTCTATCAAAAGGCCTGTTGGTGTGGTTAATGATGTGCTCGTACGGGTTGGTGAATTTATGTTGCCCGCTGATTTTGTGATTCTTGACTGCGCTGTTGATTGGGACATTCCTAGTATTCGGGGGATACCTTTCCTTTCTACAGGGAGAGCTCTGATGGATTCGGAGAAAAATGAAATCAAGTTTCGAGTCAACGATAAAGAAGTTACTTTTCAGGCTAGTAAAGGGATGAAGTTACCAAGTGCTTACGAGAGAATTTAGGTAATTGATTTGTTTGATATTATTGATGAAGCGGTGGAGTTCAGGATGGAAGAAGAAAGTTTGGGTGAATCTCTGGCCGGTATTCTTGTGAACTTTAATGCTGAAGACATGGAAGGTTATGTGGAGACAATTACTTCACTTGTTGGGTTGGGTTCATATTCTTACCACCTAAAGAAGCTAAATCTTGATCTGGAAAATAGAATAACTCCTCCAGCAATGCCTTCGATCATTGAGCCACCTAAGTTGGAGCTTAAGAACCTCCCATCACATCTGAAGTATGAGTTCCTTGGTTCGAACAATATATTGCCAGTTCTTATTTCAGCCCTACTGACTGAGGAGCTGATTCTACAACTTTTGGAGGTATTGCGGGAATATAGGCGTGCTATTGGTTGGACCATAGCGGACATTCGCGGAATTCCATCTGGGATCTGTGAACATAAAATCCAGTTGGAGGAGGATAGCAAACTGAGTGTAGAGCATCAAAGGAGGTTGAACGAGAATATGCAAGAGGTTGTTAAGAAAGAGATCATCAAATGGTTAGATGCTGGAGTGGTTTACCCGATTGCTGATAGTAAATGGGTAAGCCCAATTCAATGTGTTCCCAAGAAAGGCGGTATCACAGTTGTGCCCAATGCAAAGAATGAGCTGATTCCGACGAGAACTGTAACCGGATGGAGAGTGTGCATGGACTATCACAAGCTCAACACTGCCACATGCAAGGATCACTTCCCTATGCCTTTTATTGATCAAATGCTTGATAGGTTAGCAGGGCGTTCTTATTATTGCTTCCTTGATGGTTATTCGGGCTACAATCAGATCAACATTGCGTTGGAGGACCAAGAAAAGCCGACGTTTACTTGTCCTTATGGGACGTTTGTGTTTAGCCGGATGCCTTTTGGGTTGTGTAATGCTGTAGCCACTTTTCAGAGGGGCGTGATGTCGATCTTTTCTGACATGGTAGAGAACTACTTGGAAGTGTTCATGGATGACTTCTCGGTTGTGGGTGATTCGTTTGAGGATTGTCTTGGCCATCTAGGTCAAGTGCTAAAAAGATGTGAGGAGAAAAATCTCGTGCTAAATTGGGAGACGTGCCACTTTATGGTGAAGGAAGGGATCGTCCTCTATCACAAAATCTCTGAAAAGGGAATTGAGGTCGATCAAGCAAAGATAGATGTGATTGCAAAACTTCCTCCACTTATTGTTATACCCCGTATATTTATACGTCGAATTATTCGCAAGCAAATCGACTTAAGTTAAAGGCAGAATTATTTTCGGACATGAAATAGGAACCTTTAATTTTCAATTTTAATTAGAACATAAATCGTTCATAAATTTTATTTAGTGTAAAAATATTATTGGGGAATTGGAACTAATTAATTAAGATTAAATTATTAAGTTAGGGATTAGTGATTAATTAATTTAATTATTAAAGTGGGCCCCATCCGATTCATTTATTAATAAAAAAAAAGGGTGATGACTCATGATGGTGGGACACATGTCATGGCAATGGACACGTGTCCCATAGCTAGGAAGCATATACATATTCAATTTGGTAAATCATGCTAGCCGTAAGTTCACTTTGCCTAATTCAATTCAAATTGAATTAAAAAGAGAGGCACATAGCCATGGCTACTCTCACGGCCATGGCAGCCACCAACAAAAAAAATTGTTCTTGTTAGATTAATTCTAAGGTGATTTACAAGTCCAAGGAGGTGATAGCAACATTGGATATTGAGTTGAGGAAGAAGAAATTGTGGAATTGGAGCAATTAAATGTAGAAATTCCTCCGAGAAAATTTAGGTAAGATTTTCTTATTTTGTGGTGTTATTGTATTAATAGTGTTGTAATGGAATTATTAAAATTGGATTGGATGAAATTGGAAGTAAGAAAATGCATAAAATTGATGTTATACGAAATCGTGGGTTGAAATGGATTCAGAAAGGTTGATGGGTTGTTAGAATTGTTATGGGCTGAATTGTAAGAATTTTGTATGTATATCTCTGTTGTTGGTATTTCTGTGATAACAGGAGAATAATTGAAAATTCGGGTTAGGCGAATATATAGGGGAAATGCTGCCCGATTTTCGTTAAATCCTTAATAATGAAAAACCCTTAACGAGAAAGTATAAGTTAAAGAATAAGTTTTATAAGCGATGGGCTATGGATTTATGAACTAGAAGGTGTAGTTACTAACGATAACGTTACTTTTATATTAAATAGGCTAAAAGAGCGACAAAGCGAACGGGTTTGCGAATAATTGTTAGCAGGTATGTAAAGTTGTCCATTCTTTATTTTGGCATGTCTTAGATCTAAGCGATGAATGATATGAACTTTGGGGTAATTCTATTCATAAGTTTTGAGTGTGATTTATTATTCTTATTCACCTCTTGATGTTAGAACTCTTAAGTGATTGAGCTTCCCTCTTCAGTTTTCTGTACGTTGGATAATAGTCGATGTATATGAGTTTCTATTCTTAGGAACCCTATGATAACTAGTGTCCAAACTTCTATAAGATTTTTCATACTATATTGACATATGACTATGATTCCTAAGGCTCTTTGATATACTTTATGATGACATCTGAGGGATGTTTGATATGTTTCCGAGTGGCATTCGAAAGGTATTTGATATGACTATTATCTTGATTTTCAAATGATAGTTCATGCTGATTATTTCATTGAGTCTTTGATATACCCTGATCTATATATATGATTCCAGAAGTTCTATTATGATATAATCCACAGTGACATCCGAAAGGTATTTGGTATGACTATTGTCCTGATTTTCAAATGACAGTTCGTTTTGATTATTCCATTGATTCTTTGAAAATGTTTTAATTTGCATATGGTTGTTCACTACTCCACTCGTGCATGTCTCAATATGTCTTTCACTGAGTCCCGGGCCAGGATATGTTATCGTGCACAGTCTCACTGCATTGTTCACTGAGTCCCTCGCTAGAGGGCCGGAATATGATATATATATATGTATGATGGTGTTATGCTGTGTTATGGAGTTATGCTGTGTTACGGAGTTATGCTGTGTTATGGAGTAAGATGTGTTATGGCGTTATGATGTGTTTATGGTGTTATGCTGTGTTGTGGCGCCAAAGAAGGGGTGGCGACCATGTTCACCGAGTCCCATAATGGGCCGGATATGATATATGATATTGACATGCATGTTTTATGTTTCAAAGGCAAGTGTTTTGGTATTCTGGACATTGTACTTGTTTTCTGTACTCCTTGTTTCAGTTATGATCCTTCTTACTGTATTTCATGCTTTATATACTCAGTACATAATCCGTACTGACCCCCTTTCTTCGGGGGCTACGTTTCATGCCCGCAGGTACAGATAGTCGATTGGGGTGACCTTTCAGCATAGGACTTCTACTCAGCTGTTTTGGGAGAGCTCCGTTGTTCCGGAGTCTAGACTTTTAGTACAGATCTTATGATATATATATGTGTATGTTATCCAGGGGTATGACGGGGCCCTGTCCCGTCATGTTTCACTATTCGTACTCTTAGAGGTCTGTAGACATATGTGTGGGTTGTGTGTAAGTTCTATTTGGCTGTGTCTATACGATGTACTATGATATGATGTCCGTCTGTAGTGGCAGCCTTGTCGGCTTGCATATAACATGATATTGATGAGTAGTGGCAGCCTTGTCGGCTTGCGTATCGTTTTATGATTTGATCAGTTGTGACTCCTCAAGAAATAGTTTATCTGAATATACATATATGACGACATTATGAACCGTTGGAGTTCTTTTGCAAGTCTCCATGTTATTCATAGATTCAGTTTGATTATATGTAACAGGTTCGTATACGGGTGTCCAGTTCGGGCACTAGTCATGGCCCACGGGGGTGGGTCGTGACACTTATCTTAGTCAAAGGTGTCCGAAGTTTCTTGGGACATGCTGGGTTCTACAGGCGCTTTATCAAGGATTTCTCCAAGATTGCTAACCCGATGTGCAAGCTTCTTGAAAAAGAGGCTAAGTTTGTGTTTGATGATAAAAGGCGGAAGGCGTTTGATGAGTTAAAGGAGCGCCTCACTACCGCTCCTATTATTTTTGCTCTTGATAGGTCCTTGCCCTTTGAACTGATGTGTGATGCTAGTGGTTTCGTGATAGGTACTGTGCTTGGCTAGAGGCACAATAAAATTATGTACCCGATCTATTATGCAAGCAGAACATTGAATGCTGCCCAGATTAATTACACAGTGACAGAGCAAGAGCTGTTTGCCATAGATTTCGCTTTTGAAAAGTTTCGGGCCTATTTGTTGGGGCCCAAAGTCGTGGTATACACTGATCATGCAGCACTAAGATACCTTATGGCTAAGAAGGAAGCAAAGCCGCGACTGATCCGGTGGGTGCTATTACTGCAAGAGTTTGATTTTGAGGTGAAAGACCGCAAGGGGATAGAGAATCAGGTTGCTGACCATCTCTCTCGGCTTGAAGAAGCGGGGAGACCTTCTGATGAGCTAGATATAGATGATGCATTTCCAGATGAGAGGGTGTTGGCTGTGTCAATGGAGGTAGCACCACAGTATGCTGACATTGCCAATTATTTGGTAACGGGCATAGTTCTAAAAGAGATCAAAGCTTACCAGAAGAAAAGTTCTTGCGGGATTCTCACCAATACTATTGGGATGAGCCTTATTTATTCCGAACATGCGCTGACAACATCATTCGGTGTTGTGTTCCCGAAAGTGAAGTGATGGCGATTCTAAAGGCGTGCATGACTCTCCTGTTGGGGGTCATCATAGTGGTAACCGGACTGCGGCTAAGGTTCTTGAATGCGGTTATTACTGGCAGACTATCTTTCATGACGCAAATCTATTGGTGCGGTCTTGTGATCAATGTTAGAGGCAAGGGAATATAGGCAGAAGGCAAGAGATGCCTATAAATTTTGTGATGGAGGTAGAAGTGTTCGATGTCGGGGGGCTTGACTTTATGGGACTCTTTGTGAGTTCTGGTGGCATAAAATATATTTTGGTTGTTGTGGACTATGTGCCAAAATAGGTAGAAGCGGTGCCTTTATCTAACAATGAGGCCAAGAGTGTCACGGGGTTCCTCAAGAAGAACATGTTTACTTGATTTGGTACTCCGAGGGCTATAATCAGCAATAGTGGGTCTTAGTTATGCAATAGAGCTTTCACGGGATTAATAGAGAAATATGGTGTAAAACATAGGGTGGCAACACCTTATCATCCTCAGACAAGTGGGCAAGTTGAAGTATCCAATCGAGAGATCAAGAATATTCTAGCTAAAATGGTGAATGCAAATAGGATTGATTGGGCCCGCAAGCTCGGTGATGCTCTGTGGGCATACCAGACTGCTTTCAAGACTCCGATTGGGACTTTACCCTTCAAGGACTATTATCCTGATTTTCAAATGACAGTTCGTTTTGATTATTCCATTGAGTCTTTGAAAATGTTTTAATTTGCATATGGTTTCTCACTACTCCACTCGTGCATGTCTCAATATGTCTTTCACTGAGTCCCGGGCCAGGATATGTTATCGTGCACAGTCTCACTGCATTGTTCACCGAGTCCCTCGCTAGAGGGCCGGAATATGATGGTGTCATGCTGTGTTATGGAGTTATGCTGTGTTATGGCGTTATGATGTGTTTATGGTGTTATGTTGCGTTATGGCGCCAAAGACGGGGTGACGACCATGTTCACCGAGTCCCATAATGGGCCGAATATGATATATGATATTGACATGCATGATTTATGTTTCAAAGGCAAGTGTTTTGGTATTCTGGACATTGTAATTGTTTTCTGTACTCCTTATTTCAGTTATGATCGTTCTTACTGTATTTCATGCTTTATATACTCAGTACATATTCCGTACTGACCCCCTTTCTTCGGGGGCTGCGTTTCATGCCCGCAGGTACAGATATGGAGTTATGCTGTGTTATGGAGTTATGCTGTGTTACGGAGTTATGATGTGTTATGGAGTTATGCTGTGTTATGGCGGTATGATGTGTTTATGGTGTTATGTTGCGTTATGGCGCCAAAGACGGGGTGACGACCATGTTCACCGAGTCCCATAATGGGCCGAATATGATATATGATATTGACATGCATGATTTATGTTTCAATGGCAAGTGTTTTGGTATTCTGGACATTGTAATTGTTTTCTGTACTCCTTATTTCAGTTATGATCCTTCTTACTGTATTTCATGGTTTATATACTCAGTACATATTCCGTACTGACCCCCTTTCTTCGGGGGCTGCGTTTCATGACCGCAGGTACAGATAGTCGGTTGGTGACCTTTCAGCATAGGACTTCTTCTCAGCTATTTTGGGAGAGCTCCGTTGTTCCGGAGTCTAGACTTTTAGTACAAATCTTATGATATATATGTATATATGTTATCCAGGGGTACGACGGGGCCCTATCCCGTCATATTCCGCTATTCGTACTCTTAGAGGTCTGTAGATATATGTGTGGGTTATGTGTAAGTTCTGTTCAGCTGTGTCTATACGATGTGCTATGATATGATGTCCATCTGTAGTGGTAGCCTTTTCAGCTTGCATATGACATGATATTGATGAGTAGTGGCAGCCTTGTCGGCTTGCGTATCGTTTTTGTCACACCCCGACCTTACTAGGGTGTGATGGGCACCCGACCCTTACTTAGGGTCGAGTGAACCCTCAGACTCTTGCTGCACATAAAGTTACGTCAAACTTTTAAATCAAATCAGATAAAATACATAGTAAATTTTTTCTTTTTTTTTTCCTTCAAAAATGTTCTTTCTCGAAGATTCCAAGCAAACAAATCTATAGTCATACAAAATTCAATACATAACACAGACCGACATATCGGCTGACGGAGCCGCTTACAGACTGACATACTATACCCACGACGCTGTCTGTAAAGTCTCTAATACCATACAGAAACCATAACACATATACCATACCCTGACTTGGCAGTCCTCCAGGAACAAATGGAGTTCGCCACCACTGCTGAAATATCTTTTATAGGGTCCTTATCTCGTCTGGGAGTACCTGCGCGGCATGAAACGCAGCCCCCAAGGAACAGGGGTCAGTACGGAATATGTACTGAGTATGTAAGGCATAGAATACAGAAAGCAGAACTATAATCGAAACAAACAGGACCAAGAGTACGCATGTTATCCAGATTACCAAATTACTTGCTTCTCAGACACAGTTCATACAGACCAATACAGACCGACACAGACGATACCGACCAATACAGATCCTACAGACCATACAAATCATACAAAGCATAACAAAATCATACAGAGCATACAGAATGCCGACATACTTACTTTCCAGACACAGATCGTACATACTGATACCAGATGTCAGAAGGAGTGTGGCACGTACAGAACGCACAGATAAGGTCATACGTCAGACGGAGTACAAAACATACTGAATACTCAGATGATGTCATATATCGGACGGTACACAGAACGTACAGATTACTCAGATGATGTCATATATCGGACGGAATACAGAACGTACAGATTACTCAGATAATGTCATATATCGGACGGAATACATAACGTACAGATGATGTCATATATCGGACGGAATACAGAACGTACAGATGATGTCGTATAGCGGACGGAATGCAGAACATACAAAATACTCAGATGATGTCAAAACATACAAAATACTCAGAATCGTATGTCACATATGCGTATAACAGAACCCGGCCCTGTGATAAGGGACGCGGTAAACAGAATCATCATATATCAAATTCATGTATCATATATGCATATATCAGAACCCGACCCTCCTGTGAGGGGTGCGGTAATAGAGCCCGGCCCTCTAGTACGGGACGCGGTGAACAGACAGATCATATGCCATCCTGGCCACCACCCCATATCATCATATCATCAAACCATATAACAGAGCCCGGCCCGCCTATGAGGGACGCGGTGAACAATGCAGAGGAATGCGCACAATAACAGAACCTGGCCCGGGACGCAGTGAATCATATCGTAGCGGACACACGAGGACATAACAGAACCTGGCCCGGGACGCAGTGAAGGATACATTGAGTCATGCACGTGCAGAGTCGTGAGAAACCACATGCATAGGAATCAAGACTCGACAGACCAGTATACTTACTGATACTTGGGGGCTCGGAACAGATTTCAGGTCAATCCGACGTAGTATGAGAAAGTTACGTGCGTTCGAAGTACAAAACGCTTTATAAGCGTTTCAGAAGCCTTTTTCGGGGAATCAGAGTCATAGTCATATCAGGCACCTTCGGATGTCCTTACGAATCAGATCAAATAGAGATTTTGGAACCACACTTACGTATAAGAAAATTATGGACGTCTTGATACAGAAACCTCTTCGAACATTTCAGAGCAATCCGAGATCGTACACGGAAGTTAGGGACGTTAAATGTTACAGAAGTTCTCGAACCAGAATAAACATATCAGAACGCTCATATCAGAATACTGATTTCGGAATTCTCATATCAGGATACTCATATCAGAATGCTTATATCAGCAAACTTACATCGGAATACTTATATCAAAATACTCGTATCGAAATACTTATATCAAGGACTGACATCAAAATACTTATATCAAAATATTTATATCAAAATACTTACATCAGAATACTTATGTCAAAATGCGGATATCAGAATACTTGTACCAGAATACTTATATCAAAATACTTATATCAAATACTTATATCAGGGGATGAACTAGGATCACAAACTCAGGTCAAGAAGTGAATTAGAATCATAATCAGACTCAGAATCACAGAACAGAGTTACCCCAAGGCAGCATATCATATCATATCTTACGTGGCTCTAGGGCATGCCAAAAGAAAGAAAGGTAAGCCTCACATACCTGTGCGACGACCAACTAGATGCGCTTACTTTCCCAAACTCGATAATCTACACACAAAGGAATTCATATCATCATTACTCTCATTATCAATCACTTGTCTCGATTCCTCAAATACACTTATTTATTTTCTGCCGAAATTTCGGCAGCACCTCCCGTGTAAATATACCACCCCCAAGATTCTATCTTGGCAAATTTTAATCAACAACAAATCCGGGAATTTAACCCGGCCAAACGATCAACAATACTAGCCATTATATTTCAGCTTCAATAATTAACTCAGAATGTATTCCAATAGTAGTAATTTCTTTCATAATCCGCAAATGATTTCAATTTCATTTTCCATCATGAACTTCACAACACAACAATCAAGATATTAAATAGGATCGATTCACTTCAACTTACCAATTCACCCATCATTCGGCCACAACAACTACATGCATATTTTCATAATAATTTTTTTTTTCTCCATTCATTCCTATTTATCACAACGCCAACCAATACCCTACATAAAATTGGTCTAGCTTTCCTCTACATCAAGACATATCCACGGACAATACCACACATATACGCGGCCATTCACAACATACATAATACACACGTTAACAACATCATTTTCACAATATAAGAAACCATGTACAAATCGTATTCACTTCTAAAACAACACATAACAATGCTCACTTTTACTTGAATCATTAAGCTCCCATGATCATCATAAAATCTACAACAACAACAACAACCTTCACTTTTCATCACATAATCCACAACTCAACACTCAATTTACTAAATAATATTAATTAATCAATTCAATCCAACACCATACATATTTTCGGCCAACATACAATACACATATTTTCATTTATCTCCTTAATTTCTTCAACCTACAACATATAGGAACCATCCACAACACACAAAAGAGTTGAATACCATTGATTCATTACTCCAACACCATGTTACATACACGTTACTAAACACACACATACACGGCCAAACACACATAACACCTTATTTCTGCAAACTTCATTCATTTCCACATTCCACAACATCCACAAGTCACACATCACATATGAAAATCAAGATTAAGTCTTACCTTTTCTCCTTATTCTGCTTCTTGGCCAAGGTCATGAATGGTCCAAATGAATTGTTTCCTTATTCCAACAACTCTTCCATGTTGTAGAGAACCTTCTAATTAGTAGAGAAACCAAAAGAAAGGAATTTTTCATGATCAAAATGGAGGGGCAAGCTTCGGCCAGCCCCTCTAGCCGAAGACTCCAAGTCTCTCTCCCTCTCTTTCTTTCTTGAATTGTCTAGAGCACAAATGGTGTATTTGTCTTCTATTTCAAGACTTTATTCCTATATATACATATAGTTTTAGTGGCATGTGAGGGGCACATGCCCCTCTCTAGAGTTTTCTTGAAATTCCATAAAAGAAGACTAATTTTCATCCTTTTTAATTCTTTTTCTTTTTCATTTCATATATATATATATTTTGTCACATGGCCAACATGGCCCTTTTTAAATTCTCATGAACCTTTTGGTGAAATTCCCGTTTTGCCCCTATTCTTTCCGCAATATTTACATAAGCCATTTTGCGAATTTATCTTCTTGCCCTTAGCCTCTTACCATATTTCCATACTAATAATAGTCATAACAACTTTTGCATTAATATAATTTTTAAAATTGGGGTTTCGCCCATAACTTCCCACGACGACTTTGAATTATCCAAACGTACAAAATACGGGCTATAACATCCTCCCCCCCTTTAGAACATTCGTCCTCGAATGTTCAACTGGCCTTTTGGGGACTCGTAGCACTTCGGGAGGGGGTTTATTTTATAGTTGCCCGTTCCTCCATGCCCATTTCATATAATCGAGTCTCTCTGTCCTTACATGGGTTCTTATTCTGTGTCATGGGTTTTTCTAATCTGCTGGGCCGACATATAATCCTTGTCTTTCTCAGGTCATCTCTTTTCTGTTACTGTTTCGTGGCCATATCTTAACAAAGTCACACTCTTAGATTCTTACTACAACTCTTCTTTAGTCCCTTCTCTCATATCCTTCGATACAGATATACTCGTTTTTGATTTCATGTGGTGACGTTTATTTCGTTCATCGCTATTCCTTGTAAGCCTAATATGGCCTCCCCCCCTTTAAGGGGCTCCTTATAAGCCAACAGTTCTTCTTTTCAACTCCGTGCACAACATAGCAAAATTCCTTATCATAAGTTTTCCTTTCATTTTCCGTCGATATCCTGACATAGAAGATACCATTCATGTTCATATACATTACACATATAATTAGTATCAACTGACCCGCAAATTACCTTCAGACGCTATTCAAGCCTATCCAAATTCCAAAACTGCACTGCACTTTCTGTCTCTTTTCTAGTCTAGCCTGTCGTATTCTATGTGACCTCGTATGGTTTCCCAACCATTCCGTATACATTAAATTTCTCTTGGATTACCCCAGCTCCTGACCTGCTGCTCACATTTGAATTTTACAAAATTTTTAGAAAACTTCCCAGGGGGTCACCCATCATGAAATTGCCCCCGCCTGAGCACGCTTAACCTCGAAACTTTGATGGATTTCGGTGCCTTAGGGCCGATATAATCGCGTCCACTTTCCATTATAACCTTTATTACCTGATCCGGAGCAGATCAAGGTCTCACAGATTCCGAGACATATCTGTAACCCGTTCTATCCTTGCAATTACCATTTTACCCTTTTCCAACCCTTACTATTCGGAATTCACTCTCATACTACAAATATCAACAACATCTCACGGATCGTACATATATATAACATGTTCCAGCCGGCCAGGGCCTTTATATATATCGTTTCACATCGTATCATATCATATTACCTCATATCAGACCATATCATGTCATATTATGTCATATCATGTCTTGTTATACCATATCATATCGTATCGCATCATATCATATTTTATCATATCGCATCGTGTCATTTCATATGGGATCATATCATATCATACCAAATCACTGTCGTACAGGGCTTCCGGTTTCTGATAACAGAACGAACATGTCAAAGCTTACCTCCGTGGCCTTCCATATCATTATTCCATCTTATTCCATAGTATGTAAGGCTTGCATCCAAGGGATCGCATGTCCTATGACTTGGCTCTATCGCACGATCTATGACAGAAAGAAGGTCAACAATCCCTAGATACCCTGTAGCCTCCTGTTTATAAGTGTGGCGCGCTACACACCCATAAAGAAGACTCTACCGGGCACGACTTTACAGACAACCCTTAGACCGACCTGCTCTGATACCACTTTGTCACACCCCGACCTTACTAGGGTGTGATGGGCACCCGACCCTTACTTAGGGCCGAGCGAACCCTCAGACTCTTGCTGCACATAAAGTTACGTCAAACTTTTAAATCAAATCAGATAAAATACATAGTAAATTTTTTTTTTACTTCAAAAATGTTCGTTCTCGAAGCTTCCAAGCGAAGAAATCTATAGTCATACAAAATTCAATACATAACACAGACCGACATATCGGCTGACGGAGCCGCTTACAGACTGACATACTATACCCACGACGCTGTCTGCAAAGTCTCTAATACCATACAGAAACCATAACACATATACCATACCCTGACTTCGCAGTACTCCAGGAGCAAATGGAGTTCGCCACCACTGTTGAAATATCTTTTATAGGGTCCTTATCTCGTCTGGGAGTACCTGCGCGGCATGAAACGCAGCCCCCAAGGAACAGGGGTCAGTACAGAATATGTACTGAGTATGTAAGGCATAGAATACAGAAAGCAGAACTATAATCGAAACAAACAGTACCAAGAGTACGCATGTTATCCAGATTTCCAAATTACTTGCTTCTCAGACACAGTTCATACAGACCAATACAGACCGACACAGACCATACCGACCAATACAGATCCTACAGACCGTACAAATCATACAAAGCATAACAAAATCATACAGAGCATACAGAATGCCGACATACTTACTTTCCGGACACAGATCGCACATACTGATACCAGATGTCAGAAGGAGTGTGGCACGTACAGAACGCACAGATAAGGTCATACGTCAGACGGAGTACAGAACGTACTGAATACTCAGATGATGTCATATATCGGACGGTACACAAAACGTACAGATTACTCAGATGATGTCATATATCGGACGGAATACAGAACGTACAGATTACTCAGATAATGTCATATATCGGACGGAATACAGAACGTACAGATGATGTCATATATCAGACGGAATACAGAACGTACAGATGATGTCATATATCGGACGGAATGCAGAACATACAAAATACTCAGATGATGTCAGAACATATAAAATACTCAGAATCGTATGTCACATATGCGTATAACAGAACCCGACCCTGTGATAAGGGACGCGGTAAACAGAATCATCATATATCAAATTCATGTATCATATATGCATATATCAGAACCCGACCCTCCAGTGAGGGGTTCGGTAATAGAGCCCGGCCCTCTAGTACGAGACGCGGTGAACAGACAGATCATATGCCATCCTGGCCACCACCCCATATCATCATATCATCAAACCATATAACAGAGCCCGGCCCGCCTATGAGGGACGCGGTGAACAATGCAGAGGAATGCGCACAATAACAGAACCTGGCCCGGGACGCAGTGAATCATATCGTAGCGAACACACGAGGACATAACAGAACCTGGCCCGGGACGCACTGAAGGATACATTGAGTCATGCACGAGCATAGTCGTGAGAAACCACATGCATAGGAATCAAGACTCGACAGACCAGTATACTTACCGATACTTGGGGGCTCTGAACAGATTTCAGGTCAATCCGACGTAGTATGAGAAAGTTACGTGCGTTCGAAGTACAGAACGCTTTATAAGCGTTTCAAAAGCCTTTTTCGGGGAATCAGAGTCATAGTCATATCAGGCACCTTCGGATGTCCTTACGAATCAAATCAAATAGAGATTTTGGAACCACACTTACGTATAAGCAAATTATAGACGTCTTGATACAGAAACCTCTTCGAACATTTCAGAGCAATCCGAGATCGTACACGGAAGTTAGGGACGTAAAATCTTACAGAAGTTCTCGAACCAGAATAAGCATATCAGAACTCTCATATCAGAATACTGATTTCGGAATTCTCATATCAGGATACTCATATCAGAATGCTTATATCAGCAAACTTACATCGGAATACTTATATCAAAATACTCGTATCGAAATACTTATATCAAGGACTGACATCAAAATACTTATATCAAAATATTTATATCAAAATACTTACATCAGAATACTTATGTCAAAATGCGGATATCAGAATACTTGTACCAGAATACTTATATCAAAATACTTATATCAAATACTTATACCAGGGGATGAACTAGGATCATAAACTCAGGTCAAGAAGTGAATTAAAATCATAATCAGACTCAGAATCACAGAACAGAGTTACCCCAAGGCAGCATATCATATCATATCTTACGTGGCTCTAGGGCATGCCAAAAGAAAGAAAGGTAAGCCTCACATACCTGTGCGACGACCAACTAGATGCGCTTACTTTCCCAAACTCGATAATCTACACACAAAGGAATTCATATCATCATTACTCTCATTATCAATCACTTGTCTCGATTCCTCAAATACACTTATTTATTTTCTGCCGAAATTTCGGCAGCACCTCCCCTGTAAATATACCACCCCCTAGATTCTATCTTGGCAAATTTTAATCAACAACAAATCCGGGAATTTAACCCGGCCAAACGATCAACAATACTAGCCATTATATTTCAGCTTCAATAATTAACTCAGAATGTATTCCAATAGTAGTAATTTCTTTCATAATCCGCAAATGATTTCAATTTCATTTTCCATCATGAACTTCACAACACAACAATCGAGATATTAAATAGGATCGATTCACTTCAACTTACCAATTCACACATCATTCGGCCACAACAACTACATGCATATTTTCATAATAATTTTTTTTCTCCATTCATTCCTATTTATCACAACGCCAACCAATACCCTACATAAAATTGGTCTAGCTTTCCTATACATCAAGACATATCCACGGACAATACCACACATATACGCGGCCATTCACAACATACATAATACACACGTTAACAACATCATTTTCACAATATAAGAAACCATGTACAAATCGTATTCACTTCTAAAACAACACATAACAATCCTCACTTTTACTTGAATCATTAAGCTCTCATGATCATCATAAAATCTACAACAACAACAACAACTTTCACTTTTCATCACATAATCCACAACTCAACACTCAATTTACTAAATAATATTAATTAATCAATTCAATCCAACACCATACATATTTTCGGCCAACATACAATACAAATATTTTCATTTATCTCCTTAATTTCTTCAACCTACAACATATAGGAACCATCCACAACACACAAAAGAGTTGAATACCATTGATTCATTACTCCAACACCATGTTACATACACGTTACTAAACACACACATACACGGCCAAACACACATAACACCTTATTTTTGCAAACTTCATTCATTTCCACATTCCACAACATCCACAAGTCACACATCACATATGAAAATCAAGATTAAGTCTTACCTTTTCTCCTTATTCTCCTTCTTGGCCAAGGTCATGAATGGTCCAAATGAATTGTTTCCTTATTCCAACAACTCTTCCATGCTGTAGAGAACCTTCTAATTAGTATAGAAACCAAAAGAAAGGAATTTTTCATGATCAAAATGGAGGGGCAAGCTTCGGCCAGCCCCTCTAGCCGAAGCCTCCAAGTCTCTCTCCCTCTCTTTCTTTCTTGAATTGTCTAGAGCACAAATGATGTATTTGTCTTCTTTTTCAAGACTTTAGTCCTATATATACATATAGTTTTTGTGGCATGTGAGGGGCACATGCCCCTCTCTAGAGTTTTCTTGAAATTCCATAAAAGAAGACTAATTTGTCATCCTTTTTAATTCTTTTTCTTTTTCATTTCATATATATATATATTTTTGTCACATGGCCAATATGACCCTTTTTAAATTCTCATGAACCTTTTGGTGAAATTCCCGTTTTGCCCCTATTCTTTCCGCAATATTTCCATAAGCCATTTTGTGTATTTCTCTTCTTGCCCTTAGCCTCTTACCATATTTTCATACTAATAATAGTCATAACAACTTATGCATTAATATAATTTTTAAAATTGGGGTTTCGCCCATAACTTCCCACGCGACTTTGAATTATCCAAACGTACAAAATACGGGCTATAACAGTTTTATGATTTGATCAGTTATAAGTCTTCAGGAAAACAGTTTATCTGAATATACATATATGACGACGTTATGAACCGTTGGAGTTCTTTTGCAAGTCTCCATGTTATTCATAGATTCAGTTTGATTATATGTAACAGGTTCGTATACGGGTGTCCAGTTCGGGCACTAGTCATGGATCGCGGGGTTGGGTCGTGACAAAAGTGGTATCAGAGCAGTTCGTCCTCGGAGTATCTACAGACCGTGTCTAGTAGAGTCTTGTTTATCGGTGTGTTGTGCACCACATCTATAAACAGAAAGCTACAGGACATTTAGGATGTTATCTTTCCTTCTTATCCTAGATCGTGCGATAGAGCCCAGCCATAGGAAATGAAATTCCTTATACTAACCTTTGATTTCAGCTAAAGAACGACATCGACAGATGGAAGTGACTGACGACATTGGAAATTACAAAGTACACAGGTAAGTAACGGTGTGAAAGAAGCATGTCGGATAAGGTAAGAATATTGAAATATGATTGAAATGTAAAGTTGGAGGATGAAAGAGAAGGTGGATAGGAAATTATAACAGAACAGATCGTTAAAGGATCAGGTACCTCTCGAGGTGCGGTATGTGAGGTAAGTCCCGACACCTTTATACTTTTTACTGGAAATTGGGAGCCCTGTGTGGCTATGATACGATATGATATATGCGTATATATGTTGGCCCTGTGAGGCATTGTTGGTATTTCCTGCGTGCAGGTTTTGGGATAGTAAGAAGTACAGAGGAAACTCTGCCCAAATTTTCCCAGAAATAGAAAAAAGAAGGGAATGAGATATAGGTTCATAATATGTCTTGAAAGTTGAGACCGATAGGGTAAATTTATTATGTTGGACTAAAGCTTTAAGAGGTACCCTCCATGTCATCCGTAAGAGGCACCATTCTTACTTGGGAAGTTTTATTTCGAAGAAGCATATATGAGCAGCAAAGTTTGGAATTTATTTGGACGGACCAGAATACCTTCCAGCCACATTTTTACCTTAGAAAAGCTCACATTGAAGGGCAAAAACGTTCAGCAATTAAGTTTCACTTCGTTGGAAGAATACAGATCATACAACAAGTAGTTTATGAACTAAATGATTCGTTCACGACTCAAGAATAAATCTGGAAGTAAACCATGTGAATCAAGCACTAGAAGTCCTGTGGTGCTTGTCGGATTCTAGTTTTCTTCTGGTGGTGGTTGGAGAATGCTTCATGGTGACATTTTATTAGTTCTTAATCAACTAATTGGAAATAGAATTTGTGGAAGGAAAACTCAAACTTGTGAGCTGTTATGGATCATGTGTTCCACGTGTTGTTGATGAAATGCTAGGACAATTCGGAAGGGCTTGTGATACTAAGAGGTGATTTAGAAAAAGGTGAAAAATTTCAACAAGACATTTTATTGAAGTATCGAGTGAACTGATAAGTAGGGATAAATTACGACGAGTTCACAATTAAAATGAGTAATAGTATGATTGAGATAAAAGTACGGAGGAGGAAGAATTATGGCAAATTATAAAGGTGTTAATAAGACAGCTTGTGAGATATTAAGGATAAGATTGATCAGAAAGGGTGAACGGTTAAGTACGCCTACTCCACAGAGTGTAATTAAAACATAGTAAGAATCGTGAATAAGATTAAGAAGTGTTACGTTATAGGATGGATTACGAACAGGATGTGATGTGAATACCAGAAGGATTGCTATAGAAATGAGTAAAGCCTAGCAAGGAAGTAACTAAAGAATGCGATATGACTGGTGTGAAACGGAAAAGAAAATGTAGGACGAATAAGAAAAACTTACAAAGTTCTATAGGGAAAGTTCAGAATAAAAGTCAAGTAGTAATGAAAGTGAAAGCAAGCACAGGAAGAGAAGGAGTTAATAGAAAGAGGAAGATAATAAGAAAGCGAGTGGGATTATAGTGTAGCGATGTGTTATGACATGGATAGCTAAGGAAACGAGTAATATAAGCGACAGAATTGTGAAAGAACGACCTAAAGGAAGATGAGAAACGAGACAGAATGAATGCCAGAAATGACTGATATGATAAGAACAAATAGAGATGAACAAAATATGTTTCGAAAGTGAGGAAGGGGGTTATGTAAAAGTAGTGTTTCCCGAAGGATACAGGAGTAGCATGAAATTTCTCATGCACAAAATAAAAGATGGACATAGACTGGAGAAATGAAAGGAATACTAAAGGAAGCACTCAAGACGGACGTAACCAATTGAGTATGAGTATAGGATAAAAGGGAAACATATAGCTACGAACTTAAGGTGTAGTCCGACGAGAAGGTGATAAGACAAGACAACTATTAAGACGAATTTGATATGATTTTGAGTAAGTTAGAAGTCAGCGTTGGGTATACAACAAGGGTAAAAGCGCATGAGGCATAAAGGAGTATTGCGTATATGTGACTCCACCTCGGAAAATAGTGAAATCCTTAGAGGACAAGATTGTAGATTTGCGAAACAACTGATGTATTGTGATTTTGTTAGAGGAAACATGTGATATCTGTTGGGATAAAGATAGTGTCATAAGAAAGCTTGGGACACTTATCATAAGAATATAACTGCTATCGAATGGAGAATTTGAAACGACTATAAGCACTAGCTAATTACTGATTGGAATGTGGCTTCGGATAAATTGCTACATTAATTGCATTAGTCGAGTACCAACCATCAGATAAGATTTTGTACTATATATCGAGAGTTCTCATCGCCTCGTGATTGCGTTGGAGTTTCATACATGGGTAATCTAAGTTATAGATGATAAAGAAAAGACATGGATATGGTGCAGTATACCAAATGTATTGGAAAAGAATCATATGAATTTCAAAATTGGAAATGGGGACATAGAGTAGAATATAAATAGATAATGATGTAGGTACACCTAAAAGGGGGGAAGCGGATGAGAGAGATGCAAGTGTAAGATGAAAACAACCGACACTGCAACACATTTAATGTGGATATTTTAACTTCAAGTGAGATCCCGTGCTGAAACAAGTTAGTGAGATTTGAACGCCAGCAATAAACGGATAGAAGCCAAGATGGCATTTGAGACTGTGCTGAGAATTATTTGTAAAAATCTTGGATAATATGACATCAGAAGGTGGATGCTTATAAAAAGGAAGAATACGACAAGAGAATGGTAAAGAGTAACTTAAAAGATATTATAAAGGATAGCAAGGCTATACTGGATTAGAGGTTAAGATGTTGGCAACGGAGTTATTGGCTAATGATATTGTGACACATAAGTAGCAAAGGAGAAAGGATAGGAAACCTCTCCTATAGTAGGATATGAGAAAACCAAATGGTAAATAGAGGAAGGGAAAGGAGTATGGCGAAATAGACAGCAAGTGAGTGTTAGTACAATAAGATATGTAGAGCAGAATAAACCAGGAGAAGGAAAGACTATGACTAAGATTGGATGCACTTGTACGAATTGTACAAGAATAGTTATGCAACCTACGAATATTTGTATGCGAAGAATAAGACCAAGTGAGTACTTGATAAGAAGAATAAGAATTCAGTAACAATGATGTGATTGCGATATTTCGGATACATCAAAGAAAGGTATAAGATGGTTTGAGGCAAAACTACAGAAATATAATTAGTATTGAGGGAAAAAGCCATAGTTGAGCCTTGATATCAACTGAAAGGGATAAGAGAAAGATATAGGGTCTGCATAAAGACTAGCGTGGCGACGCTAAGGTATTTTTCTAGGCTGATTTGAGCACCTACACATATTCGTGTAAAGGTTGCAATAGGATGCGTGGTAGGAGAACTAAGAGCAAATTTGAGTAAAAGGGCAATAGAAGAGTTTGAGTCAACAATAGAGAAACGACACGAGGTAATATGCCTAAGGTATTGCCAATTAGAGTAAAGGAAATTACAAAAAGATTTAACCGAGACAATCGGAACAAGCAGGTTACGGGTTACTGGATGACAGTAAAACTATAATATTAGGGGACCCTAGCGCTATTTGATAGCCAACCCTAAAGATGGAAATCAAGAAGTAAAAACAAGTGATAGTTAATGACCTTTAAAAGAAAGTCAGAAAGTGACACATGATGCTGAGGATTCCAGAATACGGACTGTCACAGCGAAGTAAAGCAAGGATATTGGAGTACAAAAATGTTATCCTCTGGGAAATTTCGTTTTATTCGTAGAACCTGCGAAGGGTTCACAGGTACCAGAGACATGTGATACTCCAGGGATATTAAAGTCTAATGAACCGACGAGGGACGTCTGCGCGTTATTAAAATCATATTTAAAGATTGAGAGTTAAGCTAAAGGAAACGATACCTTAAGGGAATAACTATAGGAGAAGAAGGGGCCATGTTAAGACTAAGCGCACAAGGAAGAAAGTAAGATTTCAACGAAAGAGCTCACAATACAATTGACGATGGACTGCGAAGTAAGAGGAGGGTAAAGGCAATGACGTGGAATTATTACCTCGAGAAGCAACAGAAAGAGGAGATATTACTGGAATGACTATGTAGAGGCCTGGAATGCGTTATAATGAATCACAGCGAATCGAGCAATGGAAGAGGTATGTGAAGGGCGTAATTGAATAAGAGGACACTTGAGAAAGTCTTGGGAACTCAGGATCAGTTTAACATTCGAGGACGAATGTTCTAAAAGGGGGGAAGGATGTTATACCCCGTATATTTATACGTCGAATTATTCGCAAGCAAATCGACTTAAGTTAAAGGCGGAATCATTTCGGACATGAAATAATTAGAACATAAATTGTTCATAAATTTTATTTAGTGTAAGAATATTATTGGGGAATTGGAACTAATTAATTAAGATTAAATTATTAAGTAAGGGATTAGTGATTAATTAATTTAATTATTAAAGTGGGCCCCACCCGATTCATTTATTAACAAAAAAAAGGTGATGACTCATGATGGTGGGACACATGTCATGGAAATGGACACGTGTCCCATAGCTAGGAAGCATATACATATTCAATTTGGTGAATCATGCTAGCCGTATGTTCACTTTGCCAAATTCAATTCAAATTGAATTAAAAAGAGAGGCACACAACCATGGCTACTCTCACGGCCATGGCAGCCACCAATAAAAAAAAATTGTTCTTGTTAGATTAATTCTAAGGTGATTTACAAGTCCAAGGAGGTGATAGCAACATTGGATATTGAGTTGAGGAAGAAGAAATTGTGGAATTGGAGCAATTAAGTGTAGAAATTCCTCCGAGAAAATTTAGGTAAGATTTTCTTATTTTGTGGTATAATTGTATTAATAGTGTTGTAATGGAAGTAAGAAAATGCATAAAATTGATGTTATATGAAATCGTGGGTTGAAATGGATTCAGAAAGGTTGATGGGTTGTTAGAATTGTTATGGGATGAATTCTAAGAATTTTGTATGTATATCTCTGTTGTTGGTATTTCTGTGATAACAGGAGAATAATTGGAAATTCGGGTTAGGCGAATATATAGGGGAAATGCTGCCCGATTTTCATTAAATTCATAATAATGAAAAACCCTTAACGAGAAAGTATAAGTTAAAGAATAAGTTCTATAAGCGATGGGCTACGGATTTATGAACTAGAAGGTGTAGTTACTAATGATAACGTTACTTTTATATTAAATAGGCTAAAAGAGCGACGAAGCGAATGGGTTTGCGAATAATCGTTAGCAGGTATGTAAAGCTGTCCCTTCTTTCTTTTGGCATGTCTTAGATCTAAGCGATGAATGATATGAACTTTGGGGTAATTCTATTCATAAGTTTTGAGTGTGATTTATGATTCTTATTCACCTCTTGATGTTAGAACTCTTAAGTGATTAAGCTTCCCTCTTCAGTTTTCTGTACGTTGGATAATAGTCGATGTATATCAGTTCCTATTCTTAGGAACTCTATGATAACTAGTGTCCAGACTTTTATAAGATGTTTCATACTATATTGACATATGACTATAATTCCTAAGGCTCTTTGATATACTTTATGATGACATCTGAGGGATGTTTGATATGTTTCCGAGTGGCATTCGAAAGGTATTTGATATGACTATTATCTTGATTTTCAAATGATAGTTCATGCTGATTATTTCATTGAGTCTTTGATATACCCTGATCTATATATATGATTCCAGAAGTTCTATTATGATATAATCCACAGTGACATCCGAAAGGTATTTGGTATGACTATTGTCCTGATTTTCAAATGACAGTTCGTTTTGATTATTCCATTGATTCTTTGAAAATGTTTTAATTTGCATATGGTTGTTCACTACTCCACTCGTGCATGTCTCAATATGTCTTTCACTGAGTCCCGGGCCAGGATATGTTATCGTGCACAGTCTCACTGCATTGTTCACTGAGTCCCTCGCTAGAGGGCCGGAATATGATATATATATATGTATGATGGTGTTATGCTGTGTTATGGAGTTATGCTGTGTTACGGAGTTATGCTGTGTTATGGAGTATGATGTGTTATGGCGTTATGATGTGTTTATGGTGTTATGCTGTGTTGTGGCGCCAAAGAAGGGGTGGCGACCATGTTCACCGAGTCCCATAATGGGCCGGATATGATATATGATATTGACATGCATGTTTTATGTTTCAAAGGCAAGTGTTTTGGTATTCTGGACATTGTACTTGTTTTCTGTACTCCTTGTTTCAGTTATGATCCTTCTTACTGTATTTCATGCTTTATATACTCAGTACATAATCCGTACTGACCCCCTTTCTTCGGGGGCTACGTTTCATGCCCGCAGGTACAGATAGTCGGTTGGGGTGACCTTTCAGCATAGGACTTCTACTCAGCTGTTTTGGGAGAGCTCCGTTGTTCCGGAGTCTAGACTTTTAGTACAGATCTTATGATATATATATGTGTATGTTATCCAGGGGTATGACGGGGCCCTGTCCCGTCATGTTTCACTATTCGTACTCTTAGAGGTCTGTAGACATATGTGTGGGTTGTGTGTAAGTTCTATTTGGCTGTGTCTATACGATGTACTATGATATGATGTCCGTCTGTAGTGGCAGCCTTGTCGGCTTGCATATAACATGATATTGATGAGTAGTGGCAGCCTTGTTGGCTTGCGTATCGTTTTATGATTTGATCAGTTGTGACTCCTCAAGAAATAGTTTATCTGAATATACATATATGACGACATTATGAACCGTTGGAGTTCTTTTGCAAGTCTCCATGTTATTCATAGATTCAGTTTGATTATATGTAACAGGTTCGTATACGGGTGTCCAGTTCGGGCACTAGTCATGGCCCACGGGGGTGGGTCGTGACACTTATCTTAGTCAAAGGTGTCCGAAGTTTCTTGGGACATGCTGGGTTCTACAGGCGCTTTATCAAGGATTTCTCCAAGATTGCTAACCCGATGTGCAAGCTTCTTGAAAAAGAGGCTAAGTTTGTGTTTGATGATAAAAGGCGGAAGGCGTTTTATGAGTTAAAGGAGCGCCTCACTACCGCTCCTATTATTTTTGCTCCTGATAGGTCCTTGCCCTTTGAACTGATGTGTGATGCTAGTGGTTTCGTGATAGGTACTGTGCTTGGCTAGAGGCACAATAAAATTATGTACCCGATCTATTATGCAAGCAGAACATTGAATGCTGCCCAGATTAATTACACAGTGACAGAGCAAGAGCTGTTTGCCATAGATTTTGCTTTTGAAAAGTTTCGGGCCTATTTGTTGGGGCCCAAAGTCGTGGTATACACTGATCATGCAGCACTAAGATACCTTATGGCTAAGAAGGAAGCAAAGCCGCGACTGATCCGGTGGGTGCTATTACTGCAAGAGTTTGATTTTGAGGTGAAAGACCGCAAGGGGATAGAGAATCAGGTTGCTGACCATCTCTCTCGGCTTGAAGAAGCGGGGAGACCTTCTGATGAGCTAGATATAGATGATGCATTTCCAGATGAGAGGGTGTTGGCTGTGTCAATGGAGGTAGCACCACAGTATGCTGACATTGCCAATTATTTGGTAACGGGCATAGTTCTAAAAGAGATCAAAGCTTACCAGAAGAAAAGTTCTTGCGGGATTCTCACCAATACTATTGGGATGAGCCTTATTTATTCCGAACATGCGCTGACAACATCATTCGGTGTTGTGTTCCCGAAAGTGAAGTGATGGCGATTCTAAAGGCGTGCATGACTCTCCTGTTGGGGGTCATCATAGTGGTAACCGGACTGCGGCTAAGGTTCTTGAATGCGGTTATTACTGGCAGACTATCTTTCATGACGCAAATCTATTGGTGCGGTCTTGTGATCAATGTTAGAGGCAAGGGAATATAGGCAGAAGGCAAGAGATGCCTATAAATTTTGTGATGGAGGTAGAAGTGTTCGATGTCGGGGGGCTTGACTTTATGGGACTCTTTGTGAGTTCTGGTGGCATAAAATATATTTTGGTTGTTGTGGACTATGTGCCAAAATAGGTAGAAGCGGTGCCTTTATCTAACAATGAGGCCAAGAGTGTCACGGGGTTCCTCAAGAAGAACATGTTTACTTGATTTGGTACTCCGAGGGCTATAATCAGCAATAGTGGGTCTTAGTTATGCAATAGAGCTTTCACGGGATTAATAGAGAAATATGGTGTAAAACATAGGGTGGCAACACCTTATCATCCTCAGACAAGTGGGCAAGTTGAAGTATCCAATCGAGAGATCAAGAATATTCTAGCTAAAATGGTGAATGCAAATAGGATTGATTGGGCCCGCAAGCTCGGTGATGCTCTGTGGGCATACCAGACTGCTTTCAAGACTCCGATTGGGACTTTACCCTTCAAGCTCGTTTTCGGAAAAGCTTGTCACTTGCCGGTTGAACTTGAACATAAGGCTATGTGGGCTTTGAAGAAATTGAATATGGATTGGGACGAGGCAACCAAGCTAAGGTTATTTCAACTCAATGAGATGGATGAGTTCCGGTACTAGGAATATGAGAGTGCAGCACTGTACAAAGAGAGGATAATGCATTATCATGACAAGAAAATCCTAAAGCGAGAATTCTACAAGGGTCATTTTGTTTTGCAGTTTAACTCTCAGTTGAAGTTGCTACCGGGCAAACTAAAGTCAAGGTGGTCTGGTCAATTTGAGGTGGTAGGTGTTTTACCTCATGGAGCAATTAAGCTGAAGTCTGAAGATGGAACTCGGACATTTAAGGTGAATGGGCAGAGGGTGAAACACTATCACGGGATGGTTTCAGGAGATAGAATTGTTGATCGATATCGGTTGAAGCACCTCAGAACGAACGCTAACCCGGTGTTCGCTAATAAGGAGTGAATGGGTACCACCGTCATGCCGCGATGTTAACTCAAGCGCTTCTTGGGAGGCAACCCAAGTGTAATGTGTATTTTTCTTTTTGTTTTTGATTGCATATAGGGTAATGGTTGTTTTGGTGCAGGAACATATTGTAGAAAATATTGATGAATAGCAGGTAAATTAAGTAATCAGAGAGACTGTTTTGCAACATCACAAAATACGCCTGGAGTTTACGGACCGTATTTCACAATACCCGTCGAAAACCAAGGGCATATTTAACAATGTCACAAAACAGCAACATGAAAAATTACGACCATGGAATACGGACCGTATTTCAAAATACGGCCCGTAAATCTGGTCGTAATTCTTCATGGCACAATACAGTGCACTACCCAAAGAAATAGCTCTAAATAGGGGTCGTAAATCACTTTACAGACCGTATTTCGTAAAAAAAACGAAAGGGGCAGTCATTTAAATGGTAGGCAGAGAGAGGAACCGTTTATTTCCCACCACTTCAAAAGCAAAACTGAGCCTTCTCCACCATAACCCCACGACATCTGCACTTCAAACCCGTCATCTTCCACCTCCTAAACTCCATAAATACACCAATTCATACCATTAGAAATCCGCCCACTCTCACCTAATTTGAAAAAGCCCTATTCTCTTTCTGCCCATGGTTTAATTGTTTGGTATTTGGTTGTTCTCTCAAATCTTTCAAGTTATCATCTAGTATTCATCATCACAGGTATGGTTGACACTCTCCACTCTTAATTTAAGAAATTTGGGTTTGAAATAGTTGGTGGGTGTTGATTAGCCTAGGGTTTTTATGCAATTAATTATGAACATTTCTTTGTTAATGATCTTGTGTGGGGAGAATGATCTTTAAGTTTTTTTTTTATTTTCTTGGGAAGTTTGTTAATAAGACCCAAATGGGTTGGAGTGCATTCCACACTTTGGATTTCAAATTTTGAGGTTTTGGTATGCCCACCAATAGCATGACTCATGAGAAATTAATGAGAATTTGGTAAAAAAAAATTGGGTGAAGTCTATGTAACCCAATCCCCAATTCAATGTGAAACCAGGATTTGCAATTAACTTCAACAACCAAAACATGTTCTATGTCTGTGACTGTGAGATGCGAAAAACGACCTCAGTTTACGGACCATATTTCAGTTTACGGTCCGTCTTTAGGCATTTAACTGAGGAACAGAAAGGTCATCCAAAGAACAAGCAGTTTACAATCTCAGTTTACGGACCGTATTTCAGTTTATGACTGTCTTTTACATTTACGGTAACAGACAGAACACAGTTTTTGTGTACAGCTATTTTGTTTTTGTTTTTGATTGGTTGTTAATTGTTGCTAATAAGATGTGTCTTTTGCAGGAATGGGTCATAAAAACAATGCAAGGAAAGTGGGTGCCAAACACAAAGGGGCACAAGAAAGAAAGTGTGCTAGGACTTTAATTTGATAGACGAACCCTCCAATTCAGAAGGGAAAAAATCAGGATCCGAGTGCGCCGAAGTTATACCGCCACCAAAGGTCAGAGGGGCCCCCACACAAGGCACATCGGCATGGCCATCCACGCCCCCAACAATGACACTGTCCAAGTCTGCATCGGAAGCCTCCCAGTCTAAAGAGGGGGATCCTGACGCGGAAGTATCAAGTAGGGGGCAACCCAACAAACAGAATAGGAGAGTGGCTCAGAGGGGCCAAGTGCTGGTAATGCTCCGAATGATGGTACACCGCCAGAGGGTCATAAATTAGTCGTCCGGACCAAACGGCCGGAGGAAGAAAAACTCAGATTCTCGGTCAAAGGGTCAAAGGAATTGTATGTTCAATAGATGGTTGGGACAGAAATTGGGGGACAGCCGCAGAGGAAAATATTTGAGGAGCGGCGCCTGATTTTAGATGGTGTTTTGGCTCATCAACAGCTGGACGAGACCGTCAAGATGTACAAGCTGGATGTTTTCACTCACGAACCGGAAGAGTATGCTCCGCACATTGTGAGGGAATTCTATGCATCATATGGGGATGTATTGATGTCGATGAAGAAGCCGAGTCGCGCTTGGCATCAAATACCCATGTTGGAGAGTGTGACGGTCCGGAACTCACTTGTCGATATTTCCTCCAAAGCCATCAACAAAGTTCTATTCGGCAATGATTTTGTGGCACCTACCGATCTGAGCCTGTACCTAGACAAGAGGGAAAGGAAAGACAATAAAACTGTGAGGGAATGGACTGCCGCTATTATCACATCTGAGCCAAATAAGCAAAAATGGACAAATGATGGGATAGTCAAGATTGCTAAGAGTGGCTTGTCTGCGGAAGCTAAGTTTTGGTAGACGTTGCTTAAGTATAGGATCACTCCAACCCAGGCGGATAATACCCTCTCACCATTCAGGAAGTAACTATTTCCTCGTTGATGTCAAAGTACCCGATGAATGTTGGAGAGCTCATTGCTGAGGAGCTGCATGTGAGGGCACATAAGCCCAACCAAAACATGGTATTTCTATGTCTAATCACGGAATTATGTAGACGGGCAAAGATATTTTAGCTTTCGGAATGGGACGGCACCATCACAGCTGCCCATGTGGGAGATTGGAGGAAGAATAAGGTGCCGAGCAAGAATGAACGACAGGCAGATCAGTCCGGTGATGACGATGACACTCAGTTAGAGTTGAGTCTGAGCCATGCTTATGGGACTGATCCAGTAGATCCCGATATTGGTGCTGCTACTACTGAGACTGAGGCTCCCACTACAGGTGTCCCAGATACTGTAGATACACCGGCTTCTGTAGTCGAGATAGGTGCTTCTGAGGCGAGGCCTCCACCACCACCTTCGACCATACAGGGCCCTCCTCTGGGGTCTACCACTGCCGCTGAGTCAGCTGAGCATGTCGATCCAGAGTTGGAGTTGCTTCATTTTAGCCATGCTAATTACAGGCAGATTGCATTCAAAGCAGTGAAGGCTAAGAGGCAGGTAGGGAATATCTTGCAATAGTTCAACTTGAAAGTGGTGAAAATAGTGCAATAGTTGGTTACAGAGGCTGCCACAGAGATTCATGCGGAGTTCGAGAAAAATCACAAATTGTATCAGGCTAGACTGGATAGTTTTGAGTCGAAATTGGTGACTCGAGAGCAGACCACACCCGGTGGGAAGTCTGTCTCATTAAGGAGTGATTTGGATAAGCTGAAGAAGGATCTTGAGGAGCTCAAAGTGCAAGGTACGGTAGCCGCACCAGCTCCAGCACTACGTGCCACTTTATCTAGTACATTTAAGGTGCTGGATCTGATGGATTCTGAGGAGGAGGTGAAGGATGCTGAGCTCCGTGTACGAGATACAGGCTAGAGGGTTCGTGTGACATATAAAGACCCCGAGGAGTTGGCCAAGAGATTGAAGAAGATGGGGGAAAAGGAGATGCAACAGGCCATCCTTGAGTCATTAGTTGATCCACAGCGCCGACCAGGAAAGTCCACTAGTCAGCCGCCTGATGCAGTGGGCCAGTCTTGAGACACGCACAACCCCTAGGGTGCCAGCACAACCTCTTTCCCTTGTTCTTATAAGTGGTGCACTGGAGACAGTGCTTGACTTTTTTGTTGGGGGTGGGAGTGTTGGTACTGTTGTATTGTAAATATATGTTTAGGACCCCCCCCCCCCCCCCCCGGCTTTTCTTTGCCAGAGTTCTTTTCCTGAGGGGTTTTGTCTTGTTGAAACTGACATGTTTAAGTTGTTGCATAGGTTGAATAGAGTAGTTTTGACTTAGTTGGTGCTGCTCTGTAACTAATGGCATGTGGTTATGGTTTGTGGAAATTTGGGAACCCTCAAAATTTTGAAAAACGCATACTTAGAACAGTTATTGGGGACATGATTGATTCTTTATATGACATTATGACTATTGGGGTATTGTGTGTGATGAATGACTACTTAGGAGTTCACAAGTGTAAAATACTTGTCCTTATGCCAATGTATGTGTCAGTTGTTAGTTTGGTTTTGTTTATGCATGTATAATCTAGAACTTGCCTGGTTGGTCTTGTTTGAAATCCAAAGTTAGTTTGATTGTGAGATGATCTTAGGCTTTCTTTGTGTAAATAGTCACTTTGCCTAAGTAAGCCTTACCAAAAATTTTAAATATCCCTAGTTTCCCTTTTTAAGCCTTTTGACCTTTTTCATGGTTAGCCAATTTTGAAAGCTTACCCTATGTGCAATTAATCCATCTTCGCATCCGTTCCCTCCTTGATGCTACTAGATAGATGAGGCAAAATGCCTATGTTGGGGGTGAATTAAATGTGGAGTAGATGTTAATAACATAAGTTGGGGGTCGGGGAGTTTGCTAGTAGAAATTCGATGAGGTAGTTGCATTTAAAAAAAAAAAAAAGAGAAATTAGAAAATTGTAACACAAAAATATTTGCAAGTTGTTTAGGAATAAAACAACATCGAGGTCAAAAACTTGAAAGAAAATAAAAGGGTTGGAAAGAAGAGAGGTGAATTAAGGTGAAGTATTTGCAAAAAGTATCCTATCCGTCCCTAAGCCTACATTACAAGCCAAAACAAGTCCTAATGTGATCAGAACCGAATGAGCCTACGATGAAAACATAGAAAATAAGGGCAAGCCTATAGTATTTGCATGTGTAGACATGAATTTCTTTGTGAGTGTGAGTGTTTTCTCTTCTCTTTCGTCTTCGTCTCATTCTTGTTGTATATATGTATGTTGGGACATTCTTTGGTCTATATGAGGGCATAAGGATGATAATTGAGCAAAATAAAGTGACAGCCTAAAGTAGTGTTTGTGTGCATCATAATATGTTCGATAATGTAATGTCATGCATTGAAGCTTCATTGTTAGTCATAGCGTTCTTGAGTTGTGTATATTGCTTATAAATAGAAAATTTAGGAGGCTCCTTGGAAGAAAAACATGCAGGCCGGTAGTTCAGAGTCAAAACCAATGTAGACACTATTACTCTGTGATATATAGGTGTTAGATTGAGTCGTTGTATTGTATGGCTTGCTTGAGGAAAAGCAAAAACTTCAAGTTGGGGGTGTTGATGTGCCAGGAATTTATCGCACATTCAAGGCCTTTTTACTAGCAGTTTTACTTGTTTTTAACCAAGTTAGTGTCTATTTGATGAGTTTATAGTGTTTTTCAGGTAACAGAACAGATTTGGAATGAAAACAGTTAAAAGTGCAGAGGTGGTCGTAAACTCAGTTTACGGACAGTATTCCATGGGCGTATTTAAGGATAAGAAGAACCAGAAAGGTAGGCTAAGGAAATGGTGATTTACGAATAACTTTTACGGACCGTATTACACTTTGCCGTCCGTATTTCAAAGCACATTTAACCATTCAAGCATCTGGCAGGGAGTCGAAGTTTTTGAAGTTGAAAGACGACTATGCAAAAGACGGGCCGTAAATCAAAATACGGTCCGTATTTCAAGAGATTGCAGTTTCTCAAGTCTTGAAGGAAGACCTAGTCGTAAACTGGTTTACGATCCATATTTCAATTTACAGACCGTATTTTGTATTGACGGGGACCAAACTGCAAATCTGTAACTTTTACGTTTTCAGAACCTATAAATAGTCATTGTAGGGTTTTAATTGTTATCAATTATTATATTTTTTGTCTCTTGACTTAGAACATCAAATACACTCTAGTTTTTGAAGATTCAAACATCAATTCAAGTATTATCAATTCTTCTTTTCGTCCAAAGTGAGCAATTATGAATTCTTCAATTTCTTATTTCTTGTTCTTTGTCATGAGTAGCTAAATTCCCTTACTAGGGTTGTGAACCCAATTGATGGGTGTTTTGTGATTGATATACACATAATGGATTATTAGGGTTTATTTATTCTTCATTCTTCATTCATAATTAATGGTTGCAAACATTGATTAAAGCTATAAACCTTGATTTATTTGGGAAAATAATTAGGGTTGGTAAGAATAAATAACAAGGACCCAAAGCTTTAAACTTTGTTTAATAAATTCACTTAGGAATAAGAAGAATTTACTTGGCATAATTAACCGTTCTTCATAGTTACTTTCTTATATTTGGGAAAATCATAGAAAGAGATAGTCTTATTTATTGGGAAATAGTAGAGATTCATATAGAGGTTAAGTGCATTCATATAATGATCTATTAGAAGTATATCAAGATCAATACCCATGATCATACACTTTATCTAATGGGGACATAACCTTGGTTTCTTGTACCATAAATTACAACCCAAAGCAATTATTTAGCAATTAATCAAAAAAACCCAAATTTTACAGAAATCATCGGAGTAAGACATTAGACATAAATTAAGCAATCTATGAGTTTAATAACCTTTTCACACCATATTCCCTGTGGGATTCGACCCCAACCTAGTTAGGTTAATGTATTTGACAACGTCCACGTTATATCATTAATAGGTGTAATTTGAGCGTCTCAATAAGTAAACTCAATGAGGGGCAAATGGTCATCCCAATTACCTTTGAAATCTAGGACACATGCTCTTAACATGTCCTCAAGAGTCTGAATAGTACGCTCTGCCTGGCCATTTGTCTAAGGGTGGACAGCTGTGCTGATGTTTATCTTAGTACCCAATCCTTTCTGAAAGGATTTCCAAAATGTTTGTTGTGAACTGACCACCACGATCTGAAATAATTGACAAAGGAGTCCCATGAAATCTGACAGTCTCCCGAATATACAACTTAGCAAAATCTTCTGCTAAATTGGTGGTCTTAACTAGCAAGAAGTGTGCTGACTTTGTACATCGGTCAATAATCGCCCAAATCATGTCTACGGGATGAATGAGATAGACCTGTTAAAGTCTATATTTATCATCTCTCATTTCCAAATAGGAATATCAATATTCTGAGCCAAGCCACCAGGCCTCTGGTGTTCGGCTTTCACTTGCTGACAGTTTGGACACTTAACCACAAAATCTGCTACATGTTTTTCATATCATTCCACCAATAAATCTTTTTAAGATCATGATACATCTTAGTGGAACCTGGATAAATGGAAAACCTAGAATACTGAGCTTCTGACATAATTTGCTCTTTGAGCCCATCTACATCTAGCACATATAATCTGTCTCGGTACCTCAAGGTACCATCATCTCCACCTCGTTCAAAAGCCATTGTCTTATGCTCCTGGATCCCCTCTTTCAGCTGTAACAAGTAGGGATCACTGAACTGCTTCTCTTGGACTTCAACCACTAAGGAGGAATGAGCTCTATTCTGAACAACAACCCCACCATCCTCGTAGTCCAAAAGTAAAACTCCAAGATAGGCCAAACGGTGAACTTCTTTTGTCATAGCTCTTTTATCTGCCTCGACGGGAGTTAAACTTCCTGTTACATCTCGGAGATTTCAAATTGTTGTATTGTGAGTAGACTAAAGTGAGCTTAAGGTGAACATGATTTCCTTATGAGATTAAGAAGAGTATTTGATAACTTTAAGAGCGTGCCATAATATTTTGAAGTCATATGAATCGGTGAAACTAAGTAATTCGAAGAAAGTGAAATGTAAGTCATGTTTGGGAAGGTTTCGCAACATGTGAGCTATAATTTTTTTAGCAACGTCTTGAGGGGGGGGGGGGGGGGAGCTATAGGGCCTCTTAGATGGTCAATAAAGTGTTTTACAAGTGCCAATAAGGTTCCATAAAGATTGGGGGTTGAACGAATCGACGAGAGTAAGTTTCGAAAAAAATGGATTGTACGGTCATTTATATGGACCATATAAATTTTGCGGCCCATATAATTGTGTGTAGAATACTTCCAGAAGAGGGTGAACCTCTGGTGGGATTATACGGTCCAATTATACGGACCGTATAATTTATACGGCCCGTATAATTAGCCATAGATTCAGAGTCAGGCCAGATTTCGTTTTGCTATATATGAACGACCCTTGTTCCTTTTTTCATTTCCCACTTCCTCCAAACTCTTAAAATCCCTAGAACCTTTCTCCAAGAATATCAACACAAATCTAAAGTGAAATAAAGGATAAAGAGGCTAATATCAAGAGATTCAAGTGCTAAGAAGCTTGCTAGGGTTTGTGAAACTCAAGATTTCCTATGGTGTTGATGTTTGAGACTTCACTTTAGTGGAGTAAGTTGATCCAAGGCTTGTTCTTGAGTGGTTAAGGTAATATTTTACATCTTTTACATATGGCTAAGGTCATTGATTGTTATACCATGTAGTTGGAGGAGGAAAAGTGAGAATAGAGTTCAAATATTAACTTGAGGATATTGTGAATCATAAGTTAATTTGAATTATGATTCTTAGCATGCTATGATTATAATATTTTTGTGGGTGGTGCTAATGATGTTGAGGAAGAATTGTATGTAAGTGAAGATAGTGTTGCTGTTATGTCCCGTATTTTTATACATTGGGATATTTTAAACTAAACGCGACAAGTTAAAGACAAGACTATTTTTAAGATACGAAGTAGAGACTCTAACTTCCGGTTTCGTTTCAAGTCACAAGTTGCCTATAAATTTCGCTTGGTATAGAAGTATTAATGGAAAATTGGGATTAAATTAACCATGATTAGATTAGTAAGTGGGATTAAAAAACTAAATCAGTCCATTAAAATAGCCATAAGTGGCCGTGTAAGTTATATTGAGGTGGTCAATGATAATTGACTCAAATATTGAGTGGGACACATGTCCAAATCATGGACTACATATATATAACAAGAATGCTGATTCATTCTACACTAACTAAATCATTTGCATCTTCACAAAGTTTGGAAACTTAGAGATAGAGTGAGAGGGTCTCGGCTAGAGCTGGCCGAGAATAGGGCTGCTCCAAGTTGATCAAAAATTCAGTTTCTCAAACAATTTAACCCCTTTGAAGGTGTACAATAACGTGTAGCATTCATTGGAATAGCAAGAACAAGTGTTGAAATTCAAGAAGTGAATTTGAGGGGCTAGTCGATTTAAGGATTGAGTGACAAGGTAAGAGTTGATCATCTTTCATATGTTTTGTGGTGAATTGAATGTATATGATTGTGCATGTTGGTATTGGACTGTTGTTGTTGAAGTTGAAGTGGGCCGTGTGCTATATGTCTATAGGAAACAACGTGTAATCTCCTTGTACATGTATTGGAAATGGATGAAATGTGTTGTAGTACGAATAAACGAATGAAATTCATGAAGTTGTTGTAGTTGTGTTGAAGCCGTGTAGGGGCTGGTTTAGAGGAATTAATGGACTGTTTTGTGTCATGCTTTGATTGTTGTTGTTATGGACATTGTGGTGTATTGTATGCATTATGAATATGTGAATTGAGGTGTAAAAGAAATGATTTATGTTGAAGTAGAAAAACAGCCCAAACCGTGGACTGTTTTAATGAAAGGGATAGATTAGTTTATTTTGAACGTTGATTGTTGTTATGGACGTATAGTGAAGGTGAAGTTTAATGATTCAAGTTGAATTGAGATGGTTTGTGGGCTGTTGTAGGAGTTAATATGATGCTAAAACAGTTCCAATAATCGTATAAGTAATGTTGTTAAACGTGTTGTTGTCGTTGTAGTTGAAGTTGGAAAATTTCGAATTGAAAATGGTAATGTTGTGTGGGCTGTTTGGCCGTGAATAGGGGACTGTTTTGAATAATGTACGGGCTGTCCGAAGCTCCCTTAAGTCATGTTTTAAATAATCCCGGGTTGGTACTTGAAAGTATGACTAGCAATATTAGCTTGGAGTACTAGTTGGGTTGAATGCGAACGAAACGTCGTCTAAATGTTAGAAAGGGATTATTAACGTTAAAATACGTATTGAATTCCCTCGTGGACTAATCGTAACTCTTGATATCTTGATATAGGATAAGGCACTATTGGACAGCGAGTACGAGTTATAATACGACTAAACGCTAAAGGTATGTAAAGCCTAATCCTTCCTTCTTTTGGCATGTCCTAGACGTAAGTAAGAAATGATATGATCCTTGGGGTAAACTCTACTCTCTAGTTCCAAGCATGACTTATGATTCTATTCATTCCTTAATGTTATTGTCACGAGCCTACTATATGATTGACTAACAAATGATGTATGGAAATTCCTACTCTTAAAGAATTCCATAATTAGAGTCATACTTGACCTTCAAAAGCTATATCATGTTAAATTGATACATGTATATGAATCCTGAAACGTTCCTTGCTATGGTTTGTAATAAGATTTAGAAAGAACTGAATATGATTATTATCCTGACACTTGAAAGCTGATTAGTTACTTATCTATTGAGTCTCCAAAGATGATTTGCATGTATGTGGTTGCTTATTATTCTGTTCGTGCTTACCGTTACATCCTTCATTGAGTCCCGGGCCAGGACACGTTTTTGTGCGCATATTTACTATATTACTCACCGACTCCCTCACTAGAGGGCCGGGAAACGTTATATATATACATGGTGATATGATGACATGATGATATGATGATATGATGTTATGATGATATGGGGATGGCGGCCAGGAGGGCATATGATCATTATTTCACCGAGTCCCTCACTAGAGGGCCGGGACACGTATATGTACATGTTTATGATGCTATGATTTTAATTACCGAGCCCCTAACTAGAGGGCCGGGACACGTTATATATGTTATGTACAGAATGATTATTCAGCTTTGACTACTAAACTCTATATTGATATTGGTATGAGGTTGATAAATATGAATTATGTTCAAAGGTAAGTTTTATGGATTTCTGTTTGTTGCATTAGATCCTACACTCCTTGTCTCAGTATGATTCTATTTACTATATTTCGCGCTTTACATGCTCAGTACATATTCCGTACTGACCCCCCTTTCTTCGGGGGGCTGCGTTCATGCCCGCAGGTACAGACGCTCGTTTTGGAGATCCGCCAGCCTAGGATATCTATCCAGCTACTTTGGGAAGCTCCTTTGTTCCGAAGCCTAGCTTGTGGTATAAATCCCTTTTGTTGTATATATATGCGTTTGTTTGGGGTACGGCGGGACCCTGCCTCGTCATATGACACTGTCATTACTCTTAGAGGTCTGTGGACATTTGTGTGGGTCTGTATATAGTTGTTGTTTCGTTGTATGGATATGACTTATGTTTGGGGCGTACCCATTCGTAGCGGCAGCCTTGTCGGCTTGCATATATATATATATATATATATATATATATATATGTTTGGGATGTTGCGTGTAGTGGTAGCCTTGTCGGCTTGCGTAGATATATATATGTTTGTTGTTGGAAATTGTAACTCCTCAGGAGACAGGTGGCTATGACATGCATATATGTGACAACTTTAAAATAACGTCTTGCCTTTTTATACAAATAAGTTTGCGATATGCTAGCTGTAGATGATTATAGTTAACAGGTGATATGAGTGTCCAACTCGGGCACTAGTCACGGCCTACGGGGTTGGGTCGTGACAGTTGCGTTGTAGCTATTGTTACGAATGACCTTGAAAGGGATTGTTGAGGATTGGATGATGCTTAACTTGAATGAAGCCTCTTGATTATGGTATTGGTAATAATGTCATTGTTGTTTAGGAGTTGTTTTGGAATTTGGTAGAGCAGATGAAATAGGGGAAATGCTACCCAATTTTTGCTAGCTCGTAAATTATTCTAGTTTGAACTTAAGAGTGCCTTTAATACTTAACCTTTGTATGAATCCTTTTAAATGTATCTTTTACAAGCTTTAGAGGTGAACGTTAAGTAGTTAAGAAGACATAAAGGTATGTAAGCCTAACCCTTCTTTCTTAAGGCATGATTCCATTGTTGTACACCTATTCATGAAATTTACCAGGTCTTCCATGACGCCTCCATTTCTAGAAGTGTTAAAGCTCCTAAAGCCACAGGTGAGGCCACTAGTCGCCCTCGACAGGCCACGAGATCCCAGGATGAGATTCAGATTGAGGGGCCATCCGAGACATCGCATACAGAGCCTCTAGCACTTGCCCAAGATCCTCAGCCGGATGCACCGGGCCAGGATGTGCGGGATGTCTTACGGTTGTTGACCAAATTAGTAGCCGCCTAGGCTCAGAGGCAGGGAGTTGGTGTTGACCAGGCAGATGGGACTGGTAGTTCGAGGGTTAAGACCTTTCTTGGGTTTGGTCCTCCAGAGTTTTCCACGGAAAAGCAAAATATGGACCCCCGGGATTTCATTGCTAGTATGAAGAGGACTTTGAGGGTTATGCATGCGGATGAGGTCGAGTCCGTAGAGTTGGCTTCGTATAGGCTGCGTGATATTGCAGTACAGTGGTATCAGACTTGGGAGTTATCTAGGGGGGAGAATGCCCCTCCAGCTGTATGGCGAGAGTTCTCAGACTCTGTGGCATTCTTGGGTCATATAGTGACCAAGGATGGTATTATGGTGGATCCCAAAAATATTAAGGCAGTTCTTGATTGGGTCAGGCCTACTTCTGTGACTGAGATTCAGAGTTTCTTTGGCCTCGCTAGTTTCTTTCGACGTTTTGTTGAGGGATTCTCATCTATTGCATCTCTTTGGACCATATTGACTCAGTAAAATGTAACTTTTCGTTTGTTGGACAAGTGTGTGGCTAGCTTTCAAAAGCTCAAGACTTTACTAACTACAGCTCTATTTTTGACTCTTTCCGTGGAGGGAGAGGGCTTTACTGTCTATTGTGATGCTTCACGAATTGGCCTTGGTTGTGTTTTGATGCAAAAATAAAAAATGATAGCTTATGCTTCGAGGCAGTTGAGCGTGCAAGAGAAGAACTACCCCACTCATGATTTAGAGTTGGCAGCGATAGTATTTCCATTGTCGATTTGGAGGCATTACATCTATTGTGTGCATTGTGAGGTGTGTATGATAATAATAGTCTTTAGCATATTCTCAATTAAAAGGATCTTAATTTAAGGCAGCGAACGTGGTTTGAGATGCTCAAGGACTATGATATGTCGGTTCTTTATTATCCGAGCAAGGCCAATGTACTGGTGGATGCCTTGAGTCACAATGCGGTGAGTGTGGGTATCCAAGCATCGGTATAAGTTGGGGAGCGACCTTTGGTTATGGACATTCAGGCTTTGTCAAATAGTATGGTGAGACTTCATATTTCAAAAAACTGGCAAGGTTCTAGCTCGTGTGAAGGCACCATCTTCATTGTTTGACCAGATTCGGGACAAGTTGTTGCAAGGAAAGGACAAGAAGGCAATTCTAGATGATGAGGGTGTTTTGAGGATCAAGGGCCGTGTATGTGTTCTCCAAGTTGGGGATTTTATTAGATTAATCATGGAGAAGGCTCACAGTTTGAGGTATCTACTCATCTGGGAGCTAAAAAGATGTATGGGGATTCGAAGCAACATTATTGGTTGTGTAGTATAAAGAGGGACATTGCGCAATTTGTGGCTAGACGTTTGAATTTTCAGCAAGTGAAGTATGAGCAACAAAAGATGGGTGCAATTTCTCAGAGGATGCCCATATGAGTGGAAATGGGAGCGAATTGCTATGCACTTTGTGGTAGGATTACCACAGACTTAAGGGAAATTTGATGCTATTTGGGTCATTGTGGACCATTTGACTAGTCAGCTCATTTTTTACCGGTTCAGACTACCTATAATTCAGAGAATTTGGTAAGGATCTACATCCAAGAGATAGTTCATTTGCATAGTGTACCCATTTCAATCATTTCAGATCGAGGCACTCAATTCACGTCCTATATCTGACGATCCATGTAGAAGGAGTTGGGTACACGAGTGGAGCTCGGTACATCATTTCACCCTCAGACTGATGGCCAGTCTCAGCGTACTATTCATGTCATTGATAATATGTTGTGGGTTGTGTGATTGAGTTCGGTTGTGATCGGAATCAGTTCTTGCCTTTGGCGGAGTTTTCTTACAACAACAGCTAACACTCGATCATTCAGATGTCACCATTCGAGGCATTATATGGTAGTAGATGTCGACTTTCGGTTGGTTGGTTTGATGAATTTGAGGTGAGTCCTTGGGGCACAAACTTGTTTCGGGATTTATTGGACAATGTTAAGTTGATTCAGGAGAGTCTTCTCGCAGCCTAGAGTAGACAAAAGAGTTATGCGGACCGTAAGGTTTGTGGCTTGCAGTTCATGGTGGGTGAGCGAGTTCTGTTAAAGGTTTCACCCATGAAGGGGTGATCAGGTTTGAGAAAAAGGGCAAGTTGAGCCCTAGGAACATTAGTTCATTTGAGATCATTCAGTGTATTGGTGAGGTAGCCTATGAGTTGGCTTTGCTTCCTGGTTTGTCGGGTGTTCACCTTGTGTTTCTTATTTCATGCTTAAGAAGTACCGTTTTTATGGTTCTCATATGATTCAGTGGGATTCGATGTTGCTTGATCAAAACTTAACTTTTGAGGAGGAGCCAGTTGTAATTTTAGATAGACAGATCCGTAGGTTGATATCCAAGGAGATTTCTTCGGTAAAGGTTCAATGGAGGCACCGTTCAGTCGAGGAGGCTACTTAGGAGACCGAGTCAGATATGTGGAGTAGATATCTCCACCTTTTCGACTATTTAGGTACTTCTTCTCTCTTTTATTTTCGAGGACGAACATCTGTTTAAGTGGTAGATGATGTAACTTTCTGTTAGGTCATTTTGGTTGGTTTTCTGATTTTACCCTTATTGACCCTTCCCCTAGGTTTGCTATGGAATATTTGACTTGAGGGGATGGGTGGCACAATTCCCGAGGCTTTCGGACAAGATTTGGGTGACAAAATAAGATTTTTGAAGTTCATAAGTGTTTGGTTGACCAAGTCAACATCAGAGGTCAATGAGTCTGTTTAGAAATTTTGTCAATTCCATTAGGTTCAGAATGTCGATTATGACTTGGCTTAGTAGTTGGTTCGATTCCCGAAGGACTCGGCATTTTGGTCTTTTGGTTAGAAATATAGTTTTATGGAATTTGGCGTTGACCTCGGTCTACATCGAGTCAAGTTGACCTCTCTTTGTAATTCTGAGTGCCCGAGAGAGTTCGGAGCGTGTTTTATGATAAAAATTCATATTTAGATTATGTTGGGGAGGCCTCAGATTAGTTTAGGGTATTGGATTGAATTTGGAAGTTGGTACATTTATTGGTTGTGGGGTCATGACATTTGCGTCGCATTTGCAGAAGTAGCAATAGCGAGCCTGCAATTGTGTGGTGGGTCGGGTTAGAGTAGCTCGCAATTGCAGTGAGGAGCCCGCAATTGCGAGGCTCGCAATTTCGATAAGGGACTGTTACACCTTGGAAAAATTTTCGTTGATGCACAGTGAATAGACAAATGAAGAGCACAAAGTATATGGTATTTCGATAAGTAAGGAATGACATTTGATGACCTTAATTAGGATTTCAAAGACATTCGAGCTAAGAGAAAAAAGTTAGCCAAGAGAAGGCACGGCATACGATATGTATCCAAAAGTATTTACGAGTAACAAGTTAACGATGACTTAATGATGCTTTGGAGAAGAGTTATAACGTCCCTTAGATTGTTAATAAGGTGATAAACAAGTGTCAAGAAGGTTCCATAAGGGTTGGAGATCAAACGAGTCGACGAGAATGTGTTTGGAAGAACTGGACATTATACGGCCCAACATACTGGCCGTATAAATTATACTGGCCATATGTTTGGCCGTATAATCAGCCCAGATTAGCACCCCCTCACTGGACCAAAAGTACGACCAAACATACGGTCAATATAATTTATACGGACCGTATGTTGGTCCGTAGAAAATGGTCGGGACAGATTTTGTTTTATTAATAAGGGATCCAAGTTTATTTCATTTCATTTTCCCTTCACTCCCCTTCTCTCTAGAACATATCTCTACACTTCTCCCACAAGAATTCAAGGGATATTAGTGATCAACTTCATTAAACTAAGTGAACCAAGTGTAAGAAACCCATTAAAGTTCATCCAAGACAAGGAATCCAAGTGAAGGTGAAACTAGGGTTTTGCTCAAGTGAAGTGTTTCCACCGAAGGTTCATTCCGACACCATCTAAGGTAAGTTTTATGGTATTTCCATGTTGTTTAAGGTATTGAGAAGTTGAAACACTTGGATTGTAGAAGGGTATAGAAAATGGGTCAGAAATGAGGGAATAGTGTCATTTTTAAGTAATAGCTTTGATTGAGCAATGATTCTTGATATGTAATCATTATAATCACGTTATAAATAGTATTGAGAACATAGGATAAACATTATATATGAGAGAATGTAATAGTGTGCAATGACCATGGATATGGATGATTGGCAGTGAATTGAGAAGTAAGGATAATGTAGGTGAATAAAGACTATTGTTATGATGTTGTGAATGTTATTATTGATGTTTGGGAGTTGATATATGATATGGAGGAAGTCGTATAAATTAAGGAGATGTTGTCCAATTTTCTCTAGCTTTAGCCATGTATGCTAAGGTATCGATTTTCTAATGATAGAATAACTCTAATGAAGGTAGAGATGTGAGCATTGAAGGAGAACGTGCAAGTGATAGAATAGTTGAACGGAAAGGTATGTAAGGCTAACCCTTCTTTCATAAGGCATGGTTCCTTGGCCAAATATCAAATCTTCTATAAGCCTATGATGTCCTCCAAATGATTCTATCTTTAAGAGCTACTAAGCTCATGATTCTCGATATGTTACGATTGTACTAAATTCCGCCTATATGATATGACATACTCTTCGTAGAGGCTCGTAGACATGTGTATATGGTTAGATGTATTTAGCCTTGTCGGATTATATTTTATATATCATTTTGTTAGCCTCGTCGTCTTATTTATATGGATATGGGCAGAGTAATTGATGGTGGTAGAAGTGTATTGTTGCCCAATGAGAATATCATGAATGATGAATGAAAAGTATGATTTGGCTATGTAGCCCACCTAGATGCATATGTGTATGTACATTAAGAAGTGCCCGGGTGGGTTAGCACCGGGTACCCGTCATGGCCCTCCGGTTGGGTCGTGACAGGGACGCTCGCATTTGCTAGAACCCCTGGCAGTGAATAAATATCTTAGTTCGAATTATATTTCCCATTCACATATTTTTAACTCAAGACTTCGGATTTGGGTGATTTCAAGTGCGTTTTTAAAGATTCTTCATGTGGGTAAGTTTCTAGTCCCCACATTATCATTATACCTTCGATTATTAAGGAAGTTCATCTTAGAAAGCATCATTTGAGATAAGAAAAGTGGGGTTTATGAATCCTAAGTACAAAATAAGGATTTCTTTAAAAATCATGAAATTCATGTTGGATTTGGTTGATTCGATCTAGACACCTTAGATGATGGGTAAACTATTTATCAGTCGAATTTCTGATTTTGCACTATAGACTCGGAATCCTATTTTGGGTGCCTTTTTGGGTTCAGGACTGAAGTATACCAATATGGGTATCATTGGATTCGTATAACTTCTTACAATAATAATTTGACCATATTGAACCTAATTTTGCAATGAAAATACGATTTTTACCTTCGGGGTTTGGAACTGGGTATTTGGGGTTTACTTTCTAGACCCGAATCTTTTTAGGACAATATGGGTATCAATTGACTCATATTATTACATGCAATCCGTGTTTGAACAGATTGACATCATTCGGAGGCTCTACGAAAGGGCAAGGTTTTGCTGTGATTATTGGACTTCTATCCAGGTATGTTGAGACTTTTGACTCCAATTAAAGTTTCATGGTTGGTTTAGTTGGACTAATAAGAGAGGATAATGGGGTAACGAATGGGGGTCCCGATACTTGTGAGGTGATGAACATTTGTATTTGTTACCGGAGCCATGATAAGGGAAATCTGCATAATTTCAATTGTATAGTTTATTCTTAATTCCACGATAGTAGATAGCATAGATTGATTTGTGTCGGTGCTTGGGACATGAGGTCCCTTGTTTATTATTTATATGCTATGTGTTCTAATCAATCCTAATTACTTGTTTAAAAGAGGAAAAGGGCTAAGGATTAAGTCTTAGTTTGATTTCTTATTGTGATGCATGTCATATTCAATCTTAATATGGTATCTCATGTGCATTTGAAGATAATTGTGAAAGGTCCGAGAAGAAATGATTCTGGATGGAGTGATACTGATGATGTAAGCCTGATTGGCTGGTTGACAGGTACGGTGAGTCTAAGGGCTGGGTATTGTGATTTGGAGCCTACAGGGCTAAGTATTGTGATTGGACGCCTAAAACAGCTCAGACCCGATTTGATCTTGGAGACCTGAGAATTCTGGATTGGTATATAGACCTCGCAAGTTATCCATGGCTCACGATTCATTAATGTTTGAATGTGTGTATACCAGGAGACGTAAAAAGTTATGCATTGCATATCAAATTTATCATTGATTGTTGTTTGTTGACTTACTTGAGTTGATTGCCTAATTTGACCTAAATGCTAATTCGGTTACATATTTCACTTGAGGATTTAAAAGCTTTACCTAGGCTTATAACCTGAGATTATTGTGTTTAGTGTTGATTATTATTATTGTGGACTAATAGTGGATAGGTGTGCAAGTAGTAATCGTAGGCCCTCGTCTCTATTTTTATTAGGGTCGATCGACAATACTAGTGAGTATACGTTGTTTCTCGTACTCACGCTACACTTGTTGCACGCTTTTTGTGTGCAGATTTTGTGCCTAGCACTAGTAGACCTCAAGATTACTCAGCTGCTCATTGAGGAGGTTGTTCCATAGAGTTCGGGGTGAGCTACATGATAACCCGTAGAACCAGATTTTCCCTCAATCCCTTATTTCCTGTCCTTTTATTTCAGATAGTGTATTAGGGTACTATTGTCACGACCCTAACTGATGAGCCGTGACAAGTACCCGACCACTACTTGCCAAGTACTCCTATGCTTGCATTTACTTCTCACTGACTATCCTGGCCCCATACACAATTTGTAACACTGCTGAACTGTCTCCCAAACAATCAACATAAGAGACACCGTATCGGGAATTCACGGCCAACACATACCTATAAACATAAACACTGAGAGTAACAGCGCGAGCCGATTTGACCGCCACATATATATACTGTACAACAAAATAAGTGCCGACGAGGCTGCATAACAACACGACTACATATCACTGTCTACAGACCTCTATGGAGTACAAACTGTAGAAAGGACAGGACAAGGCCCTGCCGTACCCATATATGTACATAACAGAATAGCATACCCAAAAGAGTTGTTGCTTCGGATCAATGGAGCGTACTGGCTGAGACGGAAGAGAGATCCGACTGGTCTGGCTCGCTTGGCTGGCTACCTGATCCTGCGGGCATGAACGCAGCGTCCATAAAAGAAAGAACGTCAGTACTAGTAATTTACTGAGTATGTAAGGCATGAATGATAACATGATAATATGTATAGAACATGAACAAAAACATAATAAGGAAATATGGAAGATATAAGAAAAAAGTATGACTGTAACTGCTTGTCTCTTAAGGCGGAATCATGCATGCTCACTTTTACCTTCAAAACATATCACCCATACATACATAAACTGTCTAAATCAAATAACATCATTAGCCCGCGTCCGGGGTAATCATCTCACGCCGCCCACTAGTGGTGCTGCCCGTGCCATATACACACGGTTTTATTATCATCATCCATAAGCCGCCCACTATGCCCAGCATAGTGGTGCTGCCCGGCCGTATAGGAACGGTGTAATCATCCATAATCTGCCCACTACGCCCTCCGTAGTGGTGCTGCTCGGCCATATAGGCACGGTGTAATCATCACAACATAAGCATGCATAAGAGCCCAATCAAAAGCTATAACTCCATCGGAGTGACGTAAGGTCGGTAACCTCCGATTGTATTATGGAATAACCATGATCGTCGTGTCTCACCTTGAAGGGACTAGTATTATAAGGCAAGACTATCAATAAAGAATAACATCAAGGGAAAACATAGAGTAAGATCATAAGTATCATAAAGCATCAATTCATACATTTGGAGCTTTTAGAAATAAAGTCATCATCAATGAATAAAATTAAGAAAATCAAGAAATAGCTCAACATTCTCACATTATCATTGATCTCATAACTTGAGACTTTTAGACATAAAATCATCATTATCATAATCGTCATAGAGATGTGCTCATCTTTGACATCACCGTTATCATTGTAAAAACACATGTCCATCGTTGTTGTCATAAGAGCTTCCAGAATCAGAAATCTCTGGTTTGGAAAATACGGACATTTTGGAAAACATTTTTGGATTATAAGGAAATCAGTCATGCCTTGAATCATGAACTTCTAAAGTTTAGAAACAAGGAGGTTATGGAAACATTTATGGAATCAAACATAGGAATCATGCCTTTGAAAGAAAGGGACGAGCCTTAATGTACCTGTTCAACCTCCTATTGGCTACGCTTATGCGTCCAAACTCGCAAGTCTACATTTAAGAGGATTTACACTAATGTTAGCCTCTTCATCGCACACTTGTTCCAAGTTTCAAGTCAAACTATTTTATATTCTGTCGAAAATCAAGCAGTATCTCCCCAGTTTATATGCCCAACCCGTATTCTCAATTCAACAACCGACACAACAATAACACTACCAACATCAATAACATCATTTCCCATATCAAATTATTCCATAGAACAGCCCATATAGTGTTTGTCCCATATTTCCACCAACAGAATTAATTTACAACAATTTAACAACTCCTTCTCCGTAAATAAACCAAGATTAACGTTAATAACAAGAGATTCATACCTTTATCTCGACAATAATGCTATATCTTCACTCCTCCACCTTGCACTTAAGCCACAACACCTCAATACACAATTTTGTAGTTGCAACTATATGTCGTCTGGACCGGGATTTGGGAATTATACCTGGTTTCGGGTTAAAAAGTTGATGATAGAAAATTAGGGAATATTCTGGAAGATTAGAGAGAGTTTGGGACGAAAATGAGGGGGTATCTCCCTTTAAATAGCGGTCCAGGTTCTGCCTGGACCGACTTAAATTTCCTTCAGCGCGTTCGCGCTGGCTCAGTTTTTCTGACTGCTCCTTCGTTCAGTAAAAAGATCATAACTCTTGATCCTAATATCTTGTGAGGGCCCACGACATATGGTTGGAAAGCTCTTTAAATTATCTACAACTTTCATTGTTGGTGTTTTTCCAAGTTACAAACTGATAATGTCATTGTTTCCCCTCCGAGTCAGATCATTCGAAAATGTTTCCTTAAATCGTCCTTTTGGAGGGCTTATGCCCATATTTGGCTTAAGGGTCCTTCTTAGGACTTGCTCAACTTTCAAGGTACTACTCATATATCTCATCATATGTCCTTTATGAAACTTCGATATGTGGGCCCCACTTAGCTTGCAGCAACGAGGGCTTTTCATCAAGTGCCATATGAACCAATTCACCCCATATGGTCTCCAAATGTCATATATATGTTATTATTACATTTTTATAATATACCCTTCATCCTGAACCTGGGCCTCAACATTTTTTAGCGCGTTCGCGCCTCGTGGTGGGGGGGTTCACGCTGTATTGGCCCTTGGCTTCCTGCGCGTTCGCGCAGACCATTTTCCTGGTCTGCCAGCCCGACTTGTAAAGTCCATATCTCCTTACCCCGATGTCCTGTTGAGGAGCAGTTTGTTGTGTTGGAAACTAGAATTCCCGAACTTAACTTTAGACTTTTGTTTCACTTCATAACTCTTAATACACTAAAACATATTCTTTCTTCCAGTTAGACCAAAATTTTCATACCAAACCTTGCCCAACTTTCCTTCAAAGCCTCAGAAGCTTAAACTCCTTAGTTTACTGGTTTTCCAATCCTCCTATAACCTGTTACGCGAACTCGGACTCTTATAATTGTAACACAAGAACCTATGATCTTGCATCTTTTAGACAATAACTCTGATGTCTTCAATTGAATAGCTAATACCTAACGAATCTCAACGTACAGAAACTACGGGGTGTAACAACTATCTTAGACCTGTATTCATATCTTAGAAGTTCTTATACAAGTGATACCAAATTTTAGGGGTTTTTAACTCTTTTCTTATGTTTTACGGCTATCGATTTTATTAATACATAAACTGACTTGTATGATTTCCCTGTGCATTTAAATTCCTTTTAACTTGTCCTTACGGGTTGTGCATGGCATGCTAACTTGGTGGGAGTTAGTGCCTCCATGACTTATTAAATTGGGTCGTGGCAGAGACCTATGAAACTTCAAACCTCGATTACCGAAGCAGGTCTAATCCAATCACGAACCGCCTCAATCATATTAGGATCTACCATGATACTATTCTTAGTCACCATATGACCCAAGAATTCCATCGAACTAAACCAAAACTCACACTTCAAAAATCTGGCATAAAGTTACTTCTCCTATAAAATACAAAGCACAATCCCCAAATGTTGCTCGTGCTCCTCCCTACTACGGGATTAAATCAAGATATTGTCGATAAAGACAATCATAAAAGAATCCAAGTAGGGTCTGAATACCCCATTCGTCAAATTCATGAAGCCTGCAGGAGAATTAGTCAACCCAAAAGACATCACCAAGGACCCATAATGCCAATAACACATCCGGACTGTGGTGTTAGGAACATCCATAGCCCTAATATTCAACTGATGATAACCGGAGGATCTCAAGTCAATCATAGAAAAGACGGAAGCACCCTGAAGCTGATCGAACATGTCATCAATGTGAGAAATCATATATTATTCTTGATAGTCACCTTCTTCAACTATCTATAATCAATACACATGCGCATGGATCCATCCTTCTTCTTTACGAACAACACGGAAGCACCCTAGGGTGAAACGCTAGGCTGAATAAACCCTTTTTTCAACAAATCTTGCAATTGTTCCTTTAATTCCTCAACTCGACCGGCGCTATCCTATATGGCAGAATAGAAATGAGCTGACTGCCCGGCTCCAAATCTATACAGAAGTTAATATCACAATCAGGTGGAACACGTGGAAGGTCTGTCGGAAACACCTCTGGCGAGTCTCACTACCGGAACCAACTCTAATGGAAAAGTCTCTGAACTAGTATCTCGAACATACGCCAAGTAGGAGATACACCCCTTCTACACCATAATTTGGGCCTTAAGAAACGATATAACCCTTTTCGGATACTGACAAACAACACCTTTCCACTCCAATCTTAGAATACTCAGCATGGCTAAGGTAACTTTCCTGGTATGACAATTCAAGATCGTATGATATGGAGATAACCAATCCATACCAAGAATAGCGTAAATATAACCTATTCATCCTAACAATAGCGTAAATATCTACCATATCCAACACTTTCAAATCTACTTGGGTATCGCACCCCATCAAAGTAACTACACAACATCTATATTCTCGGTCTACCACTACAGAATCCCCAACAAGTGTCGAAAAATTAATAGGATGGTCTAGATAATCACACATCATATTTAAACTCGAAGCAAAGTAGGTAGACACATAAAATAAGTTAGAGCCTGGATTAATGTTACACCCTTCGTGCTCATAATGGTAAAGCCCATAGTTTTCTAGTCAGGTATGCCCTTGGAATAGAGACCCGAGCCCGAGTTTGGAGGTAGATAATGTCTTGCCCCGTGTAAAAGGGTACCAGAAGATATTCCTGGCAATTTATTGAGTTAAAATTTGAACGAATCGAGTCGACGCGATCGGAACTGAACCAGAAAAACCTGCAGGACACCAGTCATCGTCGATGAGTCGTCGACATGTTCGACGGACCAACAACGTGCGGCGTCTATGGGATCCCGCAGCCATGCATCTGCAGGCGTATGTCGACAGGAAAGTCGATGGACCATCGACACGTCAACGGGCCGTCGACCCGCTCGTCGAGCTGAACCGCTGCAGCCTTTTTGGCTTCCAAGTATAAATAGGTGGTCCACGACCCTATTTGATATTTTCCTCCTTCCAAAAATTAGAAAACCCTAATATATTCTCTCCCAATATTTTCCACCATATTAATGAAGATTTGACAAGACCCGGACCCCGTAAACTCGAGATGGTGAAGAAGAAGTTGCTTCTAAGGTTTCTTCAAGTTGTGGAGTTTAGGGAGTTGAAGTTGAAGTGATTCTTGCGATTCTTAACCACTCAAGGTATTTAAATGATTTCTACCCTTATATTTAAGTTGGTTATCAAGAGTTTAGTGATGTTAAGTTAAGAGAAGGTAATTGTGGAAGTGTTAAGTTGATGAAGGGCAATGTAGTGATATAGGGTGGTTTTAGGAGATGATTGGAAATGGGTTTACGTATATTTTGATATATTTATATATATGTGTGTGTGTGTTGTCATTGTTGATGTGAGTATTGTAGTTGATGTGGGATCGAATGAGAAGTTGGATAGTTTTAAGCTTACGTGGAAATTATTGTCTATAGTTCGTTGAGCTTTATGCGCATTTTAGGATGGCTAGTAAGGGAAGTAAATAGCCTAATTAAGCCCTATGTTATCTTAATTGTAGACTTACAAGTTCAAGAGGTAGAAGTTGGGTGATTGCGTATACTTCAAGGTATGATAAGACTCACCTTTCCTTCTTTTGGCATGATCCTATGATATGATCCAACAAGCGAGTAAGTGAGATTACATATTACTATACACTTAGAAGTGTTAGGAATGCTTCAGTCTTTAATGTTCATGTACCCCATTTATGAGAAATCATTCGGTTCATGGGCCCAGTCTTATGTAGCCAGTTTTATGCATACAGTCTATTCATGCATTAATTATGTATATTGGCCCGTGACTAGAAGGTGTTATATACACACACATATCAGGCGTTGTACATGCGAATCTTAGACATATGCAAAGTATGAGACGAGATATAGGCGTTATATATGCATTACTACTATAATGATGATATTGATTATGGCCAGAGAGGAGCCAATATGATATGACGAGATGCCATAGAGGCTTACAAGCGTTACAAATACACATATATCAGGCGTTATATACGCACTCATATAGATGCAAGGTCATCATTGATAGGTATGAGCATTCATATTATATGCCCGTAGAGGCATTATCAGTTACGCAGATTTAGGAAGATACTAGTTCATACAGGTACATGCAGTCAGTCATTTCAGTCTATGAGTTCAGATTTTTATCCATGATTCTCATGTATATTTATGTATATGTTATTCTTATGCCTTACATATTCGGTACATTATCCGTACTGACTCCCCGTTGCTCGGGGGGCTGCGTTCATGCCCGCAGGTACAGGGAGATAGACAAGTGGTCCTGCCCAGTAGGACCTCTAGATCTAGCAATGGTCAGTACGCTCCATTCGATCCCGAGCTACAGTCAATTTGGTATGCCCTTTATGAGATGTGTATGCATATGGGAATGACAGGGCCCTGTCCCGTCCTTTCTATAGCTTTCATTCCAGTAGAGGTCTTTAGACAGTTGTATGTAGTAGTCTGATGATGTAGCCTTGTCGGCTTCTATTCTTTTGTGTACAGTATATGTAGCAGCCTAGCTTGCTTGCACTGTTTTTCCGTATGTTGTGTATATATATGCAGATTGTACAGAGTTCTGATGTTTCCTTTTCGTGAGACCAGTTTGTGCCATTTATGGGCCGTTGATATTCAATATGTCCCATATAAGTATTTAGGGGTGTTTGGTCGCTAGAGGTCCGACTCCCATCACGGCTCATCGGGTTGGGTCGTGAAAGAAGTGGTATCAGAGCAGTTTCGTCCTAGGGTTGTCTACAGACCGTGTCTAGTAGATTCTTGTTTATGGGCGTGTTGTGCACAACACTTATAAACAGGAGGCTACAAGACAGTTAGGACGATGTCATTGTTTCTCTCCTAGATTGTGTGATAGAGCCATGTGTTAGGCGTTCGCTTCCTGATGAATTGTTATGATTTCAGCGATGCCCCCCAAGAAAGCTACAGCTGCCCAGAAGGGAAAGAAAGCCACATATGAGGCCACTAGCCGCCCTCAACAGGCCAAGAGAGCCCAGGATGAGATTCAGAGTGAGGGGCCATCTAAGACATCGCATACACCGCCTCCAGCACCTGCCCCAGTTCCTCAGCTGGATACACCGGGCCAGGATGTGCGTGATGCTGTACGGTTGTTGACCAGATTAGCAGCCGCCCAGGCTCAGCGGCAGGGAGTTGGTGTTGACCAGACAAGTGGGACTGGTAGTTCGAGGGTTAAGACCTTCCTTGGGTTTGGTCCTCTGGAATTTTCCATGGTAAAGCAAAATATGTACCCCCACGATTTCATTGATAGTATGCAGAGGACATTAAGGGTTATCCATGCGGATGAGGTCGAGTCCGTAGAGTTGGCTTCGTATAGGCTGCGTGATATTGCAGTACAGTGGTATCAAACTTGGGATTTATCTAGGGGAGAGAATGCCCCTCCAGCTGTGTGGCGAGAGTACTCAGACTCTGTGGCATTCTTGGGTCATATAGTGACCAAGGATGGTATTATGGTGGATCCCAAAAATATTGTGGCAGTTCTTGATTGGGTCAGGCCTACTTCTCTTACCAAGATTCAGAGTTTCACTGGCCTCGCTAGTTTCTTTAAATGTTTTGTTGAGGGATTCTCATCTATTGCATCTCTTTGGACCATATTGACTCAGTAGAATGTAACTTTTCGTTTGTTGGACAAGTATGAGGCTAGCTTTCAAAAGCTCAAGACTTTACTGACTACAACTCTAATTTTGACTCTTTCTGTAGAAGGAGAGGGCTTTACTGTATATTGTGATGCTTCACGGATTGGCCTAGGTTGTGTTTTGATGCAAAAATAAAAAATGATAGCTTATGCTTCGAGGCAGTTGAGCGTGCAAGAGAAGAACTACCCCACTCATGACTTAGAGTTGGCAGCGGCAGTATTTGCATTGTAGATTTGGAGGCATTACCTCTATTGTGCGCATTGTGAGGTGTGTATGATAATAATAGTCTTTAGCATATTCTCAATTAGTAGGATCTTAATTTAAGGTAGCAAAGGTGGTTTGAGATGCTCAAGGACTATGATATGTCAGTTCTTTATTAACCGAGCAAGGCCAATGTAGTGGTGGATTCCTTGAGTCACAAGGCGGTGAGTGTGGGTATCCTAGCATCATTACAAGTTGGGGAGCGACCTTTGGTTATGGACATTCAGGCTTTGTCAAATAGTATGGTGAGACTTGATATTTTTGAAACTGGCAAGGTTCTAGCTCGTGTGAAGGCACCATCTTCATTGTTGGAGCAGATTCGAGACAAGTTGTTGCAAGGAAAGTGTTACACCTCGAAACTTTGGGTTGCTGAGCGGTGAATGGACTAACGCAAGTAGAGGTGCACATGATGTCCCTATAAGTAAGAAGGGATGTTTAATGATTCTAATTAAGATTCCAAAGAAGTTAGAGGCAACGGAGAAAAGTGTTACGACCCAGGCCCGTAGGCCGTGACTGGTGCCCGAACTGGGCACCCGTATCCGAACCTGTTACATATAACATCAAACTGAATTTACGGCAATACGAAAATTTATAAAGGAACTCCAAAGTTCGTAACATCATATATATATATATATATATATATATATATATATATATATATATATATATATATATATATATATATATATATATATATATATATATATATATATATTTCCAGATCAACGGTCACCTGAGGAGTCACAAACTAATCATATCATGAAATAATACGCAAGCCGACAAGGCTGCCATCACATATCAAAATCGTATGCAAGCCGACAAGGCTGCTACTAGAGAGGAACATCATACCACAACACATCGTATAGACACAGCTGAATAGAACCCATACACAACCCACACATATGTCTACAGACCTCTAAGAGTACGAATAGCGAAAAATGACGAGACAGGGCCCCGTCGTACCCCTGGATAGCATATACATATACATATATATATATATATATATATATATTTATATCATAAGATTCAAACCAAAAGTCCAGCCTCTGGATCAACGAAGCTCTCCAAGACAGCAGAAAGGGATTCCTAAGCTGGCGGATCACCAAAGCGAGTATCTGCACCCGCGGGCATGAAACGCAGCCCCCCGAAGAAAGGGGGTCAGTACGGAATATGTACTGAGCATGTAAAGCATGAAATATAGTAAACAGGATCATAACTGAATTAAGGACTACAGAAAACGAGTACAATAACCAGAATACAAAAATTCTTGCCTTTGAACATAAATCATGCATGTTAATATCATATATCATATCCGGCCCATTATGGGACTCGGTGAACATGGTCGCCACCCCGTCTTTGGCGCCATAACACAGCATACTCCAGAACAAAGCATAACTCCCTAACACAGCATAACTCCGTAACACAGCATAACTCCATAACACAGCATAACACCATAATATATATATACCGTACCCGACCCTCTAGTGAGGGACTCGGTGAACAATGCAGTGAAACTGTACACGAATACATATCCTGGCCCGAGACTCAGTGAAAGACATATTGAGGCATGCACGAGCAGAGTAGTGAGAAACTATATGCAATTTAAAAACATTTTCAAAGACTCAATAGAATAATCAACACGAATTACCATTTGAAAATCAAGACAATAGTCGTATCAAATACCTTTCGAAGGTCATCGGAAACATATCAAACATCCCTTGACGTCATCACAAGTATATCACAAAGCCTTAATGATCATAGTCATATGTCACTAGTTATTATAGAGTTCCTACGAATAGGAACGAATATATATCGACTATTAACCAACGTACAAAAAACTGAAGAGGGAGGCTCAATCACTTGAGAATTGTAACATCAAGAAGTGAATAAGAATCATAAATATCACTCAAAGCTTATGAATGGAATTACCCCAATGTTCATATCGTTCATCACTTAAATCTAAGACATGCCAAAAGAAAGAAGGGACAGCTTTACATACCTGTTGACGACTAATCGCAAAACCCGTTCGCTTTGTCACTCTTTTAGCCTAGTTAACATAAAGGTAACGTTATCGTCAGTAACTATACTTTCTAGTTCGTAAATCCGTAGCCCATCACTTTATAGAACTTGTTCTTTAACCCATACATTCTCGTTTAGGGTTTTCCATTAATTAAGGGCTTAAAGAAAATCGGGCAACATTTCCCCTATATATCCGCCTAACCCGAATTTCTAATTGTCCTCCTCTCAACACAGAAATACTAACAACAACGATATACACATAAAATTCTCACAATTCAGCCCATAACAATTCTAACAACCCAACAACTTCTCTAAATTCATTTCAGCCCACAATTTCCTATAACATCAATTTCATGCTTTTTCTAACTTCCAATTTCGTCCAATCAAATTTTAATAATTCCATTATAATACTATTAACACAAATACACCATAAAATAAGAAAATCTTACCAAATTTGTCTCGGAGGAATTTCTACGCTCAATTGCTCCAATTTTACAATTTCTTCTTCTCCGACTTAATATCCAATGGTTCTATCACCTCCTTGAACTTGTAATTCACCTTGGAATTAAATCAAAGCAATTTTTTTTTATTTTTTTACAACAGCCATGGCTGGCCGTGAACAGTAGCAGCCATGGTTGCTCCTTTATTTTTTTTTTTTTTTTTTTTTTTTTCTTTCCATCTCCATTTTTGTTCAATTGAAGTGTGAAAGTGATGACTCAATGAGTCATTCTTGACTTATATATATAGGTCCTCTAAATCCTACACGTGTCCAACCTAATAAGTCATCCATTCTTTTTTATTTATTTATTTAATTCGGGTGGGGCCCACTAGACTTAATTAAATTAATTTAATTAATCACTAATTCCTACTTAGTAATCTAATCCCAATTAATTAATCCCTAATCTCCAATAATATTTTTACACTAAACAAAATTTATAAACAATTTATGTTCTACTTAAAATTGCAAATTAAAAGATTTCTATTTCGTGTCCGAAAATGATTCTTCATTTAACTTGAGTCGACTTGCTTGCGAATAATTTGACGTATGAACATACGGGGTATAACAAAAAGTCCGTCAAATGAAACTCCACTGCAGTTCTGCGAAAGCGGGGTTCGGCGGTCGTTCTTTGTACTGTCGGATGGGCCGACGATTCGTTGATTGTGCCGTAGAATTGAGTCAGCGTGAAGACCATTCGACGGATCAGATCGACGCTCCGTCGATCAGTTCCACGGACCGTCCTTCTCACCGTAGAATGAAAGGAAACGAAAGGTTGCTCACTGGAAATTTAATGACTTCGACGATCCGATCGACGTTTCGTCGATCGTACCGTATAATTTCGTCGGGTCATATTTTAAAAGTTGATATAAGGACTTCAACACATTCATTTCATTTTTTCTTCTACACATCTCAAGAATTCTCTAGAACCTTCCACACTCAATATACATGAATTCATGAGGAATTGATTATCAACTTCATCAAATCAAGAGAAACAAGTGTAAGAAACACATCAAAGTTCATCCAAGTCAAGAAATTACATAGAAAGTGGAACTAGGGTTTTGCTCAAGTGAAGTATTTCCACTTAAAGCCCATTACCACACTATCAAAGGTAACTTTTGTGGTATTTACATATTATTTAAGGTATTGAAAGGTTGAAACACTTGGATTGTAGAACAATATAGAAAGTGGGTCATAAATGTGGGAATAATGCTATTGTTGAATAGTAATTTTGAATGAATCATGAATATGGATATGTTGTGATTGTAAGTAGGTTATGAATGACATTTAGAACATGGAATGAGTATGATATGTGAAAGAACGTAATACTGAATTATGACCATGATTATGGGGAAATTGAAGTGAAATGGTGAATTGTGAAAAATGTAGATAACTGATGATTGTTGTTTGCGATATTGTGAATATTGTTATGAACGTTTGGGAGTTGATATAGAATGTGGGAAAAGTAGTAGAAACAAATGAAATGCTGCCCATTTCCCTAGAAATAGTAAAACGTTCTTATAGACGATTAACTAATGTTAATGCGAATCCTCTTGAAGGTAGAAACGTGGGCATTGAAGGAAAACAAGCAAGCGATGGATTAGTTAAATGGAAGAAGGTATGTGAGGCTAGTCCTTTATTTCTATGGCATGAATCCTAGGGCTTGACTTTTCTTTCTTCTTCATGAATCTCCTACATTCCGGAAAACAAAGAGTCTATGTTCATGACTAGCCATATGAGATAAGAGATATATATTATGAGCCCAATAATGATGATGATGAGTTTAAGTCTAAAGATTCTAGAGTTCATGATATAATATCCCGACAAAGTTAATGATGTTGCTTATTATATATACTCACCTTATATACTACTTCCTTCAAGGTGAGGCAGAATACTTATAAATGCTCCATAATGGAATCGAGGGTCCACGACCTTATGTCACCTCAATAAAGTATAGCTATCTCTGAGTTTCTATGCATGCATTATGATGAGTACATGTTGATGATATTACACCGCGCCTATAGGGCGGGGCAGCACAGCTAAGGCGGGCAGCTTATAGATGATTACACCGTGTCTATATGGCACGGGCAGCACCACTAGTGGGTGGCATGAGATGGTACCCCGGACGCGGGAGGCCTGGACGCCGGCTAATGATTATCACATCGATTCGGTATGGACGGGCAACTTATACATTTATGCATATATGGTATGATGATGATTATGAGTAAGACAACATGTATTATTTCTTTTATAAATGACAGTCATATGCAGATGTTCCTTATTGATGCTTCCTTTATCTCATTGACGTATCATTATTGTTTATGCTTCTCATACTCAGTAAAATGTTCGTACTAACGTCTGTTTTCGTTGGACGCTGTGTTCATGCCCACAGGTAGACAGGGAGGTGATCTTGATTCAGACTCGTAGGAGCTAGTAGCTGATTTGAGAGCACTCCATTGTTCCGGAGGTGCCATGATTATTCTTTTGTGTACATGTTTATTTTGGTCACGACGGGGTCCTGTCCCGTCCATATGTCTAGTACTCTAGTAGAGGCCCGTAACATTGGTTCATTTGAGATCACTCAGTGTATTAGTGAGGTAGCCTAAGAGTTGGCTTTGCCTCCTAGTTTGTCGGGTGTTCATCTTGTGTTTCTTATTTCATGCTCAAGAAGTACCGTTCTGATAGTTCTCATATGATTAAGTGGGATTCGGTGTTGCTTGATCAAAACTTGACTTTTGAGGATGAGCCAGTTGCAATTTTAGATAGACAGATCCGTAGGTTGATATCCAAGGAGATTTCTTCGGTAAAGGTTCAATGGAGGCACCGTTCAGTCGAGGAGGCTACTTAGGAGACCGAGTCAGACATGCGGAGTAGATAACTCCACCTTTTCGACTATTTAGGTACTTCTTATCTCTTTTATTTTCGAGGACGAACATCTGTTTAAGTGGTAGATTATGTAACTATCCGTTAGGGCATTTTGGTTGTTTTTCCTATTTTACCCTTTGTTACACCTCGTAAATTTCCCCGCGAACATACAACGAATAGACTAGCGAAGGATACGGGTATATGGTGTTTTAATCAGAAGTGAATGACGTTTGACGACCCTAAGTAATATTTCAAAGGCAATGGGAATAAGGGATAAGGTTATGCTCCACAATGACTAATTATAGGTTTTGAAGACTTGAAAGTTACAGATTTGCACTATGGCCCAGTTGGTCGTAAAATGAAATACGGACCGTAAAGTAGTATACGGCCTGTAAACCACCATGTCGTATTTCAACTCGCAAAACTTTAACTTTCTGTCAAATGGTTAAATACGACTTGGAATACGGACCGTAAATTGAAATACGGCCCGTAAACTGCAATCGTAAATCACCATGATCCTCAGCATACCTTTCTAGTTTTGATATACTTAAATAAGACCACGATATACGGCCCGTAAACAGGAATACGGACCGTAAACTGGGTTTACGACCACTGTGCACTTCGATACTGTTCATTCTGGATTAGATTTTATGTCATTAAAAGGAGACCCAAGCTCATTAAATTCATTTCATCTTCACGATATTTCTCTCTAGAAACGTCTAGAATACTATCTACTCTTCAACTACAAGAATTCAAAGGAAATTAGTGATCAAGTACATGAAACCCATGAAATCAAGTGTAAGAATCACACTAAAGTTCATCTTTCTCAAGAAAACCAAAAGAAGTGAAATAGAGTTTTGGTGCTAAAGGAGTAATTCCATTCAAGGCTTGTTCAACCATCATCTAAGGTAAGTTTCATGAATAAAACATGTTGTTTAAGGTATATGAAGGTTAAGATACTTGAATTGTAAAAAGACATAGGAAATGGGTCATTTATGAGTGAATAGTGTCATGGTTGGATAGTAGTTGGGTTGAATCATGAATGTTGGTGTGTTGTGATTATGAATGCGTTATAAATGACATTTAGACCATGAAATAAGTATTATATACGAGGAAACACGATAGTAAGCTATAACCATAAAGGTGGAGAAATGGAAGAGAAATGGTGGATTGTGGTCGATGTATACAAATGACGATTGTTGATTTCAATATTGTGAATATTGTTGTGAGCATGTGGGAGTTGATATAGAATATGGAAAAGTAGTATAAATGAAGGAAGTGTTGACCATTTTTCCCAAGAAATAGTAACGCGTTCTTATAGTCGAATTAACTAACGATAGTGCGAATTCCATCTTGAAGGTAGAACGTGATGTCAAAGGAGAACAAGCAAGTGATAGCTTAGTTAAACATCAAAGGTATGTGAGGCTAGTCCCTTCTTTCTAATGGCATGAATCTTCTTGCATGATTTTCCTTCCTCTTCATTCCGAAAAGCTAAAAGCCTATATCTATGAATGGTAATATAAGATAAGAGATATGACATGATGATCGTAAAATGGCATGATGTTATTTATTGCTCACACTCACCTTATATGTTAGTTCCTTCAAGGTGAGGTAGGATGTCGATAATTGTTCCATAATGAAATCGGGGGATCACGACCTTACGTCACCCCGATAAAGTAAAGTTGTTCTCAAGCCTTTTTTGCATGTATTATGATAAGTATATTATGATGAGCATGCATGATGATGATATAACACCGCGCCTACTTGGCCGGGCAGTCATCGCTAAGGCGGGCAGCTATACGATACACCATGGCCAAATGGCATAGACAGACACCAGTAGTGGGTGGCATGAGATGATACCCCGGACGCGGGAGGCCTGGACGCAGGCTAATGTTATGATTATCACACCGATACAATATGGACAGGAAGTTTATGCATTATCACACCGTACCTATATGGGCGGGCAACTTATATATTTATGCATACATGACATGATGATGATTATGAGTAAGCCAGCATGCATTATTTCTTTTACGCTTGACAGTCGGATACAGCTATTCCATATTGATACTTCTTATATGTCATTTTTCTATTTCATTGTTTATGCCTCTCATACCCAGTACAATGTTCGTACTGACGTCTGTTTTCTTTGGATGTTGTGATCATGCCCACATGTAGACAGGGAGGAGAGCTCGACCCAGACCAGTAGTAGTTATCAGCTGATTGAAAGCACTCCTTTGTTCAGAGGTGCTTATGACGATTCTTTTGTGTATATTCAAGTATATGTATTTTTGGGCATGATGGGGTCTTGTCCCGTCCTTATGTATAGCACTTTTGTAGAGGCTCGTAGATGCGCATTGTGGGTTAGATGTTTTCACGATTTATTACTATGTATGTATATATTATTTTGATAGTCGAGAGGCTTATGCATATAAGAGTATTTTCATGTTCTCAAATGAAATATGATTTTTCCTACGATTTGAATATGAATTGATAAAAGAGCACTAAATGAGTAAGATGTGTAGTAGAACGAGTGGTGCTCGGTAGCTAGCCTCGGGTACCCGTCGCGGCCCCTAGTCGGGTCGTGACAAAAGTGGTATCTGAGCGGTTCAGTCCTAGGAAGTGTCTACCAGCCGTGTCTAGTAGAGTCTTGTTTATGGTGTGTTGCGCGCCACATCAATAAACAAGAGGCTACAAGGAATTTAGGGAAAATGACCATCCTTCTTCTTATGAAATCGTGCGATAGAGCTATATATAGGATTTTATCCTCCCTAATAGTGTGTTATGATTTCAGAATGCCGCCAAAGGGAAAGGCTACAGCCGCCCAGAAGGGCAAGGCTACGACAAAGAGGCCAGTAGAAAGAGAGCCTCCGATGAATATAGAAGAAGGCAAATCACATAATGAGGCCTTGTCTAATACTTCTCCCACCCCGCCTAATGTGGAAGAGCAAGGAGGAGCTCCAGCTCCAATTCCTCCACCGGTTGCTTCGGTTCAACAAATGACCGAGGCCATGCATCTATTGACCCAATTGGTCACCGCACAGGCACAACGACAAAATGCAAGTTCAAGTGATCGGGCAGCAAGTACCAAAGCCCGTGATTTTATGAGTCTAAATCCTCTGGAGTTTTTCGGGTCAAAGCCGGATGAAGACCCGCAAGGTTTTATAGATGAGGTGTTGAGGACATTGAAGATTGTCCATGCCTCCGAAACTGAATCTGTGGAGTTGGCATCTTATAGACTCCGGGATGTGGCTGTTTTGTGGTACAACAATTGGGTATTATCAAGAGGAGAGAATGCGCCTCCTCCGGTTTGGCAAGAATTCGTGGATGCTTTTATTCGTCACTATTTTCCACCCGAGATCAGTCGAACTAGAGCGAATAGATTTCTAAATCTGAGGCAAGAAAATATGAGTGCCCGGGAGTATAGCATGCAATTTAATTCTTTGGCTAGATATGCCCCGGCTATTGTGGCCGACATGGGAGATCGGGTACATAGATTTGTAAGTGGCCTAGGGCCACATTTATTCAGAGATTGTTTGACGGATTCCTTGGAAGACGGGATGGATATTTCCCGAATACAGGCCCATGCTCAGAATTTAGAGGGGCGACAAAAACCACAAAGAAGTGACCGCGATAGTGATAGATTGCAAGGCAAGAGGACTAGATCTATAGGAGCAGGTAGTGGTTATAGAGGGGGATCAAGACAGACATATTCTGGGTACTCAGGCCAGTCGGTGACCAGTGCACCTCCTCGATTTACAGGTAGGAGATTTGATCGCTCCTTCCATTTAGGACAGGGTCAGAGTTCGAGGGCCCCAGATTCCCAAATCAGGGAAGATTATAGTCATAGGAGACCCCCAGTACTGTGATGCAGCCAATGCAGTAGATTACATTCCGGACAGTGTCGCTAGGATTCGAACGCTTGCTATACTTGCGGCCAAGTTGGGCACATGATGAGAGAATGCCCGTCGATGAGTGCTAGAGTTGGGGTTCATCCCACAGGTTCAGCAGCTGGTTCTTCCTCAGCACACCCGGCAGGATAGATTCCCCAGATGTCAGCCGACTGAGGTAGAGGTAGAGGGGCAGCATCTACTTCAGGTGCCACTCAGCCCCGTGTATATGCTTTAGCCTGACGACAGGATCTTGAGTCCTTCCCGAATTTGGTTAGAGGTACATTGTCTATATTCTCCCGTGATGTATATGCACTAATAGATCCGGGTTCTACTTTTTCTTATATTACTCCATATGTTGCTAGTTGTATTGGGGTGAAACCAGTGCCAATCTAACCTTTTAAGGTATCTACTCCGGTTGGTGATCCCGTGATAGCAAGACAAGTGTATAAAAATTATGTAGTTGTGATATGTGATCGCCAGACCAAAGCTGATTTGATTGAGTTGGAAATGTTAGATTTCGATGTAATTATGGGCATGGATTGGTTGGCATCGTGTTACGCTAATGTTAATTGCCGAATGAAAGTGGTTCGATTTCGATTTTTGGGAGAGCCCATACATGAATGGCAGGGTAATACAGCATTTCCAAAGGGCAGGTTTATTTCCTACCATAAGGCAAGGAAGATGATAGCCAAGGGTTATATTTATCACTTAGTTCGGGTTCATAACACCGAGTCACAGCCACCAACTTTCAAATCAGTTCCGATAGTGAATGAATTCCAGATGTATTTCCTGAGGAACTTCCAGGCCTTCCTCCAGAAAGAGAAATTGACTTCGCCATTGATGTGTTGCCAGACACCCAGCCTATTTCTATTCCTCCTTATCGAATGGCTCTGGCAGAATTAAAAGAGCTAAAGGCGCAGTTGAAAGACTTGCTTGAAAAGGGGTTCATTAGATCCAGTTCATCACTGCGGGGAGCCCCAGTCTTGTTTGTAAGGAAGAAAGACGGATCTCTACGCATGTGCATCGATTATAGGCAGTTGAACAAGGTGATAATAAATAACAGTTATCCTCTTCCGAGGATTGATGACTTATTTGATCAGTTACAGGGTGCCAAATGGTTTTCAAAAATAGATTTGAGATCAGGTTATCATCAAGTGAGAGTTAGAGAAGTGGATATTCCCAAGACGGCCTTCAGAACGAGATATGGCCACTATGAATTAAGAGTGATGTCGTTTGGGTTGACTAATGCTCCGGCCGTGTTTATGAAATTGATGAACAATGTATTCAGGCCTCTCTTGGATTAATTTGTGATAGTATTTATTGATGATATTCTGGTGTATTCTCGCACGGAATCAGAACATGCAGATCACTTGTGAATTGTTCTTGGCATTCTTCGAGCCCGAGAATTGTATGCAAAATTTTCAAAGTGTGAGTTTTGGCTAAATTCTGTGACATTTTTGGGCCACGTTATCTCAGATGATGGCATTAGAGTTGACACTCCGAAAATTGAAGCTGTGAAGACTTGGCCGAGGCCTACGACGCCTACAGAAGTTTGTAGCTTTCTGGGGTTGGAAGTTTATTATAGAATATTCGTAGAGGGCTTTTCATCTATTTTAGCCCCATTGACGAAACTAACCCAGAAGTCAGCCAAATTTCAGTGGAATAATGCTTGTGAGCGCAGTTTCCAAGAGTTGAAAGGCAGATTGACCTCAGCTCCGGTCTTAACACTTCCAAAAGGGCCAGATGGCTATGTTGTGTATTGTGACGCTTCCGGTGTTGGACTAGGATGCGTATTGATGCAGCATGGGAAAGTTATTGCATATGCTTCGAGACAATTACGGAAACATGAAAAGAATTATCCAACTCATGATCTCGAATGGGCTGCGGTTATTCATGCCTTAAAAATATGGAGGCATTATTTGTATGGTGTGCATGTTGATATTTGTATAGATCACAAAAGTCTTCAGTAAATTTTCAAGCAAAAGGAGTTGAACCTGCGACAGAGGTGGTGGTTAGAATTGTTAAAAGATTATGATGTGAACATTTTGTACCACCCCGGAAAAGCGAATGTGGTAGCTGATGCGCTTAGCCGCCGATCAATGGGCAGTTTATGTGACGTCTCTCCGGAAAAGAAAGAGATGGTCTATGATCTCCACCAATTAGCTAATCTGGGAGTACGTGTAATTGATTCAGGTAATGCAGGGATTAGCATCAATGACCCCACAACTTCGTCTTTGGATATGGAAGTGAAAGAACGACAATATGAAGATCCTCAATTGTGTCGTTACAAGGACACATCTCATTGAAAAGAGAAGTCTTCATTTGAAGTTTCTATGGACAAAATTCTTAGGTACCGAGGCAGATTATGTGTGCCGAATGTAGTAGAATTGCGCCGACGAATTCTAGAAGAAGCACATTGTTCTCGGTATTCTATTCATCTAGGTGCAACAAAAATGTATCGTGATCTCAAGATGATGTATTGGTGGGATGGCATGAAGGGGGACATAGCCGAATTTGTAGCACAGTGTCCAAATTCCCAACAAGTAAAGATCGAACATCAAATACCAGGAGGATTATTACAAGCAATGGAAATCCCTACTTGGAAATGGGAAGTGATTAACATGGATTTTATTATGGGATTACCTCGTTCTCGAGGGAAGTATGATTCGATATGGGTGATTTTGGACAGACTCACAAAAGCAGCCCATTTTCTTCCAGTTACAACCAAGTACTCAGCAGAAGACTATGCGAGGTTGTATCTCAAGGAAATTGTGCAACTCCATGGTATACCATTATCTATTATTACAGATAGAGGAACACAGTTTATAGCCAAGTTTTGGAAGTCCTTCCAAAAAGGTCTAGGCACTCAAGTGAAGCTTAGCACGACATTTCATCCGCAGACCGATTGACAAGCCGAGCGTACTATTCAGACCGTGGAAGATATGCTACGAGCGTGTGTGATGGATTTCGGTGGAATTTGGGACGATCATTTACCGCTAATCGCATTTGCATACAATAATAGTTATCATTCCAGCATTCAAATGGCTCCATATGAAGCTTTATATGGAAGGAAATGTAGATCCCTAATCGGATGGTTCGAAATAGGGGAAGCACAACTAGTAGGCCCTGAATTAATTCAACAAGCAGTGGAAAAAGTTAAGGTGATCCGAGATCGATTGTTAACATCCCAAAGTCGTCAAAAGTCTTATACAGACAATCAAGGACGAGACTTGGAATTTCAGGTTGATGATTGGGTATTTTTGAAAGTGTCGCCAATGAAAAGAGTGATGAGATTTGGTAAAAGAGGGAAGCTAAGTCCTAGATACGTTGGACCCTATAGAATTATCCGCAAGGTGGGTCACGTAGCCTATGAACTGGATTTGCCTTCGGAGCTTGAATCAGTCCATCCAATCTTCCATGTTTCGATGCTTTGCAAGTGTATTAGAGATCCCACAAAGATTGTCCCGATAGATGATGTGCAAGTAACAGAAAAGCTAACCTATGAAGAGATGCCTATTGCTATTCTAGACAGGCAAGTGCGGAGACTCCGAAATAAAGAGGTAGCTTCAGTTATAGTCCTGTGGTGAAACAATAACCGAGAAGAAATGACTTGGGAAGCAGAAGAGAGTATGAATTCCAAGTATCCGCATTTATTTCAACCCCCAGAAGAGACTCAAGATGGAACGCCAACAATATGAGGTAAGTATGCAATAAATGAAGTGTAATAATTATAGTGAATGGGTCATTTATGAGTGAATAGTGTTATAGTTGGATAGTAGTTGGGTTGAATCATGAATGTTGGTGTGTTGTGATTATGAATGCGTTATAAATTACATTTTGACCATGAAATAAGTATTATATACGAGGAAACGCGATAGTAAGCTATAACCATAAAGGTGGAGAAATAGAAGAGAAATGGTGGATTGTGGTCGATGTATACAAATGACGATTGTTGATTTCGATATTGTGAATGTAGTTGTGAGCATGTGGAAGTTGATATATAATATGGGAAATTAGTATAAATGAAGGAAGTGTTGTCCATTCTTCATGCATGATTTTCCTTCCTCTTCATGAGTTCCTATATTCCGGAAAGCTAAAAGCCTATATCTATGAATGGTAATATAAGATAAGAGATATGACATGATGATACTAAAATGGAATGATGTTATTTATTGCTCACACTCACCTTATATGTTAGTTCCTTCAAGGTGAAGCAGGATGCCGATAATTGCTCCATAATGAAATCGGGGGATCACGACCTTACGTCACCCCGATAAAGTAAAGTTGTTCTCAAGCCTTTTTGTATGTATTATGATAAGTATATTATTATGAGCATGCATGATGATGATATAACACCGCGCCTACTTGGCCGGGCAGTCACCGCTAAGGCGGGCAGCTATAGGATACACCATGGCCAAATGGCATGGGCAGACACCACTAGTGGGCGGCATGAGATGATACCCCGGACGCGGGAGGCCTGGACGCTGGATAATGTTATGATTATCACACCGATCCGATATGGACGAGAAGTTTATGCATTATCACACCGTACCTATATGGGTGGGCAACTTATATATTTATGCATACATGACATGATGATGATTTTGAGTATGCCAGCATGCATTATTTCTTTTACGCTTGACAGTCGGATACAACTATTCCATATTGATACTTCGTTTATGTCATTGTTCTATTTCATTGTTTATGCATCTCATACTCAGTACAATGTTCGTACTGACGTCCGTTTTCTTTGGACGCTGTGATCATGCCCACAGGTAGATAGGGAGGAGAGCTCGACCCAGACCAGTAGTAGCTGTCAACTGATTGAAAGCACTCCTTTGTTCGGAGGTGCTTATGATGATTCTTTTGTGTATATTCATGTATATGTATTTTTGGGCATGACGGGGTCTTGTCCCGTCCTTATGTATAGCACTCCAGTAGAGGCTCGTAGATGCGCAATGTGGGTTAGATGTTTTCACGATTTATTACTATGTATGTATATATTATTTTGATATCTGAGAGGCCTATGCATATAAGAGTATTTTCATGTTCTCAAATGAAAGATGACTTTTCCTACGATTTGAATATGAATTAATAAAAGAGCACTAAATGATTAAGATGGGTAGTAGAACGAGTGGTGCTCGGTGGCTATCCCCGGGTACCTGTCGCGGCCCCTAGTCGGGTCGTGACACCCTTATTGACCCTTCCCCTAGGTTTGCTATGGAATATTTGACTTGAGGGGATGGGTGGCACAATTTCCGAGGCTTTCGGACGAGATTTGGGTGAGAAAATAACATTTTTGAAGTTCATAAGTGTTTGGTTGACCAAGGTCAACATCAGAGGTCAATGAGTCTGTTTGGAAATTTGGTCAATTCCATTAGGTTCAGAATGTCGATTATGACTTGGTCTAGTAGTTGGTTCGATTCCCGAGGGACTCGTCATTTTTGTCTTGTGGTTAGAAGTCTTGTTTTATGGAATTTGGCATTGACGAGGTCCACATCGAGTCAAGATGACCTCTCTTGGTAATTCTGAGTGCCCGAGAGAGTTCGGAGCGTGTTTTATGATAAAAATGCATATTTAGATTATGTTGGGGAGGTCTCAGATTGGTTTTGGGTATTGGATTGAATTTGGAAGTTGGTAGATTTACTGGTTGTGGTGTCATGACATTTGGTTCACATTTGTAGAAGTAGCAATTGCGAGCCTGCAATTGTGAGGTGGGTCGGGTCAGAGTAGCTCCCAATTGTAGTGAGGAGCCCGCAATTGCGACGTTCGCAATTTCGATAAGGGACTGTTACACCTCGAAATTTTTTTTGTTGATGCACAGTAAATAGACTAACGAAGAGCACGAAGTATATGGTATTTCAATAAGTAAGGAATGACATTTGATGACCTTAATTAAGATTTCAAAGACATTCGAGCTAAGAGAAGAAAGTTTGCAAAGAGAAGGCAGGGCATACGATAGGTATCGAAAAGGATTTACGAGTAACAAGTTAAAGATGACTTAATGATGCTTTGGAGAAGAGTTATAACGTCCCTTAGATTGTTAATAAGGTGATAAACAAGTGTCAAAAAGGTTCCATAAGGATTGGAGATCAAACGAGTTGACGAGAATGAGTGCGGAAGAACTGGGCATTATATGGCCCAACATTCTGGCCGAACGTTTGGCCGTATAATCAGCCCAGTTTAGTACCCCTTCACTGGACCAAAAGTACGACCAAACATATGGTCAGTATAATTTATACGGACTGTATGTTGGTCCGTAGAAAATGGTCGGGACAGATTTTGTATTATTAATAAGGGATCCAAGTTCATTTCATTTCATTTTCCCTTCACTCCCCTTCTCTCTAGAACATCTCTCTAAACTTCTCCCACAAGAGTTCAAGGGATATTAGTGATCAACTTCATCAAACTAAGTGAATCAAGTGTAAGAAACCCATTAAAGTTCATCCAAGACAAGGAATCCAAGTGAAGGTGAAACTAGGGTTTTGCTCAAGTGAAGTGTTTCCACCTAAGGTTCATTCCTACACCATCTAAGGTAAGTTTTATGGTATTTCCATGTTGTTTAAGGTATTGAGAAGTTGAACCACTTGGATTGTAGAAGGGTATAGAAAATGGATCATGAATGTGGGAATAGAGTCATTTATAAGTAATAGCTTGGATTGAGCAATGATTCTTGATATGTTATGATTATAATCACGTTATAAATGATATTGAGAACATGGGATAAACATTATATATGAGCGAATGTAATAGTGTGCTATGACCATGGATATGGATGATTGGCAGTGAATTGAGAAGTCAGGATAATGTAGGTGAATAAAGACTATTGTTATGATGTTGTGAATGTTATTATTGATGTTTGGGAGTTGATATATGATATCGAGGAAGTCGTATATATAAAGAAGATGCTGTCCAATTTTCTCTAGCTTTAGTCATGTATGCTAAGCTATCGATTTTCTAATGATAGTATAACTCTAATGAAGGTAGAGACGTGAGCATTGAAGGAGAACGTGCAAGTGATAGAATAGTTGAACGGAAAGGTATATAAGGCTAACCCTTCTTTCATAAGGCATGGTTCCTTGGCCAAATATCTAATCTTCTATAAGCCTGTGATGTCCTCCAAATGATTCTATCTTTAAGAGCTACTAAGCTCATGATTCTCGATATGCTATGATTGTACTATATTCCTCCTATGATGAGTAATCCTCTAGGGATAGATGTAATGAGCGATGATAGTAATGATGCTAAAGATGCTATGGGATTTTATGTATATGTGCCTATGTATGGCTATTATGAAACCCTGAGCTTATATGGCCAGGTAGAATATATATATATATATATTGCGCGTGCACCACTGCAGTTGGGTTCGGATAACCCTGAGCCTTGGTAGGGCCAGGTATGTGTAACCCTGAGCCTTGGTAGGGCCAGGTATGTGTAATCCTGAGCCTTGGTAGGGCCAGGTATGTATAATCACCGAGCCTAGCAATGGTCGGGTACGCGAAACACTGAACCTTCGTGGTCGGGTATGCTTTGTAAATGATATGTATATGAATATGAATATGTATATGAACATGATTACGGATACGAATTGTAAATGAGTACGGATACGAGTACGGATACGGATATGGATGTATGTGCACAATCACGCATTAGAAATGGAAAGTCCCTATGAAAAGCAAGTAAGTGTCTATGACGTTGGATCTACTACCTCCCATCTTATGTTATTTTTTATGTTTCTTATTATGCCTCTATAATGATGTTGATCATGCTTTACATACTCAGTACATTCTTCGTACTGATGTCCTTTTGTTTGTGGATGATGCGTCATACCCGCAGGTGGCCAGGGAGACAGGCTTGATCCGTAGCTTTATTACTCAGGGACTACAGAGCGGAGCTCCATTTCATTCGGAGCTACAGCTTTGGGTATTTATTCTTTTGTGTACATATTTATGGGCATGGCGTGGTCCTGACCCGCCTATATGATATGACATACTCTTCATAGAGGCTCGTAGACATGTGTATATGGTTAGATGTATTTAGCCTTGTCGGCTTATCTTTTGTATATCATTTTGTTAGCCTCGCCGGCTTATGTATATAGATATGGGCATAGTCATTGATGGTGGTAGAAGTGTATTGTTCCCCAATGATAATATCATGAATGATGAATGAAAAGTATGATTTGGCTATGTGGCCCACCTAGATGCATATGTGTATGTACGTTAAGAGGTGCCCGGGTGGGTTAGTACCGGGTACCAGTCATGGCCCTCCGGTTGGGTAGTGACAAAAGTTGTATCAGAGCAGTTCTGTCCTAAGGTGTGTCTACGAGCCGTGTCAAGTAGAGTCTTGGTTATGGGTGTGTTGCGCGCCACACTTATAAACAAGAGGCTGCGGGCATTTTAGGAATGAATTACCTTCTTTCATATCTAAGATCGTGCGATAGAGCTAAGTCATAGGAAATGAAATTCCTTATACTAACCCTTGATTATAGCAGAAGAATTGTATCGACGGAAAGAAGTGAGTGATGATATTGGAAGTTACAGAGGTAAGTCATTTCGTTGAGGCTACGTTATCGGAATATGTATTTATATGATAATGGATTGGTTGTCATGAGGTAAGTCAGTGTAAGTACAACAGAGGAATTGCTTAAATGTATCTCTTAATGATATATTCAGTTATAAGTTTGTGAACTAAACAAATTGAATGAATCAGAACAAAGGTAAGCGACTGTACGAAACCTGTGTGTCGAGTAAGGTAAGAATATTGGGGTATGATTGAAATGTAAAGCTGATGGATGAAAGGAAAAGTAAATAGGAAGGGATAACAGGGCAGATCGCTAAAGGATCAGGTACATCTCCAAGTGTGATATATGAGGTAAGTTTCGACATCTTTGTGCTTTAACTTGAAATTGGGAGCCTTGTATGGCTGAGGTATGTCATATGTATATATTAGCCCAGTAAGGCATTGTTGGTATTTGTTGCGTGCAGGTTTTGGAATAGTAAGAAATGCAGAGGAAACTCCGCCGAAGTGTTCCTAGAATGTTACACCCCAGAAAATTTCGTGTTACTAAGGCTACAGACAGCTTAAGTTGAGCTCGAGGAGGAGCAAATATCACAAGTATAAAGAATGAAATTCTACTGTAGTAGCATCAGTATGATATTCAGAATTCGTACAATATGATTGGAATAATACGTTAAAAGATATATAGCCCTCGTAACCGTAAGATGAGGTGGGGCCCGCATGAAGGGAGTTTTATAAAGGACATATGATAAGTTATATGGACAATATATGTGAAGTTAAACACAACTCAAGAAGGACCCTTGAGCCCAATCCAAGTGTAAGCCCTCCAAAAAGATGTTTTTAAGTTACGTTTTCGGGTGATCTGACTTCGGGAGGCCATAACCCCATCATTATTTGGGAATTTGGGAACACTCCTAAAATGCAAGTTGTAGATAATTGAAATACCTTTCCAATCATAGGTCGTGGGCCTGTATGTGACATCGGGATAAAGATTTATGGACGTTTTAAGGCAGAAAGGTCAAGCTGGGCAGTGAAATGGGCCCAACCCGATTCCAATCCGGGTCAGCCCCATTTCCCTTGTTATTTAAGGGAAGTTTCAGCCTTCTCCTCCACATTTTCAGACCAAAAAGACCCAAAAAATTCTAGAGAGAGAGGGAGGAAAGCCTTAGAGAGAAAAACAAAGTTTTGATCAAAATCTGAGCCCCGAATCCCGAAGCTCAGGAAGAGAAAAGTGTTGTACGTTGCATTGCCTTCAATTTGAGCTAAAAATCAGCCAAGAAGAAGAGTTTTGACGTGGTTGCTGCATACTTAAGGTAAGAGTAAGGTCCCTTTTTCATTGTTAACAAGTTTATTTAGAGTTTTAACGGATTAGAATGGAGAAAATAGCGTTATAAATTCGTTTGTTGTTTTGTTGAGATTTATGGATCGGGGGCTGTTTTAGTTGGATTAAATGGATGGAATTGGCTGAGTTATGATGTTTAATAATTGTTGATGCTGTTGACAAGTTTCTGTTCTTGAATTTGGGAGAATAAAGTGTATGAAGATATTACGTACAAAGCGTATACCGGGCTGTTTTATATGATTTTTGTGGCTGTTTTGTGACAATATTTTGGGGCTATTTGGTAGTTGTTATGAATTGTTTTGTGGGCTGGAATATCGTGGGATTGGCTGTAGTTGTTGTTGTGGTTGTGTTTGTTGTTATACTATAGATATACGAAAATAAAGAAGTGTATACAAGCATTGGTATACGAATGTATATTGGGCTGTTTTGGAAGTGATTTAAGAATGGATTTAATTCTAGTTTGATATGAAATTGTTGGTGTTGTTTCTGTTGGTATTTTGATTGATGTTTACCTAAATTGGAATCACGAGGATTGTTAAGTTTTCGGGGGAAATGCTGCCCGAATTTTGTTAAGTTTCATTCGTACTTGGATTGGTTAGTAAGTGATGTGGATGATCTAACTGTGGCTTATGTTATCTTAATTTTAGACCTACGAGCTCGAGAAGTAGACGTTGGACATTTAAATAAGCGTTAAAGGTATGCAAAGCTAACCCTTCTTTCTTTTGGCATGATCTTTATAAAAAAACAAACGACGTATATATGACTCCAAAGAAGCTCCTATTCTTAGAGCCACTAGGATGGCTAATGTTCTTGATTTCCAGAAGCTATTTCATGGTGTCTCGCTACGTGTCTATGATTCCAGAAGTTCTATTTTGATATAATCCATTGTGACATTCGAAGGGTACTTGATATGATTATTGTCTTGATTTTCAAATGATAGTTCATCTTGATTATTCTATCGAGTCTCAGATATGACTTAGTTTGCATATGGTTTCTCACTACTCTGCTCGTTCATGCCTCAATATAACTTTCACCGAGTCCCGGCCAGGTATGTTTTCGTGCACAGTTTCACTACATTGTTCACCGAGTCCCTCACTAGAGGGCCGGGTACGGTATATATATATATGATGATATGATGATGTGATGATATGATGATATGATGATGTGATTATGGCGCCAAGGATGACTTTATTCACCGAGTCCCATAATGGGTCGGGTATGATATATGATATTGATATGCACGATTTACGTTTTATAAGGCAAATGTATTGGTATTTTGAATGTCATACTTGTCTCCTGTGACCTCCATTTCAGTTATGATCCTCTTTACTGTATCACATGCTTTACATACTCAGTACATATTCCGTACTGACCCGCTTTCTTCGGGGGGCTGCGTTTCATGCCCGCAGGTACAGATAGTCGGTTTGGTGACCCTTCAGCATAGGACTTCTACTCAGCTGTCTTGGAGAGCTCCATTGTTCCGGAGCCTAGACTTTTGGTACAGATCTTATGATGTATATGTATATGTTTATCCAGGGGTACGGCGGGGCCCTATCCCGTCATATTTCACTATCGATACTCTTAGAGGTCTGTAGACATATGTGTGTGTTGTGTATAAGTTTTGTTTAGCTGTGTCTATACGATGTGCTATGGATATGTTCGTCTATTGTGGCAGCCTTGTCGGCCTGCATATGATATTGATATGTAGTGGCAGCCTTGTCGGCTTGCGTATCATATTGACATGTAGTGGCAGCCTTGTCGGCTTGCGTACCATATTATGTTTTGATTAGATGTGACTCCTCAGGAGACAGGTTATCTGGATATATATATATATATATATATATATATATATATATATATATATATATATATATATATATATATATATATATATATATGATGTTATGAACCTTTGGAGTTCTTTCGCAAGTTTCCATATTGTTCTGAGATTCAATTGACTATATCTAACAAGTACGTATACGAGTGTCCAGCTCAGGCACTAGTCATGGCCCACGGGACTGGGTCGTGACATAGAATCTAAAGGAGATAAGATATAAGCTTGTAATATGTCCTAACGGGAAAGGATGTTGTGCAAAAAGTAATGGTAGGACGAAATTAAGTTAGGAGTATCGCTAACAACTACAAGAGATGAGTTAAATACTATTGAATTGATAGTAATGGTAATTATAAGATCGACATTCGTACGGTAAAGAGAAATGCTAGAGTAAATTAGGGAGACTGGTAGTGCTAAAACACGGCATAGAAGAGGAATGGTAACTCTAATAGAGTGCGATACTGGAGTATTGATTGGACGGATAAGCACGAGTAAGATACGATAAGTCTATTGGCAAAATAAAGTAACAGCATGACTGAGGCAGGGGTATGAAATACGAAAGGGTATAACGAATGTGAATCCATTGGTAAAACAACTTATATGGTAAGTGTAATTGGGCTGATTAGAAAGAGTAACTGGTTGAGTATGCTTACTTCACGATGTTTATTCTATTTATAAGCGGGCTTGCGAATGAGATCAAGAAGTGTCACCCTATAGAGTTGATTATGATCAGGGTATAATGAGAACGTAACAAGAACTGTAATGCAAAGTATAGCGAGAAAATGATTAAAGATGTGACATGTTCTATATGAATAAAGAGTGAATGCAAGTGTGAAACCAACAAGCGCGCCATGAGGCAGTAGATGAGAAAGATTATAAGACCTTGTTAGGGGAAAGTCCAGCATAGGGGTTCCTCAATGACAGAAATGATAGCAAGCAAAAGGGGAAAGTCAACTTGAAAAAGAAATCAGAGAAAAGTGATATGGAAAAGTAGTAACAGTTGGTGATTTGTATAATCGAGATCACGAGTGATATCTTTGGCTAGATGTAAAAGACCAATACTATGGGAAGATGAATAATGAAATAGAACGATTGTTAGGAGAAGGATTAGCATAATAAGAATGAGATGGAATGATCAGAATAAACATAATAAGTTTTGGCAGCGAAGAACGGATTGTATAGAGGTAATATATTCTAAAGGACAAAGCGGTACTGAGATAATAATAGGATTCCTTGTGCGATGAATAAAGGATTGATTATAAAAAGGGAGGTAATAAGATAAATTGAAGAGGAAAGAATGTAAAAGAATAAGCACGGGTATAGAAAGAAAAGGAAATATACGAAATACGCGTGCTTAAGAAGTAGTCGTGTTATGGTTAAAGGAAGATGCATCTCCTATGAATATCCTATACCAAGTTAGAACGAGTAAAGTATATGAAGTAATGGGTTGGAAAGAAAAAGGTGGCCATGAGTTATGAGTTTACCGTACGACGATTAAGCCATAGAGCAAAGCTATCATCAACGACAAATAAAATATGATTATGATTTGTTTTGAAATCAATGTTGAGTGCAACACAAAAGTAAAAGATTATGAGGCATAAGGGGTATTAGTTGGGCATAAGACTCGGGCCCTGGAAGACAAAGATGACGTTACAAGTGAACTTTGAGCACCGAAGAAAAGGGCAAGTGACATTGCATAGATGGTATGGATAACTAGACATACTACTATTGTGAGCATCCCTATGGGACAAAAGTTAATAATTGGAGCGGATTTAGACATTGACGCATAACTACCAGATGAGCTAAGTAAAATACATCCTTGTTCGGACTGCTTATGTTGGTTGTATTACTTGATTACAAGACTGCGAAATGAGCACGTTAAGACTTCACACATGAATTACCGTAGCCATAAATTATATGGAGATAACATGAATATGATGCGGTATAATAATGGAATTGAGGAATGGGATACATGAATTCAATATTTAAAGTGAGGTAACAGATTTGAGAATTGTATAAGCAAGACCCTTAAGAGGGGAAGCGAGTAAGGAAAATACAGGTGTAGAGATTGAAACGATGGATCCTAAGATATGACAGATATAGACTCTAAAACAAAAAGTGAAAGTTATGCAGAAATGAGTCTAATGGCTAGTAAATAAGTGAACAAGAATCGAGCGGGTATCTGAGACTGTACTGAAAATTATTTGTGAAAACCTTGAACAACATGACATTGGGAGCAAATAACTTGAGGAATATTGTAAAGGATAGCGATGCTATATTGGAATAGAGGCGAGGGAATTAACAGTAAAGTCGTTCGTTAATGATATTGCGAGTTATAAGTGACAAATAAGAAGAGCCATAAAGTTTTCTATAATAGAATATAAGATGTGATAATCAGGGGACTAATAAAGGAGAGAAAAGAGTATGACGAGATAAGTTACTACAGATAGACAAAAGAGTTTTGGTATGTATGACACCGAGCCTTTCCAGGGTCGGGTATGCGAAAACCACCGAACCTTTAAGGTCGGGTATGCTATGGATATGAATATGGACACGAATATGTATACGGATATGGATACATTTATATGTATAGATGTGTATGTACACGAATCACACAAGAACGATTATGTAACTTGCAAGTATTTATACGTTACCAATGAAACCAAGTGGGTACTTAAAAGAGGAGTAAGAGGTAAACAAGAATAGTGTGGTCATGATACAGCGGGTCAGTTGAAGGGAAATATATGGTGAATTGAGTTGAAATGTTGAGTTGGGATTATCGTTAGGATAAATAGGACAATTATTTGGAATATGATATAAGTACATGTTATATGCTTCATACGGTAGCCCTGGGATGTGACAACTTACGAATACAATAAGATTACTGAATGAAGAGGGGCTTTACCAAAACAATATTACGCCATGGAATTTTTATTTTTGTACCATTATGGTTATAGCAAATTTCCGACAGTTACCAAAGGGTTATGAAATTCTCAAAAATTATGAAGTCTTGAATGAGTCGACGAGGGACACCTATGACAAGACATCTCGGATTGAATTTATCTAGACTCTACAGATTAAATCAATACCATTATCATGGTCACATGGAAGAAAGAAAGTGGGATAGATTCGCAAACCATGTAAGACTTAATATCATTATTGAGCAAAAAAAAGGATCGACGAGACTTAGAGTTCCAAGTTAAACATTGGGTATTCTTAAAGGTGTCGCCGATGAAGGGCGTTATGAGATTTGGAAAAAAGGGAAAGCTAAGTCCCCGATACATTGGGCCTTATGAGATTGTGCGCAAGGTAGGCAAAGTGGCTTACGAATTAGATCTACCCCCTGATTTGGAGTCAGTTCAGCTTTTAATGTCTCGATGCTTCATAAATGTGTTGGAGATCCTACTAGGATCATGCCAGTAAGTGATGTTCAAGTGATAGAAAAGTTGACTTATGAAGAGGTACCCATTACCATATTAGATAGGAAAGTACGGAGGCTTAGAAACAAAGAAGTGGCCTTAGTTAAGGTTTTGTGGAGAAATAATAACCGAGAAGAAATGACATGGGAAGCGGAAGAAAATATGAAATCCAAGTACCCGCACTTATTTCAGCCCCTAGAAGAGATCCAAGATGAAACGTCAAGATCATGAGGTATGTATGTTTCCTTTTTTATGCATTTGGGTCATATGTGACCAAACTCAATTGCTATTATGTTGTGGCCCTGTAAGGCATTCGTATTATGGGCTGGTTTGACAAGATGGTAGTGCCATATTACAGGGGAAACTATGGCGAAATATTTATAGAATCCCCAAGGACTTACCATTCGAGGACGAATGTTCTTAAGGGGGGAAGGATGTTACACGTCGAAATTTTTTCCGTTGATGCACAATGAATAGACTAATGAAGAGCACGAAGTATATGGTATTTTGATAAGTAAGGAATGACATTTGATGACCTTAATTAAGATTTCAAAGACATTCGAGGTAAGAGAAGAAAGTTTTCCAAGAGAAGGCAAGGCATACGATAGGTATCGAAAATGATTTATGAGTAACAAGTTAACGATGACTCAATGATGATTTGGAGAAAAGTTATAACGTCCCTTAGATTGTTAATAAGGTGATAAACAAGTGTCAAAAGGTTCCATAAGGATTGGAGATCAAACGAGTAGACGAGAATGAGTTCGGAAGAACTGGGCATTATACGGCCCAACAGACTGGCCGTATAAATTATACTGGCCATATGTTTGGTCGTATAATTAGCCTAGATTAGCACCCCTTCACTGGACCAAAAGTACGACCAAACATACGGTCAGTATAATTTATACGGACTGTATGTTGGTCCGTAGAAAATGGTCGGGACAGATTTTGTATTATTAATAAGGGATCCAAGTTTATTTCATTTCATTTTCCCTTCACTCCCCTTCTCTCTAGAACATCTCTCTACACTTCTCCCACAAGAATTCAAGGGATATTAGTGATCAAATTCATCAAACTAAGTGAATCAAGTGAAAGAAACCCATTAAAGTTCATCCAAGACAAGGAATCCAAGTGAAGGTGAAACTAGGGTTTTGCTCAAGTGAAGTGTTTCCACCCAAGGTATTTCCATGTTGTTTAAGGTATTGAGAAGTTGAAACACTTGGATTGTAGAGGGGTATAGAAAATGGGTCATGAATGTGGGAATAGTGTCATTTTTAAGTAATAGCTTGGATTGAGCAATGATTCTTGATATGTTATGATTATAATCATGTTATAAATAATATTGAGAACATTGGATAAACATTATATATGAGCGGATGTAATTGTGTGCTATGACCATGGATATGGATGATTGGCAGTGAATTGAGAAGTAAGGATAATATAGGTGAATAAATACTATTGTTATGATGTTGTGAATGTTATTATTGATGTTTGGGAGTTGATATATGATATGGAGGAAGTCTTATAAATAAAGGAGATGCTATCCAATTTTCTCTGGCTTTAGTCATGTATGCTAAGCTATCAATTTTCTAATGATAGTATAACTCTAATGAAGGTAGAGACGTGAGCATTGTAGGATAATGTGCAAGTGATAGAATAGTTGAACGAAAAGGTATGTAAGGCTAACCCTTCTTTCGTAAGGCATGTTTCCTTGGCCAAATATCTAATCTTCTATAAGCCTATGATGTCCTCCAAATGATTCTATCTTTAAGAGCTGCTAAGCTCATGATTCTCGATATGTTACGATTCTACTAAATTCCTCCTATGATGAGTAATCCTCTAGGGATAGATGTAATGAGCGCGACGATAGTAATGATGCTAAAGATGCTATGGGATTTTATGTATATGTGCCTATGTATGGCTATGGCTATTATGAAACCCCGAGCTTATATGGCCGGATAGAATATATATATATATGTATATACATATATATATTGCGCGCACACCACTGCAGTTGGGTATGGATAACTCTGAGCCTTGGTAGGGCCAGGTATGTGTAACCCTGAGCCTTGGTAGGGCCAGGTATGTATAATCCCCGAGCCTAGCCATGGTCGGGTATGCGAAACACCGAACCTTCGTGGTCGGGTATGCTATATAAATGATATCTATATGAATATGAATATGAATATGTATATGAATATGATTACGGATACGAAATGTAAATGAGTACAGATACGAGTACGGATATGGATGTGTGTACACAATCACTCATTAGAAATGGAAAGTCCCTATGAAAAGCAAGTGTCTATGACGTTTGATCTACTACCTCCCATCTTATGCTATTTCTTATGTTGCTTATTATGCTTCTACAATGATGTTGACCATGCTTTACATACTCAGTACATTCTTCGTATTAACGTCCTTTTATTTGTGGACGCTGCGTCATGCTCACAGGTGGCCAGGGAGACAGGCTTGATTCGTAGCTTTATTACTCCGGGACTACAGAGCGGAGCTCCATTTCATTCGGAGCTACAACTTTGGGTATTTATTCTTTTGTGTACATATTTATGGGCATGGCGGGGTCCTGTCCGCCTATATGAAATGACATACTCTTCGTAGAGGCTCGTAGACATGTGTATATGGTTAGATGTATTTAGCCTTGTCGGCTTATCTTTTGTATATCATTTTGTTAGCCTCATCGGCTTATGTATATGGATATGGGCATAGTCATTGATGGTGGTAGAAGTGTATTGTTGCCCAATGAGAATATCATGAATGATGAATGAAAAGTATGATTTGGCTATGTGGCCCACCTAGATGCATATGTGTATGTACGTTAAGAGGTGCCCGGGTGGGTTAGCACCGGGTACCCGTCATGGCCCTCCGGTTGGGTCGTGACAGGGATGCTCGCATTTGCTAGAACCCCTGGCAGTTAATAAATATATTGGTTCGAATTATATTTCCCATTCACATATTTTTAACTCAAGACTTCGGATTTGGGTGATTTCAAGCGCGTTTTTAAAGATTCTTCAGTGGGTAAGTTTCTAATCCCCACTTTATCATTATACCTTCGATTATTAAGGAAGTTCATCTTAGAAAGCATTATTTGAGATAAGAAAAGTGGGTTTATGAATCCTAAGTACAAAATAAGGATTTCTTTGAAAATCATCAAATTGATGTTGGGTTTGGTTGATTCGATCAAGACTCCTTAGATGATGGGTAAACTATTTATGACTCGAATTTCTAATTTTGCACTATAGACTCGGAATCCTATTTTGGGTGCCTTTTTGGGTTCGGGACTGAAGTATACCAATATGGGTATCATTGGATTCGTATAACTTCTTACAATAATAATTTGACCATATTAAACCTGATTTTGCAATGAAAATACGATTTTGACCTTCGAGGTTTGGAACTGTGTATTTAGGGTTGACTTTCTAGACCCGAATCTTTTTAGGACAATATGGGTATCAATTGACTCATATTATTACATGCAATCCGTGTTTGAATAGATTGGAATCATTCAGAGGATCTACGAAAGGGCAAGGTTTTGCTGTTATTATCGGACTTCTATCCAGGTATGTTGAGACATTTGACTCTAATTAAAGTTTCATGGTTTGTTTAGTTGGACTAATAAGAGAGGATAATGGGGTAACGAACGGGGGTCCCGATACTTGTGAGATGATGAACATTTGTATTTGGTACCGGAGACATGATAAGGGAAATCTGCATGATTTCAATTGTATAGTTTATTCTTAATTCCACGTTAGCAGACAACATAGATTGATTTGTGTTTGTGCTTGGGACATGAGGTCCCTTGTTTATTATTTCTATTCTTATTAGTGATCATGTGTTCTAATCACTCGTAATTACTTGTTTAAAAGAGGAAAAGGGCTAAGGATTAAGTCTTTATTGCTTAGCTTGATTTCTTATTGTGATGCATGTCATATTCAATCTTATTATGGTATCTCATGTGCATTTGAAGATAATTGTGAAAGGTCCGAGAAGAAATGATTCTGGATGGAGTGATACTGATGATATAAGCCTGATTGGCTGGTTGACAGGTACTGTGAGTCTAAGGGCTGAGTATTGTGATTTGGAGCCTACGGGGCTAAGTATTGTGATTGGACACCTAAAACAGCTCAGACCCGATTTGATCTTGGAGACCTGAGAATTCTGGATTGGTATATAGACCTCGCAAGTTCTCCATTGGTCACGATTCATTAATGTTTGAATGTGTGTATACCAGGAGACGTAAAAAGTCATCCATTGCATATCAAATTTATCATTGATTGTTGTTTGTTGACTTACTTGAGTTGATTGCCTAGTTTGACTTAAATGCTAATTTGGTTACTTATTGCACTTGAGGATTTAAAAGCTTTACCTAGGCTTATAACCTGAGATTATTGTGTTTAGTATTGATTATTATTATTGTGGACTAATAGTGGATAGGTGTGCAAGTAGTAATCGTAGGCCCTCGTCTCTATTTTTGTTAGGGTCGATCGACAATACTGGTGAGTACACATTGTCTCTCGTACTCACGCTACACTTGCTCCACCCTTTTTGTGTGCAAATTTTGTACCCAGCACTAGTGGACCTCAAGATTACTCAGCTGCTCATTGAGGAGGTTGTTCTAGAGAGTTCGGGGTGAGCTACATGATGATCCGTAGAACCAGATTTTCCCTCAATCCCTTATTTCCTATCCTTTTATTTCAGATAGTGTATTAGAGTACTATTGTCACGACCCTAAGCGATGAGCCATGACGAGTACCCGACCACTATTGGCCAGGTACACCTATGCTTGCATTTACTTCTCACCGACTATACTTGGCCCATACACAATCTATAACTGAGCTGAACTGTCTCCCGAACAATCAACATAAGAGACACCGTATCGGGAATTCACGGCCAACACATACATATAAACATAAACACTGAGAGTAACATCGTGAGCTGATTTGGCCGCCACATATATATACTATACCCCAAAATAAGTGCCGACAAGTGTCACGACCCAACCCCGTGGGCCATGACTAGTGTCACGACCCAACCCCGTGGCCGCGACTGGTACCCGTACATACCTACCCGATCGAATTTCAAATCATACGGATTTTTTTTTTCTTTTTAAAACAGAAGTTACAAACGTAGGTCGATACAAATACGGCACGCGCGCAAACATACATATATACCTGAACATACAGACATTTGCATATAAGCCGATAAGGCTAGCATACAGACGAAACCCGTAACCCACACATCTATCTACAGGCCTCTACAGACATACAGAGTCATATGACGGGACAGGGCCCCGCCGTACCCAGAATATCCATACATACAGAGTATACAGAAGACAGGAGATATATACCAAAAATATACGCTCCGGATCAAAGGAGCTCCTCAAAACAGCTGAGTCAGGAACCTATGCTGGCGGCGTATCACCTGGCGCGTCTGTACCTGCGGGCATGTAGCGCAGCCCCCGAAGAACGGGGGTCAGTACGAAAAATGTACCGAGTATGTAAAGCAGAAACATAACAGATATAAGCATAGTCCGAACCTGAGTCACAGAAATATAACGGACAGAGCCATAAATCAGACTGACGGACAGAGTCATGATCCAGACAGACATACAGAATCGTGTTCCATACAAATAAATCGAATTATGGTTCGGACAGACAGACGGAATCATAATACGGACAGACGAGCAGAATCAGAATCCATACGGACATACAGACATAGTCGTAATTCAGACGGACAGACAGAAGTATGTCGGACAGAATTATGCATGCAGAGTAGTACATAGTCATAAAGAATCATACAGAGGCATGTGCTTATATAAATATAGATAGCACACGCATACATTCATACAGATCCCGGCCCTGTCTGGGGGCGCGGTAACAGAACCCGGCCCTCTTAGTACGGGACGCGGTGGACAGACAGAATCAGATCAGATCATATGCCATCCTGGCCGCCATCCCCATACACAAATCATAATATCATACAGACATACAGATCCCGGCCCGTACGCCGAGGGACGCGGTGAACAATGCAGAGAAATATGCACGATAACAGAACCTGGCCCGGGTCGCAGTGAAAGAATGCATTGAGACAGACACGAACCGATAAATGAGAAACTACTTACATACAGACTCAACATACAGACTCGATCAACCTGAAGGGTGCCAAATGGCGAGTCAAAATCAGAATATCCAGATAGTATGCATAATACGCGCCTATATCCTAGTTGGGAAGGCACGACAGATTATTATCAGAATCGGATTCTCAGATGTTCAGAAATCATTTTGTATAAATTACACAAAAATAGCCGTATCATACACAAAATAATAGTCCAGAAGTTTTTAGAGAAAATCGGACCAAAACGGAAGTATTTAAAATTTTACAGAAAGTATCGGGCCTTGTGGGCCCGCCTCGGACCAACTCGAGGCTACATACGTAGATTATTGATAATAGACCTTATGAGGTCATCCATAGTCGTTTGGAAGTGTTCCGACTCCGTTTAGGGACATTTTGTACAAAAATTCACTTTAAAGGCAATTTGTAAGAAAATAGCTTCAATTGAATTGAAGGAATTGGAGCGGTTTTCCGTCTCGAATTCCGGGGAACGGAGTCGTACTCAAGGCTCGCGGCCGAGCCTATCACATCCAGAACATGCCTAGGAACATAGGGAAATGCTTCACATACCTCGATAGCGCCTTACGCTCGCTTGGCGTCGAATTCAATTTCGTCCAAAATCTAGAAATGGTCAAGTTTACCATTTGTTAGTTTCAAACTTTTCAATATTCCAACTTTACACATACTTGCCTACCGAAATTTCGGCAGCATTTCCTCTGTATATACGACATCCCCGAGACTTAGCTCGGCTCAATTCATCAACACAACAACCCAGAAATGACATCAAAACATCAATGGACATTAAAACTTACACTAAGGCATCATTAGCCATCTTTCGACATAACGAAACATTTTTCGTTTCAAACTTGCATTTCCAAACCAAACTTATTATTTTCATATTCATTATCCATCAAAATCATTACGACATACACCGGAGGCATCCATACCATTTTCACATAATATTCATAAGATACACAAACATTCAAACTTTCCATTAAGTCACTACTTTTCCAATCTTTTCCTAACTTTCAACATACAAGTTCATAAACACATTTTCATATTCCAAGTTCATTATCATAAATCATAATTTCAAGAAATCACGCTAAAGCGACATACTTTCCGACAACAACTTAACCAACAAATTCTTCGTTTTAGCTTAACCATTATCCTTCCATCTACTCCACAAAGTCATAACAACACAAGTATTGCATTAAATCAATTCAACCCATCCACTTTCACATAAGCACCACACGGCCAACATGCAATATCCTCCAACTTCCATTAATTCATCCCACTTTCATTTCTAATACAATTTTTACCATAACATACTAGATTCTAACATGAATTCAAGTCACCAAACCATGCAATATTTTTCATTCATTCACACATACTACAACATACATATACCTTTTATAACATAACAAAAGCATGAAATTCTTACCTTTCTTCAAGTTCTTCACTTGGAGGATAAAATTGCTTTCTTGCCACAATACTTATATCAACTTGTAGAGGGCTTTGAGCTTAGTACTAATCTCACAACAAAAGAATTTTTTTGAATCAAGATTTGGCTCCAATAATTTTTTCCTTCTTTTCTTTCTTTTTCTTTCTTTCACCCGAATTCTCTCTTTCTCTTTGTTCTTGATTTCTTTTTGTTTTGTCTTCTTGACTTATCTTGAACCTTCTTTATACTTATCCATATATAAAATAATTTCCCATGGAATTTAATTAATCCATGGGCTTGGGTGAGTTGTGGCCGGTTGGGCCCCTTAAAGTGGGGCCTCACTTCACTTAATTTTTGAGCCCAAAATTGTTGGCTAATTATTGAAATTCATAGGACAAATTTCCAAAATTCCAATTTTTCCCTTGGCCTCCTTTCGTAATTCCACACCATTGTATTCATAACCTACACATTCATACCAAGAAATGTCCAATTGTGGCCTTATTCACCACAAGTCTATTTATCTTGAATTTTTCGAATAAGCGAAAATGTCGGATGTAACAACTAGTGCCCGAGCTGGACACTCGTATACATACCTGTTAGATATAGTAAAACTGAATCTAAGAACAATATGGAAACTTGCAAAAGAACCCCCAAAGGTTCATAACGTCATCATACGTATATATCCAGATAACCTGTCTCCTGAGAAGTCACAACAGATCAAAACATAATATGATACGCAATCCGACAAGGCTGCCACTACATATCAATACCATAAGCAAACCGACAAGGCTGCAACTACAGACGAACATATCCATAGCACATCGTATAGACACAGCTGAACAAAACGTATACACAACTCAGACATATGTCTACAGACCTCTAAGAGTATCGATAGTGAAATATGACGGGACAGGGCCCCACCGTACCCCTGGATATACATATATATTCATCAAAAGATCTGTACCAAATGTCTAGGCTCCGGAACAATGGAGCTCTCCAAGACATCTGAGTGGAAATCCTAAGCTGGAGGATCACCAAATCGAGTATCTGTACTTGCGGGCATGAAACGCATCCCCTCGGAGAAAGAGGGTCAGTACGAGATATGTACAGAGTAGATAAAGCATGAAATACAATAAAGAGGATCATGACTGAAATAGAGATCACAGCAGACAAGTATGACATTCAAAATACAAATACACTTGCCTTATGAAATGAAAATCATGCATATCAATATCATATATCATACCCGGCCTATTATGGGACTCGGTGAATAAAGTCATCACATGCAATCCTTAGCGCCATAATCACATCATCATATCATCATATCATCACATCATCATATCATTATATATAACCCGGCCCTCTAGTGAGGGACTCGGTGAACAATGCAGTGAAACTGTGCACGAAAACATACCCGGCCCGGGACTGGGTGAATGATATATTGAGACATGCACGAGCAGAGTAGTGAGCAACCATATGCAAACTAAGTCACATCTGAGACTCGATAGAATAATCAAAATGAACCATCATTTGATAATCAAGACAACAGTCATATCAAGTACCCTTCGAATGTCACTATGGATTATATCAAAATAGAACTTCTGGAATCATAGACACGTATCAAGACACAATGAAATAGCTTCTAGAAATCAAGAACATTAGCCATCCTGGTGGCTCTAAGAATAGGGACTTCTTTGGAGTTATACATTTGTCGTCTGTTTGTGTCATGTGGATCATGCCAAAAAGAAAGAAGGGTTAGCTTTACATACCTCAAATCGCCAATATGAACCAACAATGAACTCGTTAATGGTTGCCCCAATCCTATAACAAGGGAATGCGTATATGAATTAAGATGACGCTAGTATATGATGTATATCAAATGGTAATTCAATTCTAAAATGAAAACGGGCAGCGTTTCCCCTATTCTTTAATCACTACAATGTAACCAGTAGCCCGCAACAACAACAACAACCTCATTCAAGCCCCTTTGAACCAAAATCATCCATATACAAGGATATACATCAAACAACCCAATATACATTTCGTATACGCTACTTTATACACTTCTTTCTTCCAATTTCAAGAGGCATATTAACAACAACAACACCAACTACCATCCATGTATAAGAAAACTACTTCAATATCATTTCAATAACAAGCTCACAACAGTCCATCGAGACCACAACATCGAAATACACTCTTCGACCGTTACTTCGCAATATTACAAACACACGAAAAATAGTATAATTTTGTCATGGACAGCAACACCTATACATATTTATCACTAACTTTCCAGCCCTTCAACGTGAACAATTTACCCTCAATTACCATACAACAATAACAACAACATTAATCAAATCTAATCCACCATTGCTAAATTGGAACAACACCAATACGGTCCAAACAGAACCTTAATGTTAATGTATATAATTTTTTTTGCTTCCAATTCCACTCAATAAGAGTTAATCTCTCAATTACAATATCATCTACTCCAACTACACCATAAGAGAAAGAAATCTTACCTTAATTTAATTACGACAGATCCTATAATCACATGCACCAATTACACCGCTTTTTCATCTTCAATTCCATGTCCTTATTTTGCTGCCTCCTTGAACATGTACAACACCTTGGAAATTTTAATCAATCAATTTTTTTTTTCAAGTCAAAGCTGGTCGTGAGCCAACAGCCATGGCTGCTCATGTTTTTTTTTTTTTGCTTCAATTGAATTCTTTGTGAAGAAGAACATAAATATTAGTCATCACATTTTCTATTTATGGGCAGCCCATCCATAGGGCACGTGTCCCACTAATATGCCCATGTTTTTTTTAATAACTAAATCTGGTGGGGCCCACTTAATGGTCTAATTGACTTAATTAATAATAAATCCCCACTTAATAATCTAATCATGATTAATTAATCCCTAACCTCCACTAATATTTCCACACTAATTGAATTCTACAAGCAAATCGTGCCATATTAAAAATTTGGGGTTAAAAGTCCTTGTCTCATATCCCAAAAATAATCTCGTCCTTAAACTTATGTCGATTAGCTTACGAATAATCCAACGTACAAAAATGCGGGATATAACAATGAGGCTGCATAACAACACGACTACATATCAGTGTCTATAGACCTCTATGGAGTACAAACTATAGAAAGGACAGTACAAGGCCCTGCCGTACCCATATATGCACATAACACAATAGAATACCCAAAAGGGATGTTGCTCCGGATCAATGGAGCGTACTGGCTGAGACGAAAGAGAGATCCTACTATTCTGGCTCGCTCGGCTGGCTACCTGATCCTACGGGCATGAACGCAGCGTCCATAAAAGAAAGGACGTCAGTACGAGTAATGTACTGAGTATGTAAGGCATGAATGATAACATGATAATATGTACAAAACATGAACAACAACATAATAAGGAAATATGGAAGATATAAGAAAAAGGTATGATTGTAACTGCTTGCCTCTTAAGGCGGAATCATGCATGCTCACTTTTACCTTCAAAACATATCGCCCATACATACATAAACTGTCTGAATCAAATAACATCATTAGCTCGCGTCCGGGGTAATCATCTCATGCCGCCCACTAGCGGTGTTGCCCGTTCCATATACACACGGTGTTATTATCATCATCCATAAGCCGCCCACTACGCCCAGTCCAGTGGTGCTGCTCGGCCATATAGGCATGGTGTAATCATCCATAAGCTACCCACTACGCCCTCCGTAGTGGTGCTGCTCGGCCGTATAGGCACGGTGTAATCATCACAACATAAGCATGCATAAGAGCCCAATCAAAAGCTATAACTCCATCGGAGTGACGTAAGGTCGGTAACCTCCAATTGTATTAGGGAATAACCATGATCGTCGTGTCTCACCTTGAAGGAACTAGTATTATAAGGCGAGACTATCAATGAAGAATAGCATCAAGGGAAAACATAGAGTAAGATCATAAGTATCATAAAGCATCAATTCATACATTTAGAGCTTTTAGAAATAGAGTCATCATCAATGAATAAAATTAAGAAAATCAAGAAATAGGTCAACATTCTCACATTATCATTGATCTCATAACTTGAGACTTTTAAACATAAAATCATAATCATCATAATCGTCATAGAGATGTGCTCATCTTTGACATCGCCGTTATCATTGTAAAAACACATGTCCATCGTTGTTGTCATAAGAGCTTCCAGAATCATAAATCTCTAGTTTGGAAAATACGGGCATTTTGGAAAACATTTATGGATTATAAGGAAAGGAGTCATGCCTTGAATCATGAAGTTCTAATGTTTAGAAACAAGGAGGTTATGGAAACATTAATGGAATCAAACATAGGAATCATGCCTTTGAAAGAAAGGGACGAGCCTTAACATAACTGTTCAACCTCCTATTGGCTACGCTTATGCGTCCAAGCTCGCAAGTCTACATTTAAGAGGATTTACACTAACGTTTGCCTCTTCATCGCACACTTGTTCCAAGTTTCAAGTCAAACTATTTTATATTCTACCGAAAATCGGGCAGTATCTCCCCTGTTTATATGCCGAGCCCGAATTCTCAATTCGACAACCAACACAACAATAACACTACCAACATCAATAACATCATTTCCCATATCAAATTATTTCATAGAACAACCCATATGGTGTTTGTCCCATATTTCCACCAACAGAATTAATTTACAACAATTTAACAACTCTTTCTCCGCAAATAAACCAAGATTAACGTTAATAACAAGAGATTCATACCTTTATCTCGACAACTCATACCTAATATCGCGTGAGAGACCATGACCTATGGTTGGAAATCTCTTTGAATTATCTACAACTTTCTTTGTTAGTGTGTTTCCAAATTCCAAACGTATAATGTCACTTTGGCCCCTCCGAGTCAGATTATCCGAAAATGTTTCCTTAAATCGTCCTTTTGGAGGGCTTATGCCCATATTTAGCTTAAGGGTCCTTCTTAGGACTTGCTCAACCTTCCAAGTACTACTCATATATCGCTTCATATGTCCTTTATGAAACTCCGATATGTGGGCCCCACTTAGCTTGCAGCAACGAGGGCTTTTCATCAAGTGCCATATGAACCAATTCACCCCCATATGATCTCCATATGTCATATATATATGTTATTATTACATTCTTATAATATACCCTTCATCCTGAACCAGGGCCTCAAAATTGTTCATTGCGTTCGCGCTGTATTGGCCCTTGGCTTCTTGCGCGTTCGCGCCCCTCCCTGGCGCGTTCGCGTAGACCATTTTCCTCGTCTGCCAGCCCGACTTGTAACGTCCATATCTCCTTACCCCGATGTCCTGTAGAGGAGCGATTTGTTGCGTTGGAAACTAGACTTTCCAAACTTCACTTTAGACTTTTGTTCACTTCAAAACTCTCTCAAACCATCCATAATCATCCCAAATCATTACAAGAGAAGATCATGGTTTAAAACCTCAGTTAGTTCATAAAAAGTGTTTGTTCTTGCTTCTACTTAACCTTTTTAAATCAATATGTACATAAAATCATGGAAGACATCTGAGACATTTCCATGAATGTGCAATGATAAATAAATCATTATGGCTATATCAACAAAACACATATATCTATAGAAATGCCACAACATAGGCCACATCGTCACCCCTAAAAACATCACAACATAGGCCACAACGTCATGATGTGATGGGATTTTGGCACATCTAATGCTCTTTAACTCTAAATTTTACTTGTTTTCAAGAAAATTCGTGGTAGTTTGATGTGTTTTATGTGTTGTGCAGGTGTTTTGAAGTTAGAATGCTCGGAAAGCGAAAAAACGAGGAGTAGGCAATCTGTTCTAATAAGTATAAGGACGGACCGTCAACATGCTTGATGGCCCGTCAAATCACCTCGTCAAAAAGTTCCTGCGAAGTAACAAAAACATCAAAGCATACTCAGATCGTCGACTTGCACCGTCGACATGATCGACGGTCCGTCGAAGTGCTTCGACAGTGGAATTCCTGCAGGGTGATAAAAGTGTACTTAGATCGTCGAGTTGTTCGTCGAGCATGTCGACGACCGTCGAGGTGTAAAGACGACCTGTCGAAGTGCTAGCTAAGATGGAACAGGACTGGGATTGACTATTCTGAGTTTTAACTTGTATAAATACCTGTTTAGGTTTTATTTTTCAGACATCTGGAGTTTTAGACTTGTAGTAATTACTTTTGAGTTATTCTTGCTTTTGAAGGCTTCCAGACAATTACATTCATTACTTTCAAGTTTTATTCGTAAGTTCAATACAAGAAGTCAAGTATGCAATCTTCAATCTTTTATTGTTTTCTTCTTTCCATGAGTAGCTAAACACCTTTACTAAGGTTGTGAACCCAATGATGGGTGTTTTGTGATTAGGGATCGTGAAAGATATACGCATAATGGATTGTTAGGGTTTATTTGTTCTTCATATTCATCATATAGTTAGTGGTTGCAAACATTAGCTCATGCCATAAACTTTAGTTTATTTGGGAAAATAGCTAGGGTTAGGTAAGAACAAATAACAAGAACTCAGGGCTTTAAACCTTGTTTATTAAATTCACTTAAGAATAAGAGGAATTTACTTGGCATAATTAATAGTTCTTCATGCATACTTTCTTATCTTTGGAAAAAGCATAGAAAGAAATAATCTTTTCTTATTGGGAAATAGTTTAGCTTCACATAGAGGTTAAGTGCATCCACACAAACAATCCATCAGAAGTATATCAAGATCGAGACCCATGATCATACACTTTATCAGACGGGGATACAACCTTGGTTCTTTTACCCATATAGTTATAACCTTAAATTACCAGTTACTTTAAATTAGTCCACAAACCAAATCAACTATAAAACTCTTTTCCGAAATACACCAAGACCGAAAGATTAGTATAATACTTGTTTAGTAAACGTTTCACACAATATTCTCTGTGGGATTCGACCCCAACCTCGTTGGGTTACTATATTTAACAACGTCCGCGTTATACCATTAATAGGTCTAATTTGAGCCTATCAAATTTTAGCGCCGTTGTCGGGGAATACGGTTTTGAAATTACTAAATAGTGTTTACTCTTCTTAAAGTCTTTGTCATATTCCAACACACCTCGTTTGCTACCTTGTAAAACAGGTGATCATGGAGAACAACGAACTTCCAGTCGAGAATGTTTTTGCTGATGAACCAGAAGCAGATAAAGACTTTGCATCTGCAATCGTTCATCCGAGGGTGACTGCTATCACTATCAAGTTTAAAAATTCCCTCTATCATATGCTCAAACAAGAGGGTTACTTTTGGAATGCAGTCGATAATGACCCTCACCAACATATAACAAACTTTCTGGATGTGTGCTCTACGCATATAGTGTGACTCAAGAAGCAGTCCGGCTGAAACTCTTCAAATAATCATTTGCTGGAGAAGCAAGAAAATGTTTCACAAAGCTGCCCCAGAACTCTATTGCTACATGAGAAGAGATGGTCAGAGTTTGTCTCAGGAAGTGGTACCCCCCGAGTAAAAAGGCTGAAATTCGTGATCAGATTTACGAATTCAAACAGCGTAATGGGGAACAACTTTTTGAAGCTTGGGAGAGGTACTAGGAATATTTGGATAGGAGTCCAAACCATGGTTTTCCCGAACATATTTTGAAGGAGATGTTTTACAGAGGTTTGTATCCTATGACCCAAGCAATAGCCAATAATGCTGCCAGCGGGTGTTTCATGAATAAGTCCTATGCTACTATTACTGATATACTTAACCAATTGACTACCCACAGCCAAGCATGGCATTCAAGTAATTCTGATGGACTATCACTTAGAACACCGTTGATTCAAAATATTGTGACAGATAGCCAGGAAACGCAGCAGACATTTGCACAATTGGCCACTAGTCTCTCTTTACTAACAAAGAGGCTTGATGAGAAAGAAGCGAAGAAGGTAATTGTTTGTGAAGATATCTCAGGCATGCCGCCTGGAATGTACCAAGTCCATGAGGGCCCGTATCAAGAGAGCCCCACTGCGCAAGTTGAGAATGTTCGGTAGCGAAGGGGGAGATTCCCGGGCCAATTCAGAGATACTGGCGACCCCAACATGGGCAAGGGTCATACAATCAAGGGAACTATAATAACAACTAAGGGAACTACAACAACAACTATGGTGGACCGAACCAAGGGAGATACAACAACAACGATGGTAATTTTTGGAACAGAAGTTCCAACCCTTACATTCCACCAAAAGGGCAATCTAATGATCAAGGTAGTTCGAGGTTGGAGTCCATGCTTGAGAAAGTGTTAGCAAGTCAGACGAACACTGAAAAGACATTATCTGGGATTTCAAAGGCGGTGGTCTCTTATTCAGCAACTATTCAGAATCTTGAACAGCAGATGCGTGATCTTTCTAGAGATCAACATCCTGCTAGAAAAGAAGGGCTTCCTAGTGATACTATTCCAAACCTGAAGAGTGGTGGGGGAGTGGAACGTACTTTTGCTATTAGCACAAGGAGTGGTAAAATACTTCAAGGTGCTGGCAAGAACGTGGTTGATCTAGAACCTATTATTGAGGAAGATGATTTTTTATTTTTTTATTTTTTTTATTGAGGAAGATGAGGTGCGTTCTGAAGTGCCTATTATTGATGAGGAAGTCCAAGGTAGAGAAAAAGTTTCTGATATTCCAGAAGTTGCTGCCGATACAGGGAAACACACGATAAAAGGGGCTCTTCGCCCTTTGACTCAGATGTACAAAGCAAAGCCTTCTTTTCCTCAGAGGTTAGAAAAAAAGAATGATGATGCTAAGTGTCAGAAGTTCTATGATCAGTTAAAGCAGTTAATAGTAATTATTCCATTCTTAGATGCTGTCAAAGAGATGCCCAGATTTGCTAAGTTTGTGAAAGACCTGCTTACAAAGAAAAGGTTTGTTCAACATGAGAGAGTGAATCTAACTCATCGAGTGAGTTCAATTATTGCTTCCACCACTGTTCAGAAGAAGGGAGACCAATGGGCGTTCACTATTCCATGCAATATTGGGCTTCATGCATTCGCCCCGTACTCTGTGTGATAATGGGGAGAGTATTAAGTTGATGCCCCTTGCTATTTTAAAATAATCTAGATTGGGGACCCTTTGACCGACTTCTATGCGACTACAGATGGCAGACAGATCTATCAAGAAGCCAATTGGTGTTATAGATAATGTGTTGGTGCAAGTGGGTAAGTTCATGTTCCCTGCAGATTTCGTGATTCTGGATTGTGTGGTGGATAGATATATTCCCATTATCTTGGGAAGACCGTTCCTTGATACGGGACGAGCGTTTATAGCTTCTGAAAAGAATGAAATTAAGTTCCAAGTGAATGATAAAGAAGTAACTTTCCAAGCAAGCAAAGGGATGATGTTGCCAAGCGCTTATGAGAGTATCTCGGTTATTGATTCGTTTGATGGGATTGATGATGCTATTGAACATAAAATGGGAGAAGAAAGTTTGGGAGAAGGTCTCGCTACAGTTCTGATAAATTTTGATGCTTCTGATATGGAGGGCTACGTGGAAACTATAAATGCACTTGAGGGTCGAGGTTCTTACACTTACCACCGAAGAAATCTTGATCTTGATCTTGAAAATAGAACTACTCCACCAGCTAAGCCTTCTATTGTTGAGCCTCCAAAGCTTGAGCTTAAGCAGCTCCCAACACACTTGAGATATGAGTTCCTTGGTCCGAACAAGACATTGCCAGTGATCATTTCAGCATTATTGACTGAGGAACAGATTGAGCGTTTTGTGGAGATTTTGCGCGAGTACAGACGTGCTATTGGGTTGACCATAGCAGACATTCGGGGTATTGCTTCTGGTATTTGTGAGCATAAAATTTAGCTAGAAGAAGACAACAAGCCGATTGTTGAGCATCAGCGGAGATTGAATTAGAACATGCAAGAAGTCGTGAAAATGGAGATTATAAAATGGTTAGATGCTAGGGTAGTATATTCGATTGCGATAGCAAGTGGGTAAGTCCTGTTCAATGTGTACCAAAGAAATGAGGTATTACTGTGGTGCCTAATGCAAAGAATGAGCTGATTCCCACTCGTACAGTTACTGGGTGGCGTGTTTGCATAGATTATAGGAAGCTAAATACTGCCACATGTAAAGACCATTTTCCCATGCCTTTCATCGATCAGATGCTGGATAGGCTGGATGGGAGGTCATACTATTGCTTCCTAGATGGATACTCGGGCTATAATAAAATTAACATTTCCTTGGAAGATTAAGAGAAGACGACTTTTACTTATCCGTATGGGACGTTTGCGTTCAGCCGAATGCCCTTTGGGTTGTGTAATGCACCAGCCACTTTTCAGAGGTGCATGATGTCGATCTTTTCTGCCATGGTATAGGACTTCTTGGAGGTATTTATGGATGACTTCTCTATTATTGGTGATTCATTTGATGATTGTCTTTACCATCTGGGTCAAGTGATGCGAGAAGATGAATCTCGTGCTAAATTGGGAAAAGTGCCACATTTTGGTGAAGGAAGGGATCGACCTCGGTCACAAAATCTCTGAAAAGGGAATTGAGGTCGATCAAGCGAAGATAGATGTGATTGTGAAACTTCCTCCGCCCATCTCAGTCAAAGGTGTCCGAAGTTTCTTAAGGCATGCTGGGTTCTACAGGCGCTTCATCAAGGATTTCTCCAAGATTGCTAACCCGATGTGCAAGCTTCTTGAAAAAGAGGCTAAATTTGTGTTCGATGACAAGTGCCAAAAGGCGTTTGACGAATTAAAGGAGGGCCTCACTACTGCTCCTGTGATTGTTACTCCAGATTGGTCCTTACCTTTTGAACTGATGTGTGATGCGAGTGGCTTTGCGATAGGTGTTGTGCTTGGCCAAAGGCATAATAAAATTATGCACCTGATCTACTATGCTAGTAGGACACTCAATGCGGCACAGATGAACTACACGGTGACCGAGCAAGAACTGCTTGCAATTGTATATGCTTTTGAGAAGTTTCGGTCCTATTTGCTGGGGTCCAAGGTTATGGTGTACAACGACCATGCTGCATTGAGATATTTGATGGCAAAGAAGGAAGCTAAGCTACGACTGATTCGTTGGGTCCTTTTGTTACATGAGTTTGATTTTGAAGTAAAAGATCGAAAGGGGTCCGAAAATCAGGTCGCAGGTCATCTCTCTAGACTTGAAGAACCTGGGGTGCCAGCAGAAGAACTTGACATTGAAGATGCATTTCCAAATGAGCAAGTTTTGGCGGTGTCTATGCAGGTAGCACCTTGGTTTGCTGATTTTGCTAACTACTTGGTGACTGGAGTCATTCCCGATGAGATAAAATCGTTTCAGAAAAAGAAGTTTTTTCGGGATGTTCGTCAGTACTATTAGGATGAACCATACTTATTCAGAACTTGCGCTGATAACATTATTCGGCGTTGTGTCCCAGAGAGTGAGGTATTGGAAATTTTGAAGGCTTGCCACGACTCTTTGGTTGGGGGACATCATAGTGGTACGAGGACTGCTGCCAAGGTTCTCGAATGTGGTTATTATTGGCCCACTCTTTTTCATGATGCCAATCTGACGGTGCGTTCTTGTGATCAATGGAGAAGTATGGAGTCAACCATAGGGTGGAAACCCCGTATCATCCTCAGACAAGAGGGCAAGTTGAAGTCTCTAATCGGGAGATAAAGGGTATTTTAGCAAAGACGGTGAATGCAAACAGAACTGATTGGGCCCGCAAGCTCGATGATGCTCTATGGGCTTACCGGACTGCCTTCAAGCTAGTTTTCGGAAAGGCATGTCACGTTCCAGTTGAACTTGAACATAAGGCCATGTGGGCCTTGAAGAAGCTGAACATGAATTGGGAAGAAGCGACCAAACTTAGGTTGTTTCAGCTCAATGAGATGGATGAGTTCCGCATGTCACCCTTCAAGCTAGTTTTCGGAAAGGCATGTCACCTGCCAGTTGAACTTGAACATAAGGCCATGTGGGCCTTGAAGAAGCTGAACATGAACTGGGAAGAAGCGACCAAACTTAGGTTGTTTCATCTCAATGAGATGGATGAGTTCCGCTATCAGGCATATGAAAGTGCAGCGCTATACAAAGAAAGAATGAAGCGGTATCATGACAAGAAAATCTTGAAGCGGGAATTCTACAAGGGTGACCCCGTCTTGCTGTTTAATTCTACATTGAAGCTACTTCCGGGCAAATTGAAATCACGGTGGCCAGGTCCCTTTGAAGTGGTAAGTGTCTCATCCCATGGAGCTATTGAATTGATGTTCGAAGACGGAAATCGGACATTTAAGGTGAACGGGCAGAGGGTGAAGCACTATCATGGTACGATTGATGGAGATAGAGTTATGGACCGATATCGGTTGAACCACCTTGGGACGAATGCTGAAGCGGCGAGTCCCGACCAAGAGTAATCTGATAACACTGTCGTGCTGCGACTTTAAATTAAGCGCTTCTTGGGAGGCAGCCCAAGTTTAAAATTCTGCAATTTTGTTTTTTTAGGTTTTAGATTTTTTTTATAGGTGTCGAGAGTGCAGGAACTGAAACTCGAAAAAACCAGCAAAAGTACACCACAGAAAAAAGACGAGCCATCGACATGTCGATGGACCGTCAATGTACAATGACGGTATGCAGAGCTGAACTTCTGAGGATTAGAATCTACTCATCTGCAGGTAAGTAAATCGATGAGTATGTCGACGAACCGTTGACATGTTCGACGACGCCGTCTAATTGGTCGTCAACAGGTAAGCTCTTTTCTTTAATTTTCGTGTCATCTTTAAGCTTTGACGAGCCGTCGACGGCTCGTCCATAAACTTCAAAAAAAATGGGGCCAATAGTTTTGGTTTTTAAGACAAAATAACGGGAAAAGTTTTCTATATAAGAACAACTGCCATATTCCTTTAAATTCCTAACTTCCCTCCCTTTTAAAATTCCTAACTCCCTCCATAACGCCCATACATTTCTCCATTAAATCAGCACCCACTACACCGAGAAACCCTAAAATAACAATACCCACTGATTTTTATTGGGACTGCTCTAAGTGCTCGGTCTTTCTCTGTGTTTTCCTAAATTTTGAGTCAAGTTTTCTTCAAAGTCTCTTTCTATATGAGGTATGTGCATGAATTTCGGCCTTTACTTGGTTTTACTGTTGGTATTTGTTCAAAAATTCCTAAAAGAGATGCCTAGGGTTCCTAAATTAATTGTAGAATTGGATTTTGGGACCTAGGCTCTATTTGATGGTATTGAAATGAGTTGGGTGTGTTTTTAACTAGAATGGGGTGATATCTGTGATGTTGAATTCTAAGGGTAGAAATCATGAATGGAATCTATATTTGACTTGGCAAAAGTGTGAAATTGTGGATGGGGGAAGGGAATTTGGTATGATTGCTGTTAAATGGACTCGTGGGGACAAGACATCGTGCCCCCATTGAGTCAGCGGGCATTTTGATCAACTTGTTGGTTCATTATGCCCGCCAATGGTCCGAAAAGGAAAATCAAATTCTATGTTGAAACTTGATGCTTAAGGAGTGAAGTCTGAGTAACTCCAACGGGTCAGAGGGTATTTCGATTAAAAACCATGGTTTGATATCGTTATACCCACCAAACAAAACCCGAATAATTGCCTAAAGTCAAAAATTAGGGTGAAGTCTGAGTAACCCGAAACCCCAAAATCGCAAATGTGCCTAATAATGAAAACTGGGTTCTCTGATTGATTGAAGTGGAAAACGCAAAGCCGAAACAAATGTTTGAGGTCTGTTGACTATTGGTTGTTGCTGCAAGGCCGTAAACATGTCGACGGTAGCGTCGACAGGTCGACGAATTGTCTTTGTACAAAGATAGTCCCGTCGAGTTGTTTGACTGTCCGTCGACAGGTTCGATGGCTCGTCAAAGTACATCGACGGTCTGCAGAGTGAGACATCAGAGAACTGAAGCAAAAAATTATTTTTGAAACTAAATGTTTAGATTTCACTTGTACGGATTGACCAGATTGTGGTTTTTGCTGGTTACAGGTTTGGCGCCACCCAAGTTGACAACCACCGGAGGGGGTGGGTTGAAGCAAACGCAAAGAGTAACGGGTCGAAGGAGGCCCAGTAGCCAACCCACACTTGGAGATGAGGGGTCGAGTGATGAGCCCAAGGTTATGCCCTTGAAGAAAACCAGGGTTGCTCCTCCCCCATGGAACAGGCAAGTCACAGTACCGGCTCCTACACCTCCCAGTTCCTCCCGGTCTGACGAGGAGGAATCATCTACATCTGGGTCCAGTGATGGATCCGATGAGGGGGGATCGGAGGCTGCATCTGCAGATGCCTCACCTGCCGCACGAGCACAGTCCTCTCAGGCACATTCTAGATCCTAGACCCATCAGAGCTCACAGCCTGGTGATGATGAGGCAGATACTAATACTGATGCTGAGGCAGCCAGGGCTCGGGAACTTAGAAGGAAGAGGGTTGATGATCGCTTAGATCGATTTACTGTTGAGGGTGCCAGAGAGGTGTATGAGTACGACATTGAGTTAAAAGGTGACGATAGCCAACATGAGAAACGAACCATAAATGAAGAGCGGCAGATCAGTTTTGAGGGGGTCGAGATCTTACACAGAATCAGAGAGCTTATTCGTCACTATCAGTTAGAGTTTATACAGGAGCCGCCTCAGGACTATTGCCCTGTTTTGGTTTGTGAGATATATCCCGCATATAGGGCATTGATTAAAAACGTCAGAAAGAGGCGGCAGAAGTTGAAGGAGCTACCACCGCGGAGTGAGGTTGAGATCAGAGGGGTGAGTGTTAATATATCTGCCCAGGCTATCAACAAACTATATTTCGGTGATAACTACACCGCCCCGAGGCAGACAATTGAGCTTGAAGATAAGTTGTGGAGGTCCAAGGAACAGTCCGTCAGGGACTGGGTATCTATAGTGGTGGGTCGCTTGACCAAGAGAGCCAACTGTACTAATTTGAAGAATCGGATAAAGAAGAAGTGGTTGACTCTAGAGGGTATGTTTTGGTGGAGTGTGGTGCAATTGTGACTTCTCCCCACTCAGGCCGATAATGCTCTTACGGTTGATAGGCAGGTTATTGTAGCCGCATTGATGTCCAGATACCCGATTGATTTCAGGACATTGACTAGTATGGAGATACAGTTGAGGGCTTCCCACCCCAACACTTCCCTGATACTTCCATGATTGATTACAGAGCTTGTTCAGAGGTCACAAGTGTGATTTATAGATGATATCGACCACTGGATTATAGCTTTGTCGGTTTATTCGATAGAAAAGAGCAAGAACAAGGCCGTGGAGGAAAGCCAAGGGGAAGCGGATGGGTTCCCAGTGGCACTTGGAGGGGTACCTCTACCGCAGGAGTTGATTCATCCCGAGGCCGCGGGACTCTACACTAGAGTTACCCGTCACTGCTTCCCCTATTATTGAGACTGACCAGGCTGCAGATTCTGAGACTCCAACTGCTGATGTTGGTGATGATTCCGTTGAGACTCGGACTGCTATTCCTGACCCACAGACATCGGCTTCACCGCCTCAGATTCTGTCCCACAGCCAGCGGGTCCAGCCGTACAGCCCTAGGGTACTGCTAGAGTTGATCCATATGCCTTCTGAATGGACAACTTTAGGAAATTCACAAAACAGGCGGCTACAGCGGACCAACAGTCAAAGATTATAGTAAACCAGCTGGATGATTATGTGAGGACGAGAGTGGAGGAGGCATTAGACCCTGTGAGGACTACACTGTCCACTCAGCTGGATGGATTTGAGTTAAGATTGACTGCATTGGAGATAGCTCGCCCGACCACTTCTACAGATGTTTTGAGGGCAAAGTTAGAGCAGCTTAAGGCTGATGTTGCACTGTTGAAGGCCCGTGATCCGAGCCTAGTAGCAGCACCACCGTCTGTTACGGAGGACATTGAGAAGGACCTCCCAGTAGTGTAGTTAGTTGCTCCTACTGCAGCAGGGGATCGGGGAAAGAAGAAGAGAGCAGCCCGTGATGAGGAGGTGCGAGAGAGCACTCGCCCTAGGGGTCGGAGTATAGAGGAGCAGCAGGTGGCAGAGGCCATTCAGAGATCGCTCGTGGAGAATGTTCAGTTTGGGACTAGAGGAGCCACCTCGAGCAGTGCTCCCAAGGGTGAGACATTGCCACTACCCCTTCCTATTCCAGTGCCAGTGCCTACGGGCACCACTACTGATGTTGCTTCAGATGCTGCGACAAAGACTGTTGTTGGTGCGGTTGCACCACCTGATGCCTCGAAGACCGATGAGTCACGAGATGAGCAGTGTGCCTAGGGTACCACAGGTATTCCTACTCCCTGGTATTACTTTTTCTGCATTGCGAACATTGCAGACTTTTTCAGTTGGGGGTGGGAGTATTTGATGTATCATATATGTGTTTAGGACCCCCTCGGCTTTTCATTGCCATAGTTCTTTTCCTGAAGGGTTTATTTCTTGTTGAACCTGGAATGTTTAGGTCGTGTTTAGATAAAGTAGAGTATTGTTGACTTATGTGGTAGTGGTTTGATTAACTTAGGGCGATTTTGTTTTGATTTTGAGAAAAAGTACTCCCCTTCGAAATTTTTGAAAAAAATGGACTTTGTTGTTTAATTGACATGCATGCTTCCTTGTGTGACATTTAGATTATTGGGTTACCTTGTGTGCGAAATTTTAGTAGGGAGACTAGTGTGTTGACAATTATGATGCCATGTGTTGTGAGGGTTTGAAGATATATTCTCTAGTTTTGTATGTGATCTAGAAATTGCCTGGTTAGTCCTGCCTGCATTCTGAAGATAAGTGAAGCTGTGAAATGATCTTAGGCTTTGTTTGTGTTAGGAAACCCCTATAGAGCCTGAATATAATCCTACCCATAGATCAATATCCCTTGTTAACCATTTTGAGCCTGAAAACCTGTCTTTGATTAGCCGTAACAAGCCGATACCCGTTCTTAATATCCATCTCATTTAGCATCCGGTCCCTCCTTGGCACTAAAATAATAAAATTGACGCTAAAATCCTAAGTTGGGGGTGATAAGTGGACTAAGGGGAATATGAGGCATAAGCCTAAAGTGGAGTGAAGAAAAGTGCTTAGTTAAAAGACAGCGGTGTGGTAAGTGTAAAAAAAAAAAACAGCAACCAAAGGAAAAAAAAGAAGAGAAAAATGTGTAGAAAAGTAGAATCACAATAAAATCACATCGAGGCAACAAAAAGAAAGAAGGGAAGAAAACAAAAGGCGAAAAAGGGTAAAAGAGAAGAATAAGATGTATTGTTCAAGCAGGGTGAGTCACTGTTGCCCAAATATCTATCCTACCCGTCCCCAAGCCTACATTACAACCTTAAAAAAGTCCTAGTGTGATTACAGCCGAACTCTCCAAGTAGAGGGTGCGGAAAATAAGGGCAAGCTTATGGTATTTGCATGCATAGCTAGAGAATTTCTTTGTGAGTGTGAGTGTTTCTCATCTCCCTTGTCTTTTGTCCCGTTCTGTGTGTACATATATGTTGGGAAATTCTTTGGTCTTGGTGAGGGCATTAGAATTTGTTAAGTGACTGGTTTCCCGTGAGTCTTGATTCGTGTGCACTATGGTTTCTGTGATAACTAGATGTCATAAGTTGAAGCCTCATGATTAGTTGCAACGAGTCCTTGTTTGGTTTTGTCTTTATTGGGGGGGGGAGAGTCATTGTGATACATTTGATATGCCGGAAGTTAATTGCCACAACCACTATAGACAGCTTTACTTTGTGATATCGAGACATTTGTAGATTGAGTCTGTTAGTTGACTTGCTTGAGGACAAGCAAAGACTGTAAGTTGGGGGTGTTGATGTGCCGGGGTTTATGCACATCTAATGCTCTTTAACTCTAAGTTTTACTTGTTTTTTAGCAAGTTCGTGGTAGTTTGATGTGTTTTATGTGTTGTGCAGGTGTTTTGAAGTTAGAATGCTCGAAAAGCGAAAAAACGAGGAAAATAGGCAATCTGTTCTGATAAGCATAAGGACGGACCGTCAACATGCTCGACGGCCCGTCAAATCTCCTCGTCAAAAAGTTCCTGCGAAGTAACAAAAACATCAAAGCATACTCAGATCGTCGACTTGCACTGTCGACATGATCGACGGTCCGTCGAAGTGCTTCGACGGTGGAATTCCTGCAGGGTGATAAAAGTGTACTCAGATCGTCGAGTTGGTCGTTGAGCATGTCGACGACCGTCGAAGTGTAAAGACAACCCGTCAAAGTGCTAGCCGAGATGGAACAGGACTGGATTGATTATTCTGAGTTTTAACTTGTATAAATACCTGTTTAGGTTTTATTTTTCAGACATCTGGAGTTTTAGACTTGTAGTAATTATTTTTTAGTTATTCGTGCTTTTGAAGACTTCCAAAAAATTACATTCATTACTTTCAAGTTTTATTCGTAAGTTCAATACAAGAAGTCAATTATGCAATCTTCAATCTTTTATTGTGTTCTTGTTGCCATGAGTAGCTAAACACCTTTACTAAGGTTGTGAACCCAAGGATGGGTGTTTTGTGATTGGGGATCGTGAAAGATATACGCATAATGGATTGTTAGGGTTTATTTGTTCTTCGTATTCATCGTGTAGTTAGTGGTTGCAAACATTAGCTCACGCCATAAACTTTAGTTTATTTGGGAAAATAGCTAGGGTTAGGTAAAAACAAATAACAAGAACTCAGGGCTTTAAACCTTGTTTAGTAAATTCCCTTAGGAATAAGAGGAATTTACTTGGCATAATTAACCGTTCTTCATGCATACTTTCTTCTCTTTGGAAAAATCATAGAAAGAAATAATCTTTTCTTATTGGGAAATAGTTTAGCTTCACATGGAGGTTAAGTGCATCCATACAAACAGTCCATTAGAAGTATATCAAGATCGAGACCCATGATCATACACTTTATCTGACGGGGACACAACCTTGGTTCTTTTACCCATATATTTATAACCTGGAATTTCCAGTCACTTTAAATTAGTCCACAAACTAAATCAACTATAAAACCTTCTCCGGAATACACCAGGACCGCAAGATTAGTATAATACTTGTTTAGTAAACTTTTCACACCATATTCTCTGTGGGATTCGACCCCAACCTCGTTGGGTTACTATATTTGACAACGTCCGCGTTATACCATTAATAGGTGTAATTTGAGCGTATCACGTCACCCCCTGTCAACTGTGCCTTATATATATAAACATCAAATCATAGGGTACAACGTCACCCCCTGTCAACTATGCCTTATATATATAAACATCACATCATAGGCCACAGCGTCACCCCCTGTCAATTGTGCCTTTTATATATATATATATATATATATATATACATCACAACAATGGCCACAGCGTCACCCCCCCCCCTCAACTGTGCCTTATATATATATATATATACATCATAACAAAGGCCACAACGTCACCCCCCGTCAACTGTGCCTTATATATATATATATATATATATATATATATATATATATATATATATATATATATATATATATATATATATACATCACAACAAAGGCCACAACATCACCCCCTGTCAACTGTTCCTTATATATGTACATGAAAAACGAGAATGAGTGCAGTGCATAACCAAAATGAAATAATAGAACTTGGTAATGTCACAAAATAACTTTACACACACACTATACTCATAGCATGCATGAGGGTTCAAACATAAGCTACCACTTTAGCGGAGGGACGTAAGGTCGGTAATCTCCGATTTATATTATGGAATAATCATCATCGCTCTATCTTATCTTGAAGGAACAATTATTATAAGGTGAGACCAACGACAATGAATAAAATCGAGAAAATCATGAAATAAGCTCAATAATCTCATAAAAGCATGGATCTCATAACATGAGACTTTTAACAATAAAATCATTATAGAAAATATTCTCATCTTTGACATCATCATTATTATAGTAAAAAAAAATGTTCATCGCTGTTATCATAAGAGCTCACAGAATCATAAATCTCTAGTTTGGAAAATACGAGCATTTTGGAAAACATTTATGGATTATCGAGAAAGGAATCATGCCTTGAAGTCATAAACTTCTATCTTTTGAAAACAAAGAAGTTATGGAATCATTTATGAAATCGTACCATAGAGATCATCCCTTGAAAGAAAGGGACGAGCCTTAACATACCTGATTGATCTCCTACGAATTAACGCTTATTCTCCCGAACTTTCAAATCTACACTCAAAATAATTTATACTACTGTTAGACTTATCGTCATATACCTATCTCAAGTCCTTAAACCAAACTCCTTTAGAATCTGCCAAAATCCGGGTGGCATATCCCCTGTTTATATGCCTAGCCCGAAATCACAATCCAGCAACCAACAACAACCACAACAATTCCAACATCAATAACAATATTATCAATACCAATATATTCCATAAAACATCCCACACGATGTTTTTCAACATACAACAACAATATACACTTCCTTTCGTCCCAATCAAGGAGCATAATCTCATCAACACACCAACAACATTAGATACCATCTCTATACATGTAAATCAGCCCATCCACACGGCCACAACATGCTTAAAACAGTCCATTAACACAACAACTACAACACGACACTTTATGACCTTTCCTCCATAACTACTTTCACTTTTAAGACTTGATAAACCTTCAAATCAACTCAACATAAGAGATAGGATGAAGAAAATACCTTATACTTGAAGAAATTCAGCCACACCAACTTCCTTCAAGACCAAACTTGCCACAACATCAATCAGAAGCAAGAACAATCACCTTTCATGGACTAATTTGGTGTAATCTTGTTAAATTCTTGATTTAATGGGCTATAAATGTTTGGGGGATGTGCTGAGAAGTCTATAGGGCTATTGAGAATGTAAAATGCTAAAACATAGAGTTAATAGGGTATTTATACCCCTCATAAGTCGGTTCCACTGCTCTTCTCAAGTGGGACCCGCGGAAGCCATTTGGCGGCTTGGAGTCTTTATCATAAAATGGCCATAATTCTTGATCCCGATATCGTATGAGGGCCCAAGACCTATGGTTGGAAATATCTTTCAAATATCTACAACTTTCATTTTTGGTGTGTTTCCAAATTCCAAACTTATAATGGCGTTTTGTCCCCTCCAAGTCAGATCATCCGAAAACGTATCCTTAAATCATCCTTTTGGAGGGCTTATGCCCATATTTGGCTGAAGGGTCCTTCTTAAGATTTTCTCAACTTCCCATGTACTACTCATATCACTTTTCATATGTCCTTTATAAAATCCCGACATGTGGGCCCCACCTTAACTTACAGTTACAAGGGCTATTCATCAAGTAACGTGTTAACTGATTTACTCCATACAGTCTCCAAATGTCATATATATATTCTTATACTCAGATCATATAATCTTCATCCCTGATCCTTATATAACTTTGCTCTCCCTTGAGCTCATACTAAGCCGTCTACAGTCTTGGTAACAAGAAATTTTTGGGGGTGTAACATCATTCCCCCGTTATAAAAATTCGTCCTCAAATGTTTAAACTAGTCTTGTACTCTGTCCCTAATCCTATTCTCTGGTACATCCCCTTATCGAATCATTCTTCCCGTTAACATATCGCATTTAATCATACCATCGCCATAACAGATCTCAATTAGTTATTTACTCGCTCTTTCTTACGCTTACTTTTGTCCATCCCGAAATCTTATCGTCCATTCCCCGAATTTTAACCTGTTTTGATCCGCTCATACCCTTCATAGCCTTCTGTTGAATTTACTAAAATCATAGGTTTACAAGCCTTTCTCTACTGTCGTAGCTAATCTCTTTTCTCTTGAAACTCATAAGTCTGAAAACATGCTTCTGAAGAAATCACTAACATACCTAGATACCGAACCACGTCGCTTCTGGCCTCTTCACTGAGGTCTGAACCAATTATGACCTCATGTACTCCAATAGCTCATATCTTCCTCTTTTTTACCTTACTAACCTTTTGTCACAACCCAACCGGAGGGCTACGACGGGCACTAGGTGCTAGCCCACCCGGATACCTCTTCACATACCTTTACATTTACATTTAGGTAAGCCACATATTAAATCATACTTTCGATCCATCAATCATACTATTTCCATTGGGCAACAATACATATATAGATATCACCATTAATAGCAATGCCCATAGCAATGTACATAAGCAGACGAGGCTAACAAAATGACATCCAAAATATAGGCCGACAAGGCCAAATACACCTAACCATATACACGTGTCTATGAGCCTCTAAGCAAACTATGTCATATCATATAGGCGGGACAGGACCCCGCTATGCCCATAAATATGTATACAAAAGAATAAATACCAAAAACTATAGCTCCGAATGAAATGGAGCTCCGCTATGTAGTCCCTGAGAAATATAGCTATGGATCAAGCCTGTCTCCCTGGCCACCTGCGGGCATGACGCATCGTCCACAAACAAAAGGACGTCAGTACGAAGAATGTACTGAGTATGTAAAGCATGATCAATATCATTATAGAAGCATAATAAGCAACATAAGAAATAACATAAGATGGGAGATAGTAGTATCATCGTCATAAGCACTTACTTGATTTTCATAGGGACCTTCCATTTCTAATGCGAGATTGTGTACATACATCCGTATTCATATCCGCACTCATATCCGTACTCATTTACATTTCGAATCCATAGTCGTATTCATATACATATTCTCATTCATATTCGTATCATATTCGTATTCATATTCAAATCTATATCATATACATAACATTTACATAGCATACCCGATCACGAAGGTTCGGTATTTCACGTACCCGACCATGTCTAGGCTCGGTTATCATACATACCTGGCCAACTAAGGCTCAGGGTTACACATACCTGGCCCTACCAAGGCTTCAGGGTTATCCATACCCAACTGCAGAGGTGCGCGCGCGTTACATAAACATATATTCTACCCGGCCATATACGCTCGGGGTTTCATAATAGTCATACATAGGCACATATACATAAAAGCTCATAAGAATATTTAGCATCATTACTATTATCATCGTCATCATTATCGTTATCACTATTATCGTCGTTCATTACATCTACCTTTATAGGATTACTCGTCATATGAGGAATCTAGTATAATCGTAACATATCGAGAATCATGATCTTAGTAGCTTTTGAAGATAGAATCATTTGGAGGACATCATAGGCTTATAGAAGATTTAGATATTTTGCCAGAGAACCATGCCTTATGAAAGAAGGGTTAGCCTTACATACCTTTCCGTTCAACTATTCTATCACTTGCATGTTCTCCTTCAATGCTTACGTTTCTACCTTCATTAGAGTTATACTATCATTAGAAAATCGATAACTTAACATACATGACTAAACCTAGAGAGAATTGGACAGCATCTCCTTTATTTATACGACTTCCTCCATATCATACATCAACTCCCAAGCATCAATCATAACATTCACAATATCATAACAATACTCTTTATTCACATACATTATCCTTACCTCTCAATTCACTTCCAATTCATCCATATTCATGGTTATAGCACACTATTATATCCACTCATATACAATGTCTATTCCATGTTCTTAATGGCATACATAACATGATTATAATCTATGCATATCAAGAGTCATTACTCAACCCAAGCTACTACTCACAAACATCACTATTCTCACATTCAAGACCCATTTTCTATATCCTTTTACAATCCAAGTGTTTCAACTTTAAAACACCTTAAACAACATGGAAATACCATAAGACTTATCTTAGATGGTGTGGGAATGAATCTTGAGTGGAAATACTTCACTTGAACCAAACTCTAGTTCTCCTCCAATAGAATTTCTTGTGGTCCTCTAACCCTTGGAAGCTTTCTAACATATAAACACTCGATTCTAGTCTTTGATCTTTGTGTTCTCTTGGAATTGAGTGGAATATGCTTAGATAAGGGTTTTGGAGATCTCAACACTTGTAGAATATGAAAAATGAAGTAAAAGAACCCAAGGCATCTATTTATACAAACACTAAAAATCTGTCCGTCGGGACTTCCACGGACACTTATACGGTCCGTATAAGTGGTCGTGGTTCACGAACCAGAAAATAATCTCCCTGCTGGGAGTTATTCGGACACCTTATACGGACCGTATAAGTGGTCGTATAACTCCATTTCTCTGAAATGGTTTCCGTCGTTTCGTTCAATCTCCAATCCTTATGGAACCTTCTTAACACATGTATAATACTTCATTCACAATCTAAGGGACGTTATAAATCTTCTCCAAAACATCATTAAGTCATCATTAACTTGGTACTCGTAAATCTTTTTCGATACATAACATATACCTTGCCTTTCCTCGGCAGCTTTCTTCCCTTATCTCGAACGTCTTTGAAATCTTAATTAGGGGCATCAAATGTCATCTCTCACTTGTCGAAATACCGTATACTTCGTGCTCTTCGTTAGTCTATTCACTATGCATCAATGGAAAATTTTCCGAGGTGTAACATTCTTCCCCCCTTAAGAACATTCGTCCTCGAATGTTAAGTCATCGGGGATTCTATAAAATTTCGCCAGCGTTTCCCCTATAATATGGAACTACTATCCTATCACAACAGCCCATAATAATAATGCCTCATAGGGCCACAACATAATAGCAATAGAATTTTGCCACACACGGCCCAAATGCATAAAAAGAAAATATACATACCTTATGATCTTGATGTCTCATCTTGGACTCCTTCTAGGGGTTGAAATAAGTGTGGGTACTTGGATCTCATAATTTTTTCCGCTTCCCATGTCATTTCTTCTCGTTTATTGTTTCTCCATAAAACCTTAACTGAGGCCACTTCTTTGTTTCTAAGCCTTCATACTTCCCTATCTAATATGGCAATGGGTACCTCTTCATAAGTCAACTTTTCTATCACTTGAACATCATTTACTGGGATGATCCTAGCAGGATCTCCAACACATTTACGAAGCATCGAGACATGGAAAACTGGGTGAACTGACTCCAAATCAGGAGGTAGATTTAACTCATAGGCCACTTTGCCTACTTTGCGCACAATCTCATAAGGCCTAATGTACTGGGGACTGAGCTTCCCCTTTTTGCCAAATCTCATTACACCCTTCATTGGTGACACTTTCAAGAATACCCAATCTTTCACTTGGAACTCTAAGTCCCTTCGACGATTATCCTCATAGGACTTTTGATGACTTTGGGCTGCTAATAACCGATCCTGTATGAGCTTAACTTTCTCTATGGCTTGCTGGACCAAGTCTGGCCCTATCAATTTAATCTCTCCTACCTCGAACCACCCAATTGGGGATCTACACTTTCGCCCATATAAAGCCTCATACAGTGCCATTTGGCTACTAGAATGATAACTATTGTTATAAGCAAATTCAATAAGGGGTAAGTGATCATCCCAATTTCCTCTAAAATCTATCATACATGCCCGTAATATATCCTCAAGAGTCTGAATGGTACGTTTAGCTTGTCCATCAGTCTGCGGATGAAATGTCGTGCTATGGCTCACTTGAGTCCCTAAACCCTCTTGGAAGGACTTCCAAAAATTAGATGTAAGCTAAGTCCCTCTATCAGAGATAATAGATACTGGAACACCATGGAGTTGCACTATCTCTTCAACATAAAGCTTTGCATAATCTCCTGCCACATATGTAGTTCTGACTGGTAAGAAATGAGCTAAATTCGTGAGTCTATCCACAATCACCCATATAGAATCATATTTACGTCGAGAACAGGGCAAGCCTGTAATGAAGGCCATGTTAATCACTTCCCACTTCCAAGTTGGAATTTCTATAGCTTGCAACAATCCGCCCGGCTTTTGGTGCTCGATTTTTACTTGTTGACAGTTGGGACACTAAGCTACAAATTCTGCTACATCTTTCTTCAACCCATTCCACCAATATATAAACTTAAGATCATGATACATTTTCGTTGTTCTGGGGTGGATAGAATAACGGGAACAATGAGCTTCTCTGAATTTTTGGTGGCGTAAACCTGCCACATCAGGAATACATAATCTGCCCCAGCATCGGGGAACTCCGTCTCCTGCAATCTCAAATGATGACTTCTCCTTCCGAGGGAGTGTATCTCTGTAATGCATTAGCATGGGATCTTCGTATTGTCGTTCTTTTACTTCCATCACTAGCGACGAGGCTGCTGAGTTCTGAATGGTAGTTCTCCTGCTACCTGAGTCCACTACTCGAACTCCTAGGCTAGCTAACTGCTGGAGCTCACGAGCCATTTCTCTTTTCTCTGGTCGTACATCACACAAACTTCCCATAGATCTACGACTAAGAGCATCAGCCACAACATTTGCCTTTCCGGGGTGATATAGGATATCGACATCATAATCTTTTAGCAATTCCAACCATCGTCGTTGCCGCAAATTCAACTCTTTCTGCTTGAAGATATATTGAAGGCTCTTATGATCTGTATAAATATCCACATGGACACCATATAAATAATGTCTCCTCATCTTTAATGCATGAATCACTACATCCAATTCTAGATCATGGGTCGGATAATTTTTCTCATGTTTTCGTAATTGCCTTGAAGCATACGCAATCACCTTACCATGTTGCATCAACACACAGCCTAGCCCAATGCCCGAAGCATCACAATAAACAACATAACCTTCCAATCCCTTTGGAAGTGTCAGGACGGGGGCATAAGTCAATCTATCTTTTAACTCTTGGAAGCTACGTTCACAAGCATCTGTCCATTGAAACTTAGCTGATTTCTGGGTCAACTTTGTGAGTGGTGCAGAAATAGAAGAAAAACCTTCAACAAATCTCCTATAGTAACCTGCTAAGCCCAGAAAGCTACGAACCTCCGTAGGAGTTGTGGGCCTTGGCCAAGTCTTCACGGCCTCAATCTTTTGGCTATCTACCCAGATACCATCGGCTGCAACAATGTGCCCCAAAAATGTCACTGAGTTCAACCAAAACTCACACTGAGAAAATTTTGCAAACAACTCTCGAGTTTGAAGAACTCTAAGGACAGCACGCAAATGATCCGCGTGTTCTGCCTCGGATCTAGAATATACCAAGATATCGTCGATGAATACAATCACAAATAGATCTAAGAAGGGCATGAACACATTATTCATTAAATTCATAAATACTGCCGGTGCATTAGTTAGTCCAAATGACATCACCCGAAACTCAAAATGGCCATATCTTGTTCTAAAGGCTGTCTTAGGGATATCTTTCTCCCTCACTCTCACTTGATGATACTGGACCTCAAATCTATTTTTGAAAACCATTTGGCACCTTGTAATTGATCAAATAAGTCATCAATCCTCGGAATAGTATATTTGTTCTTAATCGTCACCTTATTTAATTGTCGATAGTCAATGCACATTCGCAAGGTGCCATCTTTCTTTCGGACAAACAATACGGGTGCTCCTCACGGGGACGAACTAGGCCTAATAAAGCCTTTCTCAAGCAAGTCTTTCAATTGCTCCTTCAACTCTTTCAATTCTGCGGGAGCCATTCTATAAGGAGGAATAGATATAGGCTTGGTGTCTGACAACACATGAATAGCAAAATCAATCTCCCGCTCGCGAGAAAGGCCTGGAAGCTCTTCCGGGAAGACATCCGGAAACTCATTTACTACAGGAACTGAACGAAGAGTTAGTGATTCAGCTTCTACATCTTGAACCCGAACTAGATGATAAATGCATGCTTTCGTGATCATTCTCCTTGCCTTTAGATAGGAAATAAACCTACCTTTTGGTGACGCAGTATTCCCTTTCCATTCTAAAACTGGTTCTCCCGAAAATTTAAAACGAACCATTTTCATTCTACAATCAACATTGGCATAGCAAGAAGCCAACCAATCCATGCCCTTAATAACATCAAAATCCACCATTTCTAACTCATGCAAGTCAATCATAGTACGACGGAGACAAATCATAACTATGCAGTTTCTATATACTCGATTAGCTATTACTGATTCACCAACGGGTGTAGACACTTCAAAAGGTTTGATTAACTTCGGTTTGACTCTAAATCGACCCGCAATATACAGAGTAACATATGACAATGTGGAGCCCGGATCTATCAGAGCATATACATTATGAGAAAATACCGATAATATACCTATGAACACATCAGGAGAAAACTCAAGATCTTGGCATCCAGCCAATGCATAAATACGGTGCTGAGGACCGCTAGAACTGGGGACTCTCCCTCTGCCTCTACCATGGCCGACCGGCGCATGTGAAATTTCCCCATAGGGCATATAGATGATGAAGATTCGCCTACCGACCCTGAAGGCTGGGTCCTACCTCTACCAACAACTGAGGAGCAATCACATATAATATGGTCTGGTCGACCACATGAATAGCAAACCTCTGAACCTAATCGGCATGGACCCCAATGTAACTTCCCATACTAGGAGCATCGTGGCACGGGTGGACTCGCCTGACCCGAATTACCTCTGAACTGCGAACCGGAAAAGCTCTGACTCGGTCCGGAATGAGTAGATCTATCAAATCTCTTACTTGAAAACCGTGGCGGCGCACTAGTCATAGAATGGCATGAACGCCTCGAAAACTGCTGTCTGTGCCCTCCTCTAAACTCACTCATCGGACCCGAAGATCTGGCCCTCTTGCTATGTCCCCTATCATGCTCACGCTCACTTCTTTGTTGTTGTAGGCTTTCTTCTAAATTTTGAGCATGGGCTCGAATGCGTGAAATATTCATATTGTCCTGAAAGGACGCAGTCAAGCACCTATCCATAAAATGTGGCCCTAGGCCTTTCACAAATCGGTGCACTCGGTCACCCATATGCGCTACTGTCACAACCCAACTAGGGGCCCCGTGACGGGTACCCGGGGCTAGCCACCGAGCACCACTCACTCTATTACTCAACTTACTCATTTAATGCTCTTTTATCAACTTTTTTACTCAAATGGTAGGAAAATCATATTTCATGTGGAACCATAATTACTTTTATATACATATGCCTCTCGGCCATCAAAAGAATATATACATATAATAGCATCTCGTGAGACCATCTAACCCACACTGTGCATCTACGAACCTCTACTGGAGTGCTACCTATAAGGACGGGACAAGACCCCGTCATGCCAACAAATACATATATATGACTATACACAAAAGAATCACCATAAGTACCTCCGAACAAAGGAGTGCTTTAAATCAGCTGACAGCTACTACGGATCTGGGTCGAGCTCTCCTGCCTGGCTACCTGTGGGCATGAACACAGCGTCCAAAGAAAACGGACGTCAGTACGAACATTGTACTGAGTATGAGAGGCATAAATAATGAAATAAGACAATGATACAAAGGAAATATCAATATGAAAAATCTGTATCAGACTATCAAATATAAAAGAAGTAATGCACACTGTCTTACTCATACTCATCGTCGTATCATATATGCATAAAGGTATAAGCTGCCCGTCCACATAGGTATGGTGTAATAATGTATAAACTGCCCGTCCATATCGGATCGGTGTGATAATCATAACATTAGCCTGCTTCCAGGCCTCCCGCGTCCGGGTATCATCTTATGCAGCCCACTAGTGGTGTCTGCCCATGCCGTTTGGCCATGGTGTATAGTATAGCTGCCCGCCTTAGCGGTGACTGCCCGGCCAAATAGGCGCAGTGTTATATCATCATCATACATGCTCATCATAATATGCTTATCGTAACATACTTATCATAATAGATGCATAAGGCTTATGAACAACTTTACTTTATCGAGGTGACGTAAGGTCGTGATCCCCAGATTTCATTATGGAGTAATCATTGACATTCTGCCTCACCTTGAAGGAACTAACATATAAGGTGAGTGTGAGCAATAAATAACATCATATCATTTTAGGGCTCATAACATGTCTCTTATCTTATATAGCTATTCATAGACATAGGCTTTTAGCTTTCTAGAATATAGGAACTCATGAAGAGGAAGGAAAATCATGCTAGAAGATTCATGCCATTAGAAATAAAGGACTAGCCTCACATACCTTTGACGTTTAACTAAGCTATCACTTGCTTGTTCCCCTTCGGTATCACGTTTCTACCTTCAAGAGAGAATTCGCACTAACGTTAGAATTCGACTAAAAAAATGCGTGACTATTTCTAGGAAAAATTGGGCAGCACTTCCTTTGTTTATACTACTTTTCCCATATTCTATATGAACTCCCACATGCTCACAACAACATTCACAATATCACAATAAACAATCATCATTTATATACATTGACCACTATCCACCATTTCTCTTCAATTTCTCCACATTTATAGTTAGAGCTTACTATCGCGTTTCCTCATATATAATACCTATTTCATGGTCTAAATGTCATTTATAATGTATTCATAATCACAACACTCCAACATTCATAACTCAACCCAACTACCATCCGACCATGACACTATTCACTTATGAATGACCCATTTCCTATGTCTTTTTACAATTCAAGTATCTTAACCTTCCAATACCTTAAACAACATGGTTTAGTCATGAAACTTACCTTAGATGATGGTTCAACAAGACTTGAATGGAATTACTCCTCTAGCATCAAAACCCTACTTCACTTCCTTTGGATTTCCTTGAGAGAGATGAACTTTAGCTAGCTTTCATACACTTTGTCTCATGGATTTGGTGTTATTGATCATGGATTTTCTTTGATTGTCTTGTAAATGAAGAGTGGAGAGTATTCTAGAGGTTTCTAGAGAGAATTATTGTGGAAATGAAATGAATTTAATGAGCTTGGGTCTATTTTTAATGACTTAAAATCTGATCCAGAATGAACAGTAGTTGAAGTGCACAGTGGTGGTAAACCCAGTTTACGGTCCGTATTCTAGTTTACGGGCCATATTTCGTGGTCGTATTTAAGCATAACAAAACCAGAAAGGTATGCTGGGAATCATGGTGATTTACGATCGCAGTTTACGGGTCGTATATCAATTTACGGTCTAACTAAGGGTCGTATATCAATTTAGTCGTTGTGGAGCATAACCTACTTCTTATTGCAATTGCCTTTGAAATATTACTTAGGGTAGTCAAACACCATTCCCTTCATATTAAAACATCATATACTCGTATTCTTCGTTGGTCTATTCTTTGTACGTTCACGGGGCAATTTCCGAGGTGTAACATTTTTCCCCCCTTTTGGAACATTCGTCCTCGAATGTTAAACACTCGGGATTCTACGAAACGTTCGCCAGAGTTTCCCCTGTAATACGGCACTATCATCCTGTCACAACAACCTATAATATTATTGCCTCACAGGGCCATAACACAATAAAACTCTAAGAAAGACTTACGAAAGCTTCCGAAAGTAGGAGATATAATATCTGAGTAATGATGGAAATAGAGGGGGGGGGGGGGGGGGTTCAGATACTCTAATTATTACACTTTATTTATTGTATACTTACATTATATTGTTGGCGTTCCATCTTGAGTCTCTTCTGGGGGTTGGAATAAACGCGGGTACTTGGACTTCATACTCTCTTCCGCTTCCCAAGTCATTTCTTCTCGGTTATCGTTTCGCCATAAGACCTTGACTGATGCTACCTCTTTGTTTCGAAGTCTTCTTACTTCCCTGTCTAGAATAGCAACAGGCACTTCTTCATAGGTTAGCTTTTCTGTTACTTTCACATTATTTATCAGGACAATCCTCGTGGGATCTCCAACACACTTGCGGAGCATCGAAACGTGGAAGACTGGATGGACTGATTCAAGCTCTGAAGGCAAGTCCAATTCATAGGCGACATGACCCACCTTGCAGATAATTTTGTAGGGTCCAATGTATCGAGGACTTAGCTTCCCTTTCTCGCCAAATCTCATCACCCCTTTCATTGGTGACACTTTCAACAATACCCAATCAACAACCTGGAATTCCAAGTCTCGTCAGTGATTGTCCGCATAAGACTTTTGACCACTTAGGGTTGTCATTAATCGATCTCGGATCATCTTAACTTTTTCCACCGCTTGTTGAATCAATTCAGGGCCCACTAGTTGTGCTTCTTCTATTTCGAACCATCCGATTGGAGATCTACATTTCCTTCCATATAAAGCATCATATGGAGCTATTTGAATGCTGGAATGGTAATTATTGTTGTATGCAAATTCGATTAGCGGCAAATGGTTGTCCCAACTTCCACCGAAATCCAGCACACACGCTCGTAGCATATCTTCCAAGCTCTGAATAGTACGCTCGGCTTGTCCATCGGTCTGCGGATAAAATTCCGTGCTAAGCGTCACTTGAGTGCCTAGACCTTCTTGGAAGGACTTCCAAAACTTGGTTGTAAACTGTGCTCCTCTATCTGTAATAATAGATAATGGAATACCATGAAGTCGCACAATTTCCTTGAGATATAACCTCGCATAATCTTCAGTTGAGTACGTAGTCCTAACTGGGATAAAATGGGCTGCTTTCGTCAATCTATCCACGATCACCCATCTAGAATCATACCTGCCTCGGGAACGAGATAATCCCACAATAAAAACAATGTTAATTGTTTCCCATTTCCAAGTAGGGATTTCCATTACTTGCAATAAGCCTCTTGGCTTTTGATGTTCAATTTTTACCTGCAGGCAATTTGGATAATGTGCTACAAATTCAGCTATATCTCTCTTCATGCCATCCCACCAATACATCATCATGAGATCATGATACATTTTGGTTGCACCTGGGTAAATAGAATACCGAGAACAATATGCTTCTTCTAAAATTCGTCGGCGCAATTCTGCTACATTCGGCACACATAATCTGCCTCGGTATCTAAGAATTCCATCCATAGAAACTTCAAATGGAGACTTCTCCTTTCCATGAGATGTGCCTCTGTAACGACACAATTGAAGGTCTTCATATTTCCGTTCTTTCACTTCCATATCCAAGGACTAGATTGTGGGATCATTGATACTAATCCCCACATTACCCGAATCGATTACATGTACTCCAAGATTAGCTAGTTGGTGGAGCTCATGAACCATCTCTTTCTTTCCAGAGGGACTTCACATAAACTGCCCATTGATTGGCGGTTAAGCGCATCGGCTACTACATTCGCTTTTCCGGGGTGGTATAAAATGTTCACATCATAATCCTTTAACAATTCTAACCACCACCTCTGTCGCAGGTTCAACTCCTTTTTCTTGAAAATGTATTGAAGACTTTTGGGATCTGTATAGATATCAACATGAACACCATACAAATAGTGCCTCCATATTTTTAAGGCATAAATAATCGCGGCCAATTCGAGATCATGAGTTGGATAATTCTTTTAATGTTTCCGTAATTGTCTCGAAGCATATGCAATAACTTTACCATGCTACATCAATACTCATCCTAATCCGACATCGGAAGCGTCACAATATACGACATAGCCATCTGACCCTTCTAGAAGTGTTAGGACTGGAGCTGAGGTCAATCTACCTTTCAACTCTTGGAAACTGCGCTCACAAGCATCGTTCCATTGGAATCTAGCCGACTTCTGGGTTAGCTTTGTCAATGGAGCTGAAATAAATGAAAAGCCCTCTACGAATCTTCTATAATAACCTGCCAACCCCAGAAAACTACGAACTTCTGTAGGCGTTATAGGCCTTGGCCAAGTCTTCACAACTTTAATTTTCTGAGTGTCGACTCGAATGCCATCATCTGAAATAATATGGCCCAAAAAGGTTACAGAATTTAGCCAAAATTCACACTTTGAAAACTTTGCATGTAATTCTCGGGCTCGAAGAATGCCAAGAACAATTCGCAAATGATCTGCATGTTCTGATTCCATACGAGAATACACCAGAATATCATCAATAAATACTATCACAAACAGATCCAAGAGAGGCTTGAATACGTTGTACATCAAATTCATAAACACAGCCGGAGCATTAGTCAGCCCAAACGACATCACTCGGAATTCATAATGGCCATATCTCGTTCTGAAGGCCGTTTTGGGAATATCCGCTTCTCTAACTCTTACTTGATGGTAACCCGACCTCAAATCTATTTTAGAAAACCACTTGGCACCTTGCAGTTGATCGAATAAGTCATCAATCCTTGGGAGAGGATATTTGTTCTTTATCGTCACTTTGATCAATTGCCTATAATCAATGCACATCCGCAGAGAACCGTCTTTCTTTCTCACAAACAAGACCGGCGCTCCCCACGGTGATGAGCTGGGTCTAATAAACCCCTTTTCAAGCAAATCTTTCAGCTGTGCCTTTAGCTCTTTTAATTCCGCCGGAGCCATTCGATAAGGAGGAATGGAAATAGGCTTGGTGTCCGGCAACACATCAATGGCGAAGTCAAACTCTCTTTCTGGAGGAAGACCTGGAAGTTCGTCTGGAAACACATCTGGGAATTCATTCACGACCAGAACTAATTGGAAAGTTGGCGGCTTTGACTCAGTGTCGTGAACCCGAACTAATTGATAGATATAACCCTTGGCTATTATTTTCCTTGCCTTAAGGTAGGAAATAAATCTACCCTTTGGTGATGCTGCATTACCCTTCCATTCAAGCACGGGCTCTCCTGAAAATAGGAATCAAACCACTTTTAATCGGCAATCAACATTAGCATAGCACGACGCCAACCAATCCATGCCGATAATTACATCGAAATCTAACATTTCCAACTCAATCAAATAAGCTGTGGTCTGGCGATCACATATCACAACTACACAATTTTTATACACTTGTCTTGCTATCTCGGGATCACCAACTGGAGTAGACACCTCGAAAGGTTTGATTAGCTCGGGTTTCACCCCAATACAACCGGAACCATATGGAGTAATATAAGAAAGAGTAGAACCCGGATCTATCAGTGCATATACATCACGGGAGAATATAGACAATGTACCTGTAACTACATCCGGGGAGGACTCAAGATCCTGCCGTCCGGCTAAAGCATATACACGGGGCTGAGTGGTGCCTGAAGTAGGTGCTGCCCCTCAGCCTCTACCTCGGCCTGCTGACATCTAGGGAGTCTGTCCTACCGGGTGCACTGCGGAAGAACTAGCCGCTGAACCTGTAGGCTGAACCCCAACTCTAGCCCTCATCGACGGGCAATCTCTCATCATGTGCCCAACCTGGCCACAAGTATAACTAGCATCCGAACCTTGACGACACTGTCCGGAATGTAATCTACCGTACTGGCTGCATCGCGGTACTGGGGGGTCTCCTCTGGCTATAATCTTTCCTGAACTGGGAATCTGAGGCCCTCGAACCCTGGCCCTGTCCTGAACGGAAGGAGCGATCAAATCTCCTACCTGCGAATCGAGGAGGTGCACTAGTCACCGACTAGCCTGACTACCTAGAATATGTCTGTCTTGATCCCCCTCTGTAATCACTGCCTCTTCCCATAGATCTGGCCCTCTTACCTTGCCTTCTATCACTATCACGATCACTTCTTTGTAGCTGTTGTCGCCTCTCTAAATTCTGAGCATGAGCCTGTATTCGGGAAATATCCATCCCGTCTTGTAAGGACACCGTCAAACAATCTCTGAATAAATATGGCCCTAGGCCACCTACAAATCTATGTACCCGATCTCCCATGTCGGCCACCATAGCCGGGGCATATCTAGCCAAAGAATTAAATTGCATACTATACTCCCGGGCACTTATATTTCTTTGCCTCAAATTTAGAAATCTATTCGCTCTAGCTCGGCGGACCTCGGGTGGCAAATAGTGACGAATGAAAGCATCCACGAATTCTTGCCAAACCGGAGGAAGCGCATTCTCTCCTCTTGATAATACCCAGTTATTATACCATAAAACTGCCACATCCCGAAGTCTATAAGTTGCCAACTCCACGGATTCAGTTTCGGAGGCATCGACAATCTTCAATGTCCTCAACATCTCATCTATGAAACCTTGCGGGTCTTCATCCAGTTTTGACCCGAAGAACTCCAGAGGATTTAGACTCATAAAATCACGGGCTTTGGTACTTGCTGCCCGATCGCTTGAACTCGCATTTTGTCGTTGTGCCTGTGCGGCGACCAATTGTGTCAATAAATGCATGACCTCGGTCATTTGTTGACCCGAAGCAACCGATGGAGGAATTGGAGCTAGAGCTCCTCTTTGTTCTTCCACATTAGGAGGGGTAGAAGAAGTATTAGACAAGGCCTCATTATGTGATTCGCCTTCTTCTATAGTCATCAGAGGCTCTCTTTCCACCCGCCTCTTTTCCGTAGTCTTGCCCTTCTGGGCGGATCTAGCTTTTCCCTTTGGCGGCATTCTGAAATCATAACACACTATTAGGGAGGACAAAATCTTATACACGGCTCTATCGCACGATTTCATAAGAAGAAGGATGGTCATTTTTCCTAAATGCCCTGTAGCCTCTTGTTTATTGACGTGGCGCGCAGCACACCATACACAAGACTCTACTAGACACGGCTCGTAGACACTTCCTAGGACTGAACCGCTCTGATACCACTTTTGTCACGACCCAACTAGGGGCCGTGACGGGTACCCGAGGCTAGCCACCGAGCATCACTCGCTCTACTACTCATCTTTCTCATTTAATGCTCTTTTATCAACTTTTATACTCAAATGGTAAGAAAATCCTATTTCATGTGGATACATAATTACTTTTCTATACATGTGCCTCTCGGCCATCAAAATAATATATACATATAACAATATCTCATGAGACCATCTAACCCGCACAGCGCATCTACGAGCCTCTACTGGAGTGCTACTTATAAGGACGGGACAAGACCCCGTCATGCCCAAAAATACATATATATGACTATACACAAAATAATCATCATAAGCACCTCCGAACAAAGGAGTGCTTTCAATCAGCTGATAGCTACTACAGATCTGGGTCGAGCTCTCCTCCCTGTCTACCTGTGGGCATGAACACAGCGTCCAAAGAAAACGAACGTCAGTACGAACATTGTACTGAGTATGAGAGGCATAAAAAATGAAATAAGTCAATGATACAAAGGAAATATCAATATGAAACATTTGTATCTGACTGTCAAATATAAAAGAAGTAATGCACACTGTCTTACTCATACTCATCGTCGTATCATATATGCATAAAGGTATAAGCTTCTTGTCCATATGGGTACGGTGTAATAATGTATAAACTGCCCGTCCATATCGGATCGGTGTGATAATCATAACATTAGCCTGCGTCCAGGCCTCCCGCGTCCGGGGTATCATCTCATGTCGCCAACTAGTGGTGTCTGCCTATGCCATTTGGCCATGGTGTATAGTATAGCTGCCCGCCTTAGTGGTGACTGCCCGGCCAAATAGGCGCGGTGTTATATCATCATCATACATGCTCATCATAATATGCTTATCGTAACATACTTATCATAATACATGCATAAGGCTTATGAACAACTTTACTTTATCGGGGTAATGTAAGGTCGTGATCCCCCGATTTCATTATGGAGTAATCATTGACATTCTGCCTCACCTTGAAGGAACTAACATATAAGGTGAGTGTGAGCAATAAATAACATCATATCATTTTAGGGCTCGTAACATGTCTTTTATCTTATATACCTATTCATAGACATAGGCTTTTAGCTTTCTAGAATATAGGAACTCATGAAGAGGAAGGAAAATCATGCTAGAAGATTCGTGCCATTAGAAAGAAAGGACTAGCCTCACATACCTTTGACGTTTAACTAAGCTATCGCTTGCTTGTTCCCCTTCGGTATCACGTTTCTACCTTCAAGAGAGAATTCGCACTTGTTTTGTCCCGTATTTTTATACGTCGAATTATTCGCAAGCTTATTGACTTAAGTTAAAGACTGGATTATTTTTGGATATGAAATAGGAACATTTAATTCTCAATTTTAACTAGTACACGATTTGTTTATAAATTTCAATTAGTATAAAAATATTATTGGAAATTAGGGACTAACTAATTATGATTAGATTATTAACTAGGGATTAGTAATTAATTAATATTAATTAAGTTAATTATATCTTGTGGGCCCACCCATTTAAAATAAACAAATAAATAAATAATATTAATTGGTAATGGGCTGCCACGTGGCACCAAGTAGGCTGCCACGTGGCATCAATTGGTCTAAATTAATGACATTAACGTGTCAAGAAAATGGTCACCTAAAAGGAAATTTTTTACACGTTTACAAGCCTACTTGCACATTGAATATTAACATTCATATTGTTAAAAATGTATTTGATATTAGTTCAACTAAGTAAGAACATAAGAAGCTCAATTCGGTCAATTTGTGGTTGAATGGAGAAAAATTGTTTCGTATTTTGATTGAAGTTCCAAGGTGATTTGCAAGTTCAACGAGGTGATCGCAACACTGGGTATTGAATTGAGGAAGAAGAAATAGTGAAATTGGAGCAAATAAGTGTAGAATTTTCTCTGATTAAATTAAGGTAAGATTTTCTCATTTTATGGTATAATTGTATTAATGTTGTTGTAATGGAAGGATTAAAATTGAATTAGATGAAATTGAAAATAAGAAATCGCATGAAATCGTTGATATTAGGAGTTGTAGTTGTTATATGGAATTATTGAGTTGTTCATATGTTGTTGTTCGTGTTATGGTCATGTTGTCATTGATGTGGATTCTAAATTTGGAAGAAAGAAGTGTATAATGTATCGTATACAAAGCGTATGTGGGTTTGTTTAGTGTATAATCTTAAATGTTAATGATTTGGATTGGAAAGGGATTAAGAAAGGTTATTGAGTTATTTATGGGTTGGATTTTAAGGATTCTATATATGTATTGCTATTGTTGTCATTGTTGGTATTGTTGTGATAACAGGAGGTTAATGGGAAGTTTGGGTTAGGCGAGTTATATAGGGGAAATGCTGCCCGATTTCCGTTAAGTCCTTAACTAATGAAAATCCTAATTAAGAAAGTATGAATTAAAGAATGAATCCTATAAGCGATTGGTTACAGATTTATAAGCTAGAAAGTATAGTTTACTAACGATAGCGTTACTTTCATATCGAATAGGCTAAAGGGGCGGCGAAGCGAACTTGACTACAGTTAACCTATAACAGGTATGTAAAGTTAACCCTTCTTTCTTTTTAGCATGATCTTTATGAAATGAATAGACGATGTGTATATGATTCCAAAGAAGTTCCTATTCTTAGAGCCACTAGGATGGCTACCGTTCTTGATTTCCAGAAGCTATTTTATTATATTCTGATACGTGTATACGATTCCAGAAGTTCTATTTTGATATAATCCACTGTGACATTTGAAAGGTATTTGATATGACTATTGTCTTGATTTTCAAATGATAGTTTGTTCTGATTATTCCATTGAGTCTTTGATAATGTTTTAATTTGCATATGGTTGCTCACTACTCTACTCGTGCATGCCTCAATATATCTTTCACTGAGTCCCGGGCCAGGATACGTTTTTGTGCACAGTTTTACTGCATTGTTCACCGAGCCCCTCACTAGAGGGCCGGGATACGATATATATATATATATATATGATGGTGTTATATATAATGTGATGGCGTGATGATACGATGATGTGATGGTGTTATGATGTGTTTATGGTGTTATGATGTGTTTATGGTGTTATGATGTGTTTATGGCGCCGAGGATGATATGTGGCGACCTTATTCACCGAGTCCCATAATGGGCCGAATATGATATATGATATTGATATGCATGATTTTCAATTCATAAGGCAAGTGTATTGATATTTTAACAGTCATACTTGTTTCTGGTAATCTCTATTTCAGTTATGATCCTTTTTACTGTATTTCATGCTTTATATACTCAGTACATATTCCGTACTGACCCCCTTTCTTCGGGGGGCTGCGTTTCATGCCCGCAGGTACAAATAGTTGGTTTGGTTACCCTTCAGCATAGGACTCTTACTTAGCTGTCTTGGAGAGCTCCGTTGTTCCGGAGCCTAGACTTTTGGTACAGATCTTATGATATATATATATATATATATATATATATATATATATATATATATATATATATATATATATATATATATATATATATATGTTTATTCAGGGGTACGACGGGGCCCTGTCCCGTCATATTTCACTGTTAGTACTCTTAGAGGTCTGTAGACATATGTGTGGGTTATGTATAACTTCTGTTCAGCTGTGTCTATATGATGTGCTATGATATGATGTTTGTCTGTAGTGGCAGCCTTGTCGGCTTGCATATGATATTGATATGTAGTGGCAGCCTTGTCGGCTTGCGTATCATTTTATGACTTGATTAGTGTGACTCCTCAGGAGACGGTTTATCTGGATATATATGTTGACGTTATGAACCTTTGGAGTCCTTTCGCAAGTTTTCATATTGTTCATAGATTTAGTTTGACTATATCTAGTAGGTATGTATATGAGTGTCCAGCTCGGGCACTAGTCATGGCCCATGGGGTTGGGTCGTGACAGCACTAACGTTAGTTAATTCGACTAAAAAAATGCGTGACTATTTCTAGGGAAAATTGGGCAGCACTTCCTTTGTTTATACTACTTTTCCCATATTCTATATCAACTCTCACACGCTCACAACAACATTCACAATATCGCAATCAACAATCATCATTCATATACATTGACCACAATCCACCATTTCTCTTGAATTTCTCCACATTTATAGTTAGAGCTTACTATCGCATTTCCTCATATATAATACTCATTTCATGGTCTAAATGTCATTTATAACGTATTCATAATCACAACACTCCAACATTCATAACTCAACCCAACTACCATCCGACCATGACACTATTCACTAATGAATGACCCATTTCCTATGTCTTTTTACAATTCAAGTATCTTAACCTTCCAATACCTTAAACAACATGGTTTAGTCATGAAACTTACCTTAGATGATGGTTCAACAAGCCTTGAATGGAATTACTCCTCTAGCATCAAAACCCTACTTCACTTCCTTTGGATTTCCTTGAGAGAGATGAACTTTAGCTAGGTTTCATACACTTTGTCTCATGGATTTGGTGTTATTGATCATGGATTTCCTTTGATTTTCTTGTAAATGAAGAGTGGAGAGTATTCTAGAGGTTTCTTGAGAGAAGTATCGTGAAAATGAAATGAATTTAATGAGCTTGGGTCTCTTTTTAATGACTTAAAATCTGATCCGGAATAAACAGTAGTTGAAGTGCACATTGGTGGTAAACCCAGTTTACGGTCCGTATTCCAGTTTACGGGCCGTATTTCGTGGTCGTATTTAAGCATAACAAAACCAGAAAGGTATGCTGGGAATCATGGTGATTTACGATCGCAGTTTACGGGCCGTATTTCAATTTACAGTCCGTATTCCAAGTCGTATTTAACCATTTGAACATTTGACAGAAAGTTGAAGTTTTGTACGTTGGAATAAGACATGGTAGTTTACGGGCCATATACCTCTTTACGGTCCGTATTCCATTTTACGATCGACTGGGCTAAAGTGCAAATCTGCAACTTTTTTCACATTTTCAGGACCCATAAGTAGTCGTTGTGGAGCATAACCTACCTCTTATTGAAATTGCCTTTGAAATCTTACTTAGGGTCGTTAAACGTCATTCCCTTCTTATTAAAACATCATATACTCATATTCTTCGTTGGCCTATTCATTGTACATTCACGGGAAATTTTTGAGGTGTAACAGCTACCATGGCCGAAGCATACCTAGCCAAAGAATTGAAGCGGAGACTATACTCTAAAGAACTCATGCTTCCTTGCCTAAAATTCAAGAACTTATCGACTCTAGATCGCCGAACCTCTGGAGGAAAATCATGTCGGAAGAAAGCGTCAACAAATGGTTGCCATACTGGGGGAGGCGAATTGGCTCCCCGCGAAACCATCCAAACCGTGTACCAATGAACCGCAACATCCGTCAATCTATAGGATGCTAACTCTACCGAGTCGGTGTCCAAAGCATGTATCAACCGAAGCGTCCTCAACATTCCATCAATAAAATTCTAAGGGTCCTTCTCCGGCTTTGATCCAAGAATTTCGGAGGGTTCAAGCTAATGAAATCACGGGCCCTTGCACTAACAGCCCTATCACCTTGCCCTGTACTTTGCCGCTGAGTCTGGGCAGCAACCAATTGAGTAAGCAAATGAATGACCTCTTTTACATCTTGGCCCGAAGCATCCGGTGGAGGAGCCGGAGGTGTTGGAGCTGGGGCTGAGGCTCCCTCACGCTCCGCAGAAACCGGTAGTGACTGGGAGGACTGAGATTGAGCCGCATTCTGGGACTCACATTCTTCTACAACTACTCGCGGTGCTCTTTCAGCCCGCTTTTCTACCACTGTTTTGCCCTCTTGGGCTGCTGTAGCCTTTCTCTTTACAGGCATTTCTGAAATACATAACACATGACATGGTTAAGGAAAAAGAAGTTCTTATGTCATAGCTCTATGACACGATCTTATGAAGAAAGAAGGTCAATCATTCCTAAAATGCCCGCAGCCTCTTGTTTATAAGTGTGGCATGCAACACACCCATAACCAAGACTCTACTGGACACGGATCGTAGACACACCCTAGGACAGAACTACTTTGATAACACTTTTGTCACGACCCAACCGGAGGGCCGCGACGGTCACCCGGTGCTAGCCCACCCGGGCACCTCTTAACATACCTTTACATTTACATCTAGGTGAGCCACATATTAAATCATACTTTCAATCCATCAATCATACTATTTCCACTGGGCAACAATATATATATAGATATCACCATTAATAGCAATGCCCATAGCAATGTACATAAGCCGACGAGGCTAACAAAATGACATCATAAATATAGGCCGACAAGGCCAAATACACCTAACCACATACACGTGTCTATGAGCCTTTAAGGAAAGTATTTCATATCATATAGGCGGGACAGGACCCCGCTATGCTCATAAATATGTACACAAAAGAATCAATACCAAAACCTATAGCTCCGAATGAAATGGAGCTCCGCTATGTAGTCCCTGAGAAATATAGCTATGGATCAAACCTGTCTCCCAGGCCACCTGCGGGTATGACGCAGCGTCTATAAAAAAAAGGACGTCAGTACGAAGAATGTACTGAGTATGTAAAGCATGCTCAATATCATTATAAGCATAATAAGCAACATAAGAAATAGCATAGGATGGGAGATAATAGTATCATCGTCATAAGCCCTTACTTGCTTTTCATAGGGACCTTTCATTTCTAATGCGAGATTGTGTACATACATCCGTATTCATTTACATTTCGTATCCATAGTCGTATTCATATACATATTCTCATTCATATTCGTATCATATTGGTATTCATATTCATATCTATATCATATACATATCCATATCATACACATAGCATTTACATAGCATACCCGATCACGAAGGTACGGTGTTTCACGTACCCGACCATGGCTAGGCTCGGTTATCATACATACCTGGCCAACCAAGGCTCAGGGTTACATACACCTGGCCCTTCCAAAGCTTCAGGGTTATCCGTACCCAACTGCAGAGGTGCGCGCGCGTTATATAAACATATATTCTACCCGGCCATATAAGCTCGGGGTTTCATAATAGTTGTACATAGACACATATACATAAAATCTCTTAAGCATCTTTAGCATCATTACTATTATGATCGAAATCATTATCGTTACCACTATTATCGTCGTCATGATTATCGTTATCACTATTATCGTCATTCATTACATCTACCTTTATAGGATTACTCGTCATATGAGGAATCTAGTATAATCGTAACATATCGAGAATCATGAGCTTAGTAGCTTTTGAAGATAGAATCATTTGGAGGACATCATAGGCTTATAGAAGATTTAGATATTTGTCCAAAGAACCATGCCTTATGAGAGAAGGGTTAGCCTTACATAACTTTCCGTTCAACTATTCTATCACTTGCACGTTCTCCTTCAATGCTCACGTTTCTACCTTCATTAGAGTTATACTATCATTAGAAAATCGATAACTAAACATACATGACTAAAGCTAGAGAGAATTTTACAGCATCTCCTTTAGTTATACGACTTCCTCCATATCATACATCAACTCCAAAACATCAATCATAAAATTCACAATATCATAACAATACTCTTTATTCACATACATTATCCTTACTTCTCAATTCACTACCAATTCATCCATATTCATGGTCATAGCACACTATTATATCCACTCATATATAACGTCTATCCCATGTTTTTAATGGCATACATAACATGATTATAATCATAGCATATCAAGAATCATTACTGAACCCAAGCTATCACTCACAAACATCACTATTCTCACATTCAAGACCCATTTTCTATATCCTTTTACAATCCAAGTGTTTCAACTTTCAAACACCTTAAACAACATGGAAATACCATAAAACTTACCTTAGATGGTGTAGGAATGAATCTTGAGTGGAAATACTTCACTTGAACCAAACCCTAGTTCTCCTCCAATGGAATTTCTTGTGGTCCTCTAACCCTTGGAAACTTTCTAACACAAAAACACTTAATTCTAGTCTTTGATCTTCGTGTTCTCTTGGACTTGAGTGGAATATTCTTAATGAAGGGTTTTTGAGCTCTCAACACCTGTAGAATATGAAAAATGAAGTAAAAGAACCCAAGGTATCTATTTATACAAACACTAACAATCTGTTCGTCGGGACTTCCACGGACACTTATACAGTCCGTATAGTATTGTACGGTCCGTATAGGTGGTCGTGGTTCATGAACCATAAAATCATCTCCTTATTGAGAGTTATACGGACACCTTATACGGACCGTATAAGTGGTTGTATAACTCCATTTCCCTGAAATGGTTTCCGTCGTTTAGTTCAATCTCCAATCCTTATGGAACCTTCTTAACACTTGTATAATACTTCTTTAACAATCTAAGGGACGTTATAACTCTTCTCCAAAACATCATTAAGTCATCATTAACTTGGTACTCGTAAATCTTTTTTGATACATAACATATACCTTGCCTTTCCTCGGCAGCTTTCTTCCCTTATCTCGAACGTCTTTGAAATCTTAATTAGGGGCATCAAATGTCATCTCTCACTTGTCGAAATACCGTATACTTCGTGCTCATCCTTAGTCTATTCACTGTGCATCAACGGAAAATTTTCCGAGGTGTAACACCTTTAAATCTCATAACTTACCTCTTGATACTCTCGTAACCCTCGCTCTGCATTTGTGTTAACTCTCTAACTAGTCGTAGCTTTGCTCAACGTAATCATCTGTGTATCAATGGAAAACATAAGTTCTAACAATACATCGTTTTACCGATAACTCCTGATCTGTAGGAACTAAGTAACCCCAATTCACTATTCTAACTTATATAAAATCATCTTAGTATCTCCAGCATCCTAAAGTATAACAGGAACAACCCATATCTTTATGACATCCTTTAACTCAACCTTAACATATAATCAATTCCATAATCCTTTCTATAAATCATTTCTTTTGAGTTAGTCGTGAAAACCTTCTCTATATATTAAGCCACAACAGAACTCATTTGTCGACTTTCCCTGAAACCCCCAATAGACCTTGTTCCAACAAAACCTCGAATGTAACCCATTTTAATCCTTCGGTCTACTAATCATCTTCCTCATAAACCATTCTTCATGTACACCAAAACTATCTTAAAACTACGTTGCATTCCCTTCTATTTTCGTGTCATATCCTTTCCTATTTTGTGGACATTAAGTTCCCCTACTGGAATATTGTTCAATTTCTTTTCTTCCCCATGAATTATTTTCAGTCCAGTCTCAAAAGATACTCTTTAGTTACTCTATTCATTTGTTGACTTGCCTTCAGATTTTGTTAATCTTATTCCGACAATAATTCTGACTTCGAACTATCTCTATAATTCATTCACAATACAACATCTACCACATATTATTTCAGTCCTTGTGCTCGTACCCAAGCTTACTCGCTTCCCCCCTTAAAGGCTTTACCTTACGGTGTTGTATTCCATTGCCATTCTCGATTGAAATTTCATCCCATAATAATCCTTTCACCATTGCTTTTGTTCTTTCACTTACGAATCCTTCAAGTTCCCTACATGTCATTACCCAAAAATACTACTTTAAATCTCAAATCATGCCTATAATAATCCCTAGGGATACTCCAAATAATGATGTACCCAACTATCTGTCCAGTCGGAATAGTACTTTTTATTCCAATAATTAATGCCCAATGTCCACTTGTAGTGTCATCTTCATCTTATCATTCTTTATCATCTTGTCCCATACTTTCCCATTAATCAATCTGCAACAATCATAGACGTATAATCTTCGTGATCTCCTAAATCTTTTGTCCTTCTCCTTAATTTGTTTTTTGGAGAATTTAGGCACAGTGCCCATTATATTTCTTACTATCCCAGACCTACACGCAACCCAGAAAATACATACAATGCCTCACAGGGGAAAATATATATATATACTTAGCACACCTTAACCATACAGGGCTCTCAATATCGAACAGAAATGCAAAGATGACGAAACTTACCTCTTGCATCACAACTCGGAATATACCTAAACCCTTATCGATAGTCCTTTTGTACTTTCCTAGTCACTTCCTCTTCCATTCACTACTATATATTTTAATCATACTTGCAACATTCTTACCATATCTGACTCATAATCCTTTTTACCAAAACTTACCACTGTACTGATTCCTTCAACTTATATTATCCTTGCAATCCCAATATCATCATTTAGTCCCTTTGCCAGTACCATTCTTCCACTGAAATCAAGGGTTAGTGCAAGGAATTTCACTTCCTATGACTTGGCTCTTATCGTACGATCTTAGATATGAAAGAAGGGTAACCATCCTAAATGCCCTGTAGCCTCCTGTTTATAAATGTGGCGCGCAACACACCATAAACAAGACTCTACTAGACACGACTTTGCAGACAACCCCTAGAACGAACCGCTGATACCACTTCTGTCATGACCCAAATCGGAGGGCCGTGACTGACACTCAAGACCCTACTCGGCTGAGTGCCATACTACTATTCTATCCAGGAGTCACAACTTTTTGTGAGCCTTTAATCTACGGAATGACAGTTCCATCAGGTAAAAAAAAACTTTTCAATAAAGCTCTTTCGTCAAATCAGGGACTTCTCCCTTTTCATTAATTCAAAGAAAACCTTTAGTCACAATAAAATCTTTAAAAATAAATCATGAAAACACATTGACCTGTATGGTCGCTTTACGCAACTGTCAACATCTCGAGGCAGTATCTACAGGACACTGTCTGCAAAAGTCTCTAACATACACGAGATACCATAACATAAGTACTCTGACTCGGAAACACTCCGAACTGACATGGAGCTCACCAATCCAGCTGATAGCCTAGGAACATCCTATAGCTAATGTCTTCTACTCATCTATATACACCTGTGTGGCAAGAAACGCAGCGTCCACAAGAAGGGATGTCAGTACGAATAGTGTACTGAGTATGTAAGACATGAATAACAACATAATAAGAAATATAGAACATAACAGGGGATAAAGTTGACCTGTACATTTGATTGCCTTTTAAGGCGGATACCATACATGCAACTTTAACCTTTTTAAATCAATATGTACATAAAATCATGGAAGACATCTGAGACATTTCAATGAACGCGCAAAGATTATTAAATCATTATGGCTATATCAACAAAACACATATATCTATAGAAATGCCACAACATTGGCCACATCGTCACCCCTAAAAACATCACAACATAGGCCACAGCATCACCCCTTGTCAAATGTGTGTTATATATATAAACATCACATCATAGGCCACAGCGTCACCCCCTGTCAACTGTGCCTTATATATATAAACATCACATCACAGGCCACAGCGTCACCCCTGTCAACTGTGACTTATATATATATAAACATCATAACAATGGCCACAGCGTCACCCCCTGTAACTTGTGCCATATATATATATATACATCACAACAAAGGCCACAACGTCACCCCCTTTCAACTGTGCCTTATATATATATATACACATCACAACAAAGGCCACAACATCACCCCCTATCAATTGTGCCTTATATATGTACATGAAAAACGAAAATAAGTGCAGTGCATAAGCAAAATGAAATAATAGAACTTGGTAATGTCATAAAATAACTTTACACACACATTGTACTCATAGCATGCATAAGGGTTCAAACATAAGCTACCACTTTAGCGGAGTGACGTAAGGTCGGTAATCTCCGAGTTATATTATGGAATAATCATCATCGCTCTATCTGACCTTGAAGGAACAATTATTATAAGGTGAGACCAACAACAATGAATAAAATCGAGAAAATCATGAAATAAGCTCAATAATCTCATTAAAGCATGGATCTCATAACTTGAGACTTTTAACCGTAAAATCATCATCATCATAATCATCATAGAAAATATTCTCATCTTTAACATCATCATTATCATCGTAAAAAAAAATGTTCATCGTTGTTATCATAAGAGCTCAAAGAATCATAAATCTCTGGTTTGGAAAATACGGGCATTTTGGAAAACATTTATGGATTATCGGGAAAGGAATCATGCCTTGGAGTCATAAACTTCTATCTTTTGAAAACAAAGAAGTTATGGAAGCATTTATGAAATCGTACCATAGGGATCATGCCTTTGAAAGAAAGAGACGAGCCTTAACAAAACTGATTGATCTCATACGAATTAATGCTTATTCTCCCGAACTTGCAAATCTACACTCAAAATATTTTATACTACCGTTAGACTTATCGTCATATGCCTAGCTCGAAATCACAATCCAGCAACCAACAACAACCACAACAATACCAACATCAACAACAATATTATCAATATCAATATATTCCATAAAACATCCCACACGATGTTTTTCAACATACAACAACAATATACACTTCCTTTCTTCCCAATCAAGGAGCATAATCTCATCAAAACACCAACACATTAGATACCAACTCTATACATGTAAATCAGCCCAGCCACATGCCCAGAACATGCTCAAAACAGTCCATAAACACAACAACTACAACACGACACTTTATGACCTTTCCTCCATAACTATTTTCACTTTAAGACTTGCTTCAAATCAATTCAACATAAGAGATAGGATGAAGAACATACCTTATAATTGAATAAATTCAGCCTCACCAACTTCCTTCAAGACCAAACTTACCATAACATCAAGTAGAAGCAAGAACAATCACCTTTCATGGACTAGTTTAGTGTAATCTTGTTAAATTCTTGATTTAATGGGCTACAAATGTTTGGGGGATGTGTTGAGAAGTTTCTAGGACTATTGAGAATTTAAATTGCTGAAACAATGGAGTTAATGGGGGAATTTATACCCCTCATAAGTAGGTTCCACTGACCTTCTCAAGTGGGACCCGCGAAATCCATTTGGCAGCTGGAGTCTTTATCATAAAATGGTCATAATTCTTGATCTCGATATCGTATGAGGGTCCACGACCTGTGGTTGGAAAGATATTTCAATTATATACAACTTTCAATTTTGGTGCGTTTCCGAATTCCAAACTTATGATTGCGTTTTGGCCCCTCCAAGTCAGATCATCCGAAAACGTGTCCTTAAATCATTCTTTTGGAGGGCTTATGCCCATATTTGGCTTAAGGGTCCTTCTTAAGATTTGTTCAACTTCCCATGTACTACTCATATCACCTTTAATATGTCCTTTATAAAACCCCGAGATGTGGGCCTCACCTTAACTTACGGTTACGAGGGCAATTCATCAAGTAACGGGTTAACTGATTTACTCCATACGGTCTCCAAATGTCGTATATATATTCTTATACTTAGATTATATAATCTTAATCCCTGATCCTTGTATAACTTTGCCCTCCCTTGAGCTCATACTAATGCGTCTACAGTCTTGGTAACACGAAACTTTTCGGGGTGTAACATCCTACTCATGATTTCTATACATCAATAATACTAATCTCAACGGGCAACGACACATCTATATCAATCATCAACAATAATGCCCATATCCATATACACAAGCCGATGAGGCTAACAAAATAATGTACAAAATATGAGCCGACAAGGCTAAAGGACATCTAGCTATATACAACTGTCTACGAGCCTCTAAAGAGAGTATGTAACATGATAGAGACGAAACAGGATCCCGCCATGCCCATGTATATGTACACATAATAATAATACCAAAAGCTGCAACTCCGAATGAATTGGAGCTCCTCTATGTAGTCCCTGAACAAGTAAGCTACAGGTCAAGTCTATCTCCCTGTCCACCAGTGGGCATGACGCAGCGTCCACAAACAAAAGGACGTTAGTACGAATAATATACTTGTTATATCCCGTATTTTTCATATTCGAAAATTTTTGAAATAACTGTGACTAGTAAGAGATAAGGCAATATTTTGATTCCATTTAATATATATATTGTTCATGAAAATATTGATGTGGAAATATGGAGGAAGGCTAAGGGAAAAATTGGAATTTTGGAAATTAGTTTCATGAATTACAAAATATTAACCATAAAAAGTTGGGCTTGGAAAATTAAAAAAAAAAAAAGGGCCCAACAAGGTGGCCGGCCATTGTCACGACCCGTCTAGGGGCCGTGACGAGTACCCGATACTTGTACCGAGCACCCCTTGTCTATCGTTTTACCTTTACCTCTTAGCAAGCCATGTAAACAGAGCCATTTTTTTTGTTTGAACATTAGCATTAGCGGCGTCATTCTGAACATAGACTAATAAACTTCGTTATCACTTATACATCAACATTAACATGCCAAAACACCATATATCTAACTGTACTTAACTGACTGTACATAACTGTCTACGAGCCTCTAGACGTAGTACACTTATACATAGAAAGGGCTGAGTACTGCCATGCCCGAATATATATACACAAAATAGTACCAAGGAAGTGAGGCTCCGGAATAACTGGAGCACTGTCAACACTGCTGGTAGAGCTTCTAAGTATCAAATCCACCTGTCTGCTGACCTGCGCGGCATGAAACGCAGCGTCCACAAGAAGGGACGTCAGTACGAATAGTGTACCGAGTATGTAAGGCATGAATAGTAATATACAGAAAATATGAATCATGTATAATGACATAAGAGAGTTACAACACATGTCCTGGGATAGAAACATAACCTGTATATATATATACCCTTGGCAGGTGCTATGCGTACTTAGCTTTCCTTTAAGAATCTTTCCTTGTTCATATACATATACATATAAATTAGGACATCTCATATTGCCGAGGCGTCGGCAGCCGATCCATTTAACCATAAATATACACATCCCGCGTCCGGGCATCCTGCGTCCAGGACGATATCATATCATGTAATGCCAACTGATCAGGTGGATATGCGTTCATAACGCTCTGCCCTTACCTCCATTTCACCCGTATACATATGCATATATCATGTATATATATCAACGTCTATAGCTCTCTAGCTCTTTTATCATATACATATACGTGTGTCATGTAGGTACATCAGCGTCTATAGCGCTCTGGTGCTTTTATCATATACATATACGTGTATCATGTGCATGTATCAGCGTCTATAACGCTCTAGCTCTTTCGTCATGTGCATGTTATAAAAATATATACACATGTCTTACATACATTTACATGTCTTATATGCATTTACGTATCCTATATACATATGTCTCATAGGCACGCAGGAAAACCCAAAGAAGAATCATGTAGCCATCGGAGTGACGTAAGGTCGGTGACCTCCAATTATATTATAGAATACTCATGATCGCTTTGTCTCACCTCGAAGGAACGAGTATTTTAAGGTGAGACTACCAACGGGGAATAATATTAAAGTAAACGTAGAATGAAATCGGGGCATCATAGATGACAGTTCATAGACTTTGAAATCTTTTAGAAAATAAAGTCATAGCTAGGAAATATAAAGAAGATTCAAAAATTAGTTTATCATTTTCATGTTTACATAAGATACTTAGCTTAGTCATCTTAGTCATAGAGTCGTTCCGGTAGTACGTATCATAGGCATATTCTCTTATCTAACATCATTTTTATCATTATCGTCATGGAAGTGCCCTCGTTAGAGGAGTCATAGTATTTATCATTTGGTATCGAAATCGGGATCAAAGGTTCCCTTTGGATTCACTTCAAGTAAGTCAAGCAAGGCTGTAAGGAAAAATCCGAGAGTAGCGGGCCCACCTCGGGCCGGATGGGGTGACGTATATGATTTACATATATTACGTGTCATGTCATTACTTGTGAGGGTCCTAGGGTAATCGGGTCCCACTTATGCAAGTTCTAGGGGTTTAAGAGGTCTTTCCATCATTTGCACACTTTCTAGTTCAATTCTATTGAACAAAAAGTGGAAAACTTTAGGTGCGGATTCCGGGGAACCGAGTTGTCCCCGAGGCTCGTACCCAACTTATTTCAACTAAGACATGCCATAGAAAGAAGAGTGAAGCCTTACATACCTCTTTCCGCTTCTTTTGCTATTCCGAATTCACGTTGCAATCTCGTCAAAATCTGCAAATTGGTCACATTTACCCAAACTTTCATTAGGGTACTTAGAGTTAGAATCTTAAGGAACCACTTGGCTACCGAAATTTCGGCAGCATTTCCTCTGTAAATACACCATCCTCAACATTTACCTAGCAAGTTTTCAATCAACAACAACCCGGGAAGTCAAACCCGGCCAAACTATTAACATAACTCAACCACACTAACAATTTCCATATTCAATCCAAGATACATTATAACAACTTAATCAACTTACTACTTCTTTCAAAACCTTCCAACTCCAATGAAAACAATAACAACCTTATAATATATATTCCAACAACACCATACTAATATCATTATCTTCCATACATGTAAGAACATAATATTCAATTTACATAATCTTCCAAGACAAGCCTCCAACTACTAATACTTCACTAAGCTCATTAGGCTTTTGTTTGCAATATAAAATCCACAACACAACAACCAACATACTAAATAAAACTTGCTCACCATGCATTCATGATTCACCAAATATACACGGCTATACATGTGATATACAACTCACCGCCACACAACTATATTCTTGCTATTCATGAATTTCACTCACTTTTGCACACTACAACATGCAAAAATATCCATAACATGTAAAGAATAAGTTCTTACCTTTTTCCTTGATCTTTCACTTAGCTAAGTCTTGCAACTTGCTAGAATATGAATTTTTCTTGCTCCAAAGACCACTCCACCTTGCTAGGAATCCTTTAATTGGTAGAAAATAATTTTTGAAGAAATTTTTGTCAATTTTTGCACTTGGCCGAAATGGCCTTGGAGATTTCTCCTTCTTTCCTTTTTCTCAAGTGTTCTTGAAGTTTCTAATGAGATATGACTCATTAATTGATCCTTTATATTAATTATCACATGGATAATTAATAAAATCTTGGGCTTGGGCCATGTTGGCCGGCCATCCCTCACAAATTTGGGCCTTATTATTATTTTTTGATTTTTTTGGGCCAACCCGGTTGGTCCCGAGTTGGGCCTAGCCCACTGACCTTTCGACCTTAAAACGTCCATATCTCCTTGTACCGACGTCACCTGGGCACCCACGACCTATGGTTGGAACGCTAATTCAATTATCTACAACTTCTATATCTTGATACTTTTCCAAATTGCAAACTTATAATACCGTTTTTGCCCCTTGAAGTCAGATCACCCGAAAACGTTTTCTTAAAAATATTCGTTTGGAGGACTTCCACTTTGATTTGGCCCAAGGGTCCTTCTTGAGTTGTGTTTAACTTCTCATATGTGATTCATATGAATTTTCAGATGTCCCAAAAAAATCTCGATGTGTGGGTCCCACCTCAGCAATTAATCTGACGTTCAAAAATACGGGATATAACATTCTCCCCCCCTTTAGAACATTTGTTCTCGAATGTTAAACTGGCCTCATAGTGTATCATAATACTTCGGGGAGGTCTCCTTCGTAGACATCTCACATGTCGCTTAGGTCGCTTTTATTTCGTAAGTTCATTGAGTAAGCTCTGAACGTTGGCCCCACGTTAATAAGTCCCCTTTCTGTCACGCTTTCTCCTCTTCCGTTAGTCTTGTCCGTCTCAGCCTACATGACTTTTATAGGGTTTGTAACCACTCCACACACTCTAATTTACATTGGACTACCTAGCTTCACATTCGTCTCTTGTTCCCACATTTGTGAAAATTTTAGCATATTTCCCAGGGGGTCACCCATCATGGAATTGCTCCCACCTGAGCACGCTTAACCCAAAAGCTTCACTGAAATTCGGTGCCTTGATGCCGATATTTTCGCGTAAGCTTCCTCACATGACCTTTATTGCATGCTCTGGAGCAAGTCAAAGTCTTACAGTTCCCAAAACATTTTCGTAACACGTCCCTTCTTTTGTAATTATCGTTTTACCCTTTTGGTTCCCGATGTTCACCTTCCGCCTGTGTGTATGACCACCTCCTGGCTTGGGCTTCCAGATTCCCGATTATAGTAATCGCACCTTCGTCTTCATGCCAAACCCATAACCTTTCTGGAACAACGCATCTCACCTATTGCCGGTTTGCAATATTTCCTTTCCACGCGCCTTCCTGTTAGGCGTATCCATTCTTACGGAATCTTCTTTACCATTCCTACTCTTCACAGTCTGTACGTAACAAATATCAATAATACTTCACAGAACATGCGGCTATATATCATATTCCCACCGTCCAGGACTTCCAGTTCCGAGTAACAGAACAATTATCCAGGCTTACCTTTGTAACTTGCCATCTCGTCACTTGTATTCTTTCGTCACCACTAGGCGTCTACGAAAATCGACGGTTAGTATAAGGAATCTTATTTCCTATGACTGGGCTCTATCGGACGATCTGACACAGAAAGAAGGTCAACATTTCCTAGATGCCCTGTAGCCTCCTGTGTATAAGTGTGGCGCACAACACACCCATAAACAAGACTCTACTGGACACGGCTCGTAGACAAACTCCTAGGACCGAACTACTCTGATACCACTTCTGTCACGACCCGTCTAGGGGCCGTGACGAGTACCCGATACTTGTACCGAGCACCCCTTGTCTATCGTTTTACCTTTACCTCTTAGCAAGCCATGTAAACAGAGCCATTTTTTTTGTTTGAACATTAACATTAGCGGCGTCATTCTGAACATAGACTAATAAACTTCGTTATCACTTATACATCAACATTAACATGCCAAAACACCATATATCTAACTGTACTTAACTGACTGTACATAACTGTCTACGAGCCTCTAGACGTAGTACACTTATACATAGAAAGGGCTGAGTACTGCCATGCCCGAATATATATACACAAAATAGTACCAAGGAAGTGAGGCTCCGGAATAACTGGAGCACTGTCAACACTGCTGGTAGAGCTTCTAAGTATCAAATCCGCCTGTCTGCTGACCTGCGCGGCATGAAACGCAGCGTCCACAAGAAGGGACGTCAGTACGAATAGTGTACCGAGTATGTAAGGCATGAATAGTAATATACAGAAAATATGAATCATGTATAATGACATAAGAGAGTTACAACACATGTCCTGGGATAGAAACATAACCTGTATATATATATACCCTTGGTAGGTGCTATGCGTACTTAGCTTTCCTTTAAGAATCTTTCCTTGTTCATATACATATACATATAAAATAGGACATCTCATATTGCCGAGGCGTCGGCAGCCGATCCATTTAACCATAAATATACACATCCCGCGTCCGGGCATCCTGCGTCCGGGACGATATCATATCATGTAATGCCAACTGATCAGGTGGATATGCGTTCATAACGCTCTGCCCTTACCTCCATTTCCCCCGTATACATATGCATATATCATGTATATATATCAACGTCTATAGCTCTCTAGCTCTTTTATCATATACATATACGTGTGTCATGTAGGTACATCAGCGTCTATAGCGCTCTGGTGCTTTTATCATATACATATACGTGTATCATGTGCATGTATCAGCGTCTATAACGCTCTAGCTCTTTCGTCATGTGCATGTTTTAAAAATATATACACATGTCTTACATACATTTACATGTCTTATATGCATTTACGTATCCTATATACATATGTCTCATAGGCACGCAGGAAAGCCCAAAGAAGAATCATGTAGCCATCGGAGTGACGTAAGGTCGGTGACCTCCAATTATATTATAGAATACTCGTGATCGCTTTGTCTCACCTTGAAGGAACGATTATTTTAAGGTGAGACTACCAACGGGGAATAATATTAAAGTAAACGTAGAATGAAATCGGGGCATCATAGATGACAGTTTATAGACTTTGAAATCTTTTAGAAAATAAAGTCATAGCTAGGAAATATAAATAAGATTCAAAAATTTGTTTATCATTTTCATGTTTACATAAGATACTTAGCTTAGTCATCTTAGTCATAGAGTCGTTCCGGTAGTACGTATCATAGGCATATTCTCTTATCTAACATCATTGTTATCATTATCGTCATGGAAGTGCCCTCGTTAGAGGAGTCATAGTATTTATCATTTGGTATCGAAATCGGGATCAAAGGTTCCCTTTGGATTCACTTCAAGTAAGTCAAGCAAGACTGTAAGGAAAAATCCGAGAGTAGCGGGCCCACCTCGGGCCGGATGGGGTGACGTATATGATTTACATATATTACGTGTCATGTCATTACTTGTGAGGGTCCTAGGGTAATCGGGTCCCACTTATGCAAGTTCTAGGGGTTTAAGAGGTATTTCCATCATTTGCACACTTTCTAGTTCAATTCTATTGAACAAAAAGTGGAAAACTTTAGGTGCGGATTCCGGGGAACCGAGTTGTCCCCGAGTCTCGTACCCAACTTATTTCAACTAAGACATGCCATAGAAAGAAGAGTGAAGCCTTACATACCTCTTTCCGCTTCTTTTGCTATTCCGAATTCACGTTGCAATCTCGTCAAAATCTGCAAATTGGTCACATTTACCCAAACTTTCATTAGGGTACTTAGAGTTAGAATCTTAAGGAACCACTTGGCTACCGAAATTTCGGCAGCATTTCCTCTGTAAATACACCATCCTCAACATTTACCTAGCAAGTTTTCAATCAACAACAACCCGGGAAGTCAAACCCGGCCAAACTATTAACATAACTCAACCACACTAACAATTTCCATATTCAATCCAAGATACATTATAACAACTTAATCAACTTACTACTTCTTTCAAAACCTTCCAACTCCAATGAAAACAATAACAACCTTATAATATATATTCCAACAACACCATACTAATATCATTATCTTCCATACATGTAAGAACATAATATTCAATTTACATAATCTTCCAAGACAAGCCTCCAACTACTAATACTTCACTAAGCTCATTAGGCTTTTGTTTGCAATATAAAATCCACAACACAACAACCAACATACTAAATAAAACTTGCTCACCATGCATTCATGATTCACCAAATATACACGGCTATACATGTGATATACAACTCACCGCCACACAACTATATTCTTGCTATTCATGAATTTCACTCACTTTTGCACACTACAACATGCAAAAATATCCATAACATGTAAAGAATAAGTTCTTACCTTCTTCCTTGATCTTTCACTTAGCTAAGTCTTGCAACTTGCTAGAATATGAATTTTTCTTGCTCCAAATACCACTCCACCTTGCTAGGAATCCTTTAATTGGTAGAAAATAATTTTTGAAGAAATTTTTGTCAATTTTCTTGTCAATTTTTGCACTTGGCCGAAATGGCCTTGGAGATTTCTCCTTCTTTCCTTTTTCTCAAGTGTTCTTGAAGTTTCTAATGAGATATGACTCATTAATTGATCCTTTATATTAATTATCACATGGGTAATTAATAAAATCATGGGCTTGGGCCATGTTGGCCGGCCATCCCTCACAAATTTGGGCCTTATTATTATTTTTTGATTTTTTTTGGGCCAACCTGGTTGGTCCCGAGTTGGGCCTAGCTCACTGACCTTTCGACCTTAAAACGTCCATATCTCCTTGTACCGACGTCACCTGGGCACCCACGACCTATGGTTGGAAAGCTAATTCAATTATCTACAACTTCTATATCTTGATACTTTTCCAAATTCCAAACTTATAATACCGTCTTTTCCCCTTGAAGTCAGATCACCCGAAAACGTTTTCTTAAAAATATTCGTTTGGAGGACTTCCACTTTGATTTGGCCCAAGGGTCCTTCTTGAGTTGTGTTTAACTTCACACATGTGATTCATATGAATTTTCAGATGTCCCAAAAAAATCTCGATGTGTGGGTCCCACATCAGCAATTAATCTGACGTTTAAAAATACGGGATATAACAGCCATATAGCAATGGCCCAAGCCCATGAAAAAGATTAAATCCAATACAAATAAATGGGAAGGGGCCACTAGTCTTCAACACATATTATAACATTCAAGAAAAACAAAAGAAGAGTGAGAGCATGAAGCAAGAAAATTCGGCCAAGCTAGAAAAAAAAATTGAAGCTTCCAATCTTTGATCCAAAAATTTATTTCTTCTTGAATTCCTACTAAGTTCAAGACCATCTTCAACTTGGTATAATTATTTAAGCGAGAAAACCACTTTAGTGGCAAATGGAAATTCTAGAAAAGGTAAGAATTCTATCCCTTTTATGTTATGGAAGGCTTATATATGTGTTGTAGTGAGTAGAATTGAATGAAAATGTCATGTGTAGTGTGTGGGCCGTGTGGGTGTGTTGTGTGTGTGGCCGTGTGGTTTATATTGGTGGAGGAAGATGAATTAATTTTTTATTTAGTATGTTAGTTGTGTTGTTGAGGCCTTTGTGATGTAAATGAAAGACTAATGGTTCAAGTTGGCATGGAAATTGGTTGTAGGTTATTGTAGGAAATTATGTGATTTTAATATGGTTTTTATGTAATTATGGAAGTGGAGTTGCTAAAGTGTGAATTGTTGTTGTTGTTGATGAATTTGAAAGAAGAAAATGCGTCGTCGTAGTTTCGTTGCATTTGTAGAAGTTTCGGGTGGAATATATTGTTAGTGGGATTGTTGGAATATTGCACAAATAGTTTAAAGCGTTCTTGAATTGTGTTTTGATGATCTTGGATTAGTAATGAATATGTGAGCGTTGATATTGGCTTGAAAATACGTAGTTGAATTGAATGTGATAAGCTACGTAAGATAGAGGGTTACTAATATTAGAACGTGCTTTAAATTGATTCTTGATGTTATTGGTATGGCTGTTTGTATTGTTGGTATGGTTGTTGATGAATTTGGCTGAGTTAAATTCTCGCGGATGATGAATTTGGCTGAGTTAACGTTATTGTAGATATTGGAAAGCCCGAGACTTGAGTCGGGATTTGGTTAGCGAGCGATCTAGGTATGTAAAGCCTACCTTTCCTACTTTTGGCATGATCCTTTTGAAATGAACAAAAATGTATATTTATGCTTATAAAGAAAATCCTACTCTTAGAGCCACTTGGATGGCTAACATCTTTGACTTCCATAAGTTATTTCATATGGCTAGATACATATTTGTGATATTCGAAGACTCTAGTTGTTATGTTTTCGAATGTTGTTCGAAAGAAAAATCGAGATGACTAAAGTCTTTGATGAATATTTTGGTATGTAAATATGGTCCAAAAGTCTCCATTTGATTTGATCCATAATGCTATTCGAAAGTTTCCTAATATGAATATTTGATCCATAATGAAGTTCGAAAGTTATCTAATATGAATGATACTTCAACTTCCATGTATGGCTTATGAAATGTTTTTCAGAAGGTTCTGTACTTCCAAAGCTCGTAACTTTCTTATACTAATTCCGATTGACCCGAATCTTATTTTTGAGCCTTCAGATGTCGGTAACTATATTTGCCCATCGAGTTTTCAAATTTATTTATGTACTTATATGCATATCGTTTCCTCACTACTCCGCTTGTGCATACTACTATGATATCGTTCGCCGGATCCCGGGCCGGTTTTGTGATCGTGCGCACCATGTTATATTCGGCAGTATGATATGTTACGGTTCCCGAGACCTCGCTATAGGGTCGGGTACCGCTTATATACGGCGTTATGATGTGATATGGCATATGATGTGTTTTGATGTTGTGATATGTTATGATGATACGATATGTTCGGGGATTGTACGGAGATTTGAAACCCTCTGGAGTATGATGTGTTGTGGCGCCAGCGTCGGAGTGGTGACCACGTTCCTGAGCCCTATGCATGATTTTTATTTGCATTATTTATATTTTCAGCACAGGTTCTGATATACTAATTCTGTATCCATTTTCTGTACTTCTCACTTCAGTTATGATTCGGATTACTGTATTTCATGCTTTACATACTCAGCACATATTTCGTACTGACCCCCCTTTCTTCAGGGGCTGTGTTTCATGCCCGCAGGTACAGACGTTCGTTCTGGTGACCCGCCAGTGTAGGACACTTATTCTGCTATTTGGAGTTCTCTTTTGATCCGGAGTTCATATTTTGGTACATATCTTTTGTCATACATTTTTCTGTATATATGACTATTTGAGGGTACGGCGGGGCCCTGTCCCGTCATATGTTTCTGCTATGGTTTGTAAAGGCCTGTAGACATATATGTGGGTCATGGGTCATGTTTGTTCGATTATGTTTGTGATTTGTGCCTTAAGCGGTCCCATTTGCTATTACGGCCAAAACGGCCCACATGTTTGTATATGTATGTATATTCGGGCAATGTGTATTCCGCCAGCCTGCCGGCTTTTGGTATGATATTTCTGTTACAGGTGACCGCTTAAGATGACGTCTGTTTCTCAGTATCCGTATAAATAACGTATGTTAAATTTGAATAAGTCTTTGATATGTCGATCTGGTAATCAAGCTTTATGGGTGTCCAGTTAGGGCACTAGTCACGGCCCATGGGGCTGGGTCGTCACAAGAGTGGTATCATAGCGGTTTGTCCTCGGAATGTCTACAGGCCGTGTCTAGTAGAGTCTTGTTTATCGGTGTGTTGTGCACCACATCTATAAACAGGAGGCTACAGGACATTTAGGATGTTACCTTTCTTTGGATCTTAGATCTTGCAATAGAGCTGTGCTGTTAGGATGATTTCTTTCTGACGGATTGCTATGTTTACAGTGATGCCTCCGAAGAAGGCGACGGCTGCCCAGAAGGGCAAAGCAGTGGCAGGATAGACCAGCCAGATACAGAGAGTCACTCGGGCTCATGCTCAGAATATGCCTGATATTACACCCCAGTCGGAGGGTTCTGCTACACCCCCACCAGAGGAGCCTGGAGCGGCTCCACCATTAGCCCCAAAGGATCCAGCGCCCGAGCCTCCATCTCCTCAGCCAGGGGCGGAGGATAGAGTAATGAGGGACGTTGTGCAGTTATTGACGACATTAGTAGCAGGACAGGCTCGCAGGCCCGAGCTAGGGGGTGATGATAGTGACAGACGTGACAGTTTGAGGGTTCGTGATTTCTTGACCTGTAATCCCCCAGAGTTCTACGGGTCTAAGCCTGAAGAGGACCCCCAGGATTTTATTCGACAGATGCAGCGCACACTGAGACTGGTCAGGGTTTCTGAGACTGACTCTGTCGAGCTGGCCTCACACAGATTGCGGGACGTAGCGATTAATTAGTACGATTCTTAGGAGCCGTCCAGAGGCGAGGATGCTCCTCCAGCCATGTGGGATGAGTTTACAGCAGCTTTTCTCAGCCACGTTTTGCCCGCAGAGTTGCGGCAGGCGAGAGTTGACAGATTTTTACAGCTGAGGCAGAGAGGCAGGAGTGTCTGAGAGTACAACTTGGAGTTTGATTCTCTGGCCAGATATGCACCTACCATAGTAGCTGATATGGCTGACCGGATGCATCGGTACGTGATAGGGCTGGATCATTATTTGGTGGATAGTTGTATGACGATGGCGTCACAGACTGGGATGGACATTGCCCGGTTACAGGCCTACGCGCAGGGTGTGGAGGACCGGCACAGAGGGCGCCAGCCTGATAGAGATCCTGACAGGAGGCAGCCCAAGAGGGCTAGATCAACTAGTTATTCAAGGAAGTCTTGAGGTGAGCAGCCTCAGCAGCAGTATAGCAGATATCCCCCTCAGTCAGGACGGAGTACACATCCACAGTCTACAGGCAGACGATTTGACAGCGCAGGGCACTCAAGAGCGGGCCAGAGCTCCAGGGCTTCAGGTGAGCCGAGGTTCCAGCCAGGCGAGGCCATCGATCCCTTGATGTTCTTATTGTGGGAGGTCTCACCCAGGAGAGTGCTATCGAACTACAGGTGCCTGTTTTTCTTGTGGCTGCCAGGGTCACATTATGAGAGATTGTCCGTTGGCGGGTGGTTCTGGTGGTGTAGCTCAGCCGACGAGATCCGCTGCTGGTTCGTCTTCCACTCCTTCAGCTATGCGCCCTGCGGGGCGGGGTATGCCAGCACCAGCGGGCCGCGGTAGAGGCCGTGGCGGGGTTTCTGATTCTAGAGGTCCTTCGAACCGCATATATGCATTGGCTAGCCGACAGGATCAGGAGGCGTCGCCAAATGTGGTCACAGGTACATTTTTGGTTTTCCCTCGAGCTGTATGTGCATTGATAGACCCAGGTTCTACCTTATCATATATTTTTCCCCTCGTTGCTAGTAAAATTGGGATAACACCTGAACCTATAGAGCCGTTCGAGGTAGCTACACCGGTCGAGGATTTTATTATAGCGAGACAAGTATATAAGGATTGTTCTGTGATTATATGTGGCCGTTGCACTAAGGCCGATTTGGTAGAATTAGATATGGTGGAATTCGATGTTATCATGGGCATGGATTGGTTAGCCTCCTGTTATGCTAATGTTGACTGCCAGAAAAAGGTGGTTCGTTTCCAGTTTCCAGGGGAACCAGTTATAGAATGGGCAGGAAATACAGCATCGCCGAGGGGTAAATTTATTTCATACCTCAAGGCCAGGAAGATGATTCAGAAAGGGTATATTTATTATTTGGTCTGTGTGCATGATACTAAAGCAGAAACACCTACTCTCCAGTCAGTTCCGGTTGTTAATGAATTTCCAGATGAGCTTCCAGGTCTCCCACCTTAACGGGTGATAGAATTTACGATAGATGTGTTGCCAGATACTCAGCCTATATCTATTCCTCCTTACAGAATGGCACCTACAGAATTGAAAGAATTGAAGGAGCAGCTGAAAGATCTATTAGAAAAAGGCTTCATCAGACCCAGTACGTCCCCCTAGGGAGCACCGGTATTGTTTGTAGGAAAGAAAGACAGGTCGTTGCGGATGTGCATTGATTACAGACAGCTGAATAAAGTGACTATAAAGAATAAATATCCCCTCCCCCGGATTGATGATTTATTTGACCAGTTGCAGGGTGCAAAATATTTTTCGAAGATAAACTTGCGCTCGGGTTATCATCGGGTGCGGGTACGAGAGGCAGCTATTCCAAAGACTGCTTTCAGGACTCGATATGGGCATTATGAGTTAAGGGTGATGTCTTTTGGGCTAACTAACGCTCCAGCAGTGTTTTTGGATTTGATGAATCGGGTATTCAGGCCGTTTCTAGACATGTTTCTGATCGTATTTATTGATGATATTCTAGTTTATTCATGATCAGCAGAGGACCATTCAGATCATCTGAGGACAGTACTTGGCACACTTCGGCAACATAAATTATATGCTAAGTTCTCCAAGTGTTAATTCTGGTTGACCTCAATGGCATTCTTGGGGCATATCATCGGAGCAGATGGTATTCGGGTCGATACACAGAAGAGTGAGGCCGTGCAGAATTGGCCTAGGCCTACGACACCGACTGAGATACGTAGTTTTCTGGGATTGGCCAGATATTACAGGAGATTTGTGGAGAATGTTTCTTCTATTGCAGCACCATTAATGAAGTTAACTCAAAAGGCAGCAAAATTCCAGTGGACCGATGCTTGTGAACGCAACTTCCAGTTGCTGAAGGAAAAGTTGATTATAGCTCTGGTTCTAACGCTTCCCGAGGGGCTAGATGGGTATGTTATCTATTGTGATGCTTCCGGTATTGGGATAGGTTGTGTACTAATGCAACATGATCGATTTATAGCCTATGCTTCCCGGCAGCTTAGACCGCACGAGAGAAATTATCCTACTCGTGATCTGGAACAGGCCGCGGTAATTCATGCTTTGAAGATATGGCGGAATTACTTATATGGGGTTCATGTTGATATCTATACGGACCATAAAAGCCTTCAGTATAGTTTTAAGCAAAAGGAGCTGAATTTGCGGCAGAGAAGATGGCTCGAATTATTGAAAGACTATGACGTCGACATTTTGTATCATCCTGGAAAAGCCAATGTTGTAGTAGATGCACTTAGCCGCAAGTCTATGGGCAGCTTGACTAACGTGCAGCCAGAAAGGAAAGAATTAGTTCATGAGATTCATCAGCTAGCTAGTCTTGGAGTCCATTTGGCCGATTCTGGAAATATTGGGGTTTCTGTTCGAGAAGTTGCGGAATCATCTATTATGGAAGAAGCAAAACGACGTCAGTTCGAGGATCCTATTCTGGTACATTACAGAGATGCGACCCTTGGTAAGGGAGAGACTCCGTTCAAGATTTCACCTGACGGAGTATTATTATATAGAGGCAGGTTATGTGTACCCGATGTTACAGGGCTGCGGCGACAGATTATGGGAGAGGCACATAATGTTCGGTATTCTGTTCATCCTGGATCTACAAAAATGTACCATGATCTTATATGTTTATATTGGTGGGATGGGATGAAAAGAGATATCGCAGAGTTTGTTGCTCAGTGCCCAAATTGCCAACAGGTTAAGATCGAGCATCAGAAGCCCGGTGGATTGTTACAGGAAATGGAAATTCCAGCTTGGAAATGGGAAATAATTAATATGGATTTCATTACAGGTTTACCGCGCACTCCGCGAAGGTATGATTCTATATGGGTTATTGTTGATAGGCTGACAAAATCAACCCATTTTCTTCCAGTCAGGACTACTATTCGGCTGAGGATTATGCCCGATTGTATATTAGAGAAATAGTAAGGCTTCACGGAGTTCCTACATCTATTATATCCGACAGAGGTGCACAGTTTACAGCTAACTTCTGGAGATCGTTTCAGGACGGGTTATGGACCCAGGTGAGTCTTAGTACAACATTCCATCCTCAGTCTGACGGACAGGCCGAGCATACTATTCAGACGCTGGAAGATATGCTACGGGCCTGTGTTATTGATTTCAGAGGTAGTTGGGATGATCATTTGCCGCTGATTGAATTTGCTTATAATAATAGTTATCATTCCAGCATTCAGATGGCGCTGTACGAAGCCTTATATGGTAGAAAAGGCAGGTCTCCGATTGGTTGGTTCGATGTGGGTAAAACTAAATTGATTGGTGTAGATATGATCCAGCAAGCAGTCGATAAGGTGAAACTCATTCGGGAGCGGTTATTAGCAGCCAGAGACGACAGAAATCATACGCGGATAAACGACATCGACCTTTAGAGTTCGAGATTGGTGACTGGGTATTTCTGAAAGTGTCACCTATGAAAGGTGTAATGCGAATCGGCAAAAAAGGAAAGCTCAGTCCGAGATATATTGGGCCTTATCAGATTGTTCGAAAAATAGGCGAGGTCGCCTACGAGTTAGACTTACCATCTGATCTGGAGGCAGTACATCCGGTATTCCATGTATCAATGCTCCGTAAGTGTATTGGTGATCCTTCCAGAATATTTCCTATAGAGGATATCCAGGTAACTGAGGAGCTGTCCTACGAAGAACGACCTGTAGCTATTTTGGATCGTCAGGTGAGGAGACTGCGCACCAAAGATGTGCCTTCTGTTAAAGTCTTGTGGCGAAACAATAACCGGGAAGAAATGACCTGGGAAGCGGAGGACGAGATGAAGAATAAGTATCCTCACTTGTTTCCTATGCCTACAGGTAATCTAAATTTCTTAATTGGTTATATTGATTGGTAAATGATTTATATGTGCTGCCCATAAAAAGAAACTTCCGCGAAATTCTTGTAAGACCCTATAAGGCTAGTTTAACATTCGAGGGCGAATGTTCTAAAAGAGGGGAGGATGTTATATCTCGTATTTTGCATATTTGAAAAAATTTGAAATAACTGTGACTAGTAAGAGATAAGGCAATATTTTGATTCCATTTAGTATATATGTTGTTCATGAAAATATTGATGCGGAAATATGGAGGAAGGCTAAGGGAAAAATTGGAATTTTGGAAATTAGTTTCATGAATTACAAAATATTAACCATAAGAAGTTGGGCTTGGAAAATCAAAAACAAAAAAAAGGGCCCAACAAGGTGGCCGGCCATATAGCAATGGCCCAAGCCCATGAAAAAAATTAAATCCAAGACAAATAAAAGGGAACGGGCCACTAGTCTTCAACACATATTAGAGCATTCATGAAAAACAGAAGAAGAGTGAGAGCAAGAATCAAGAAAATTCGGCAAAGCTAGAATTTTTTTTTTGAAGCTTGCAATCTTTGATCCAAAAATTTATTTCTTCTTGAATTCCTACTAAGTTCAAGACCCTCTTCAACGTGGTATAATTATTTAAGCGAGAAAACCACTTTAGTGGCAAGTGGAAATTTTAGAAAAGGTAAGAATTCTATCCTTTTTATGTTATGGAAGGCTTATATATGTGTTGTAGTGAGTAGAATTGAATGAAAATCATGTAAATGTCGTGTGTTGTGTGTGGGCCGTGTGGGTGTGTTGTGTGTGTGGCCGTGTAGTTTATATTGGTGGAGGAAGATGAATTAATTTTTTATTTAGTATGTTAGTTGTGTTGTTGTGGCCTTTGTGATGTAAATGAAAGACTAATGGTTCAAGTTGGCATGGAAATTGGTTGTAGGTTATTGTAGGAAACTATGTGATTTTAATATGGTTTCTATGTAATTATGGAAGTGGAGTTGCTAAAGTGTGAATTGTTGTTGTTGTTGATGAATTTGAAAGAAGAAAATGCGTCGTCGTAGTTTCGTTTCATTTGTAGAAGTTTCGGGTGGAATATAGTGTTAGTGGGATTGTTGGAATATTGCACAAATTGTTTAAAGCGTTCCTGAATTGTGTTTGAACGATCTTGGATTAGTAATGAATATGTGAGCGTTGATATTGGCTTGAAAATACGTATTTGAATTGAATGTGATAAGCTACGTAGAGATAGAGGGTTACTAATATTAGAACGCGCTTTAAATTGATTCTTGATGTTATTGGTATGGTTGTTGGTATTGTTGGTATGGTTGTTGATGAATTTGGCCGAGTTAAATTCTTGAGGATGTTGAATTTACAGGGGAGATGCTGCCGAAATTTCTATAGACACGTACTAGTTAGAATTGGATTTCTAAGTACTTGTAGCTAATGTTTGGTAATTGATAAAGTTATTGTAGATATTGGAGAGCCCGAGACTTGAGTCGGGATTTGGTTAGCGAGCGATCGAGGTATGTAAAGCCTACCTTTCCTTCTTTTGGCAGGATCCTTTTGAAATGAATAAAAATGTATATGTATGCTTATAAAGAAAATCCTACTCTTAGAGGCACTAGGATGGCTAACATCTTTGACTTCCATAAGCTATTTCATATGGCTTGATACATATTTGTGATATTCGAAGACTCTAGTTGTTATGTATCTGAATTTTGTTCGAAAGAAAAATCGAGATGACTAAAGTCTTTGATGAAGATTTTGGTACGTAAATATGGTCCAAAAGTCTCCATTTGATTTGATCCATAATGTTATTCGAAAGTTTCCTAATATGAATATTTGATCCATAATGATGTTCGAATGTTTTCTAATATTTATGATACTTGAACTTCCAAGTATGGCTTATGAAATGTTTTTCAGAAGGTTCTGTACTTCCAAAGCTCGTAACTTTCTTATACTAATTCCGATTGACCCGAATCTTATTTTTGAGCCTTCAGATGTCGGTAAATATATTTGCCCATCGAGTTTTGAAATTTATTTATGTACTTATATGCATATGATTTCCTCACTACTCCGCTCGTGCATACTACAATGATATCGTTCGCCGGATCCCGGGCCGGTTTTGTGATCGTGCACACTATGTTATATTCTGCAGTATGACGTGTTACGGTTCCCGAGACCTCGCCATAGGGTCGTGTACCGCTTATGTACGGTGTTATGATGTGATATGGCATATGATGTGTTTTGATGTTGTGATATATTATGATGATACGATATGTTCGGGGATTGTACAGAGATTTGAAACCTTCTGGAGTAAGATGTGTTGTGGCGCCAGCGTCGGAGTGGCGACCACGTTCCTGAGCCCTATGCATGATTTTTATTTGCATTATTTATATTTTCAGCACAGGTTCTGATATACTAATTCTGTATCCATTTTCTGTACTTCTCACATCAGTTATGATTCGGATTACTGTATTTCATGCTTTACATACTTAGTACATATTTCGTACTGACCCCCTTTCTTCAGGAGTTGCATTTCATGCCCGCAGGTACAGACGTTCGTTCTGGTGACCCGCCAGTGTAGGACACTTATTCTGCTATTTGGAGTTCTCCTTTGATCCGGAGCTCATATTTTGGTACATATCTTTTGTCATACATATTTCTGTATATATGACTATTTAAGGGTACGGCGGGGCCCTGTCCCGTCATTTGTTTCTGTTATGCTTTGTAGAGGCCTGTAGACATATATGTGGGTCATGGGTCATGTTTGTTCGATTATGTTTGTGATTTGTGCCTTAAGCGGTCCCATTTGCTATTACGGCCAAAACGGCCCACATGTTTGTATATGTATGTATATTCGGGTGATGTGTATTCTGCCAGCCTGCCGACTTTTGGTATGATATTTCTATTACAGGTGACCGCTTAAGATGACGTCTGTTTCTCAGTATCCGTATAAATAACGTATGTTAAATTTGAATAAGTCTTTGATATGTTGATTTGTTAATCAAGTCTGTATGGGTGTCCAGTTAGGGCACTAGTCACTGCCCACGGGGCTGGGTCGTGACAATATTGAGTATGTAAAGCATAATCAATAACATAACGGAAGCATAAGAAATAACATAAGATAGACGAATCATGAAATGAAAGAGCCATGTATACCTCTAGCGGCGCTCGTCATATTTACTTACCCACTTTCTAATGGGAAACTTCCATTTCATACATTCATACATTAAGAAGTATCCTTACATACCAGACCATGATAAGGTTCGGTGTTACACATACCTGGCCCTACTGAGGCTCAGTGTCATCCGTAACCAACTGCAGTGGTGTGCGCGCGATGGACGTCATACCCGGCCATAGAAGCTACGTGTTACATAATAGCTATGCATACTTATTCACATATACATACTAGTCCGTACGTATCATCAACATCATAATCATCATCTTCGTTACTTATTTCCCTAGAGGATCAACTATCATATAAAGGAGGCAATAGCATCGTAAAAATATCGAGAACCATGAGCTTTAGTGATTCTAGGGATGGAGTCATTTAGAAGACATTTTTGGAACTCATGAGAAGGTATATAGCAATGGAATCATGCCGTAATGAAAGAAGGGTTAGTCTTACATACCTCGTCATTTCCTTAACAACATAACGTTCACCGTCAAAGCTTGAGAAATCTACATTTCGAAGGATTCATACCGTAGTTAAGCCTTAATGATGCTCTTCAACCCAAACTAGAATAATTCATGATCTAACGAAGATTCGACAGCATTTCCCCTATTCCATCGACTTCCACTATATTACAAAACAACTCCCAAACATCCACAATAACATCCAATATCATAATCAAGTAATCACATTCCATTAAGTCTTCAAAATCCATTCTCATGTTTAACTTATACAAACAACTTCACACCCAACCTTAGCACATTTTCATACAACGCTTCCTCATAACCATTATTACCTTTTATAACAAGACATATCTACATCATACTAAGAATCATGACTCGAATTGGTTGACTACTCATAAACATCATGAAATCCATATTTAGAACACATCCTCTACATTTCTCCTTTCCTCCAAGTTTGGTTACAACCAAGCATTCTTATTAACATGAAATAAGCATGAAAATTAACCTTTTTATCTCACAGGAACAAGATTTGGAGTAGCTATCAACTTGTGCAAAAACCCTAGCTACATTACCCAAGTAAATCTTGAAATCTACCAACCCTAGGGAGCCTTCTAACACATGAACACCTCAATTCTTGCTATTTGATCTTTGTAATCTCTTGGGTTTGAGTGAAATGTGTTGGTAGAAGGGTTTTTGGGAGCTCTCAAGACTTGGAGAGAAGGTGGGAAATGAAATAAATGAGAAAAGGGGCCATATATAACGAAATAAAATACTGGCCCGACCCGGATATACGACCAATTATATGGGCCGTATAATTTATACGGTCCGTGTAATTGGACCGTATAATCTCACCAGAGATCACCCTTCTCTGGAAGCAATCTACTGGCCATTATACGGGTCATATAATTTATACGGTTCGTATAATTAGACCGTATAATCTTACCAGAGAGCACCCTTCTCTGGAAGCAATCTACAGATCATTATATGTACAAATGGTCGTACAACTGGAAATTTCCGAATTTCGTTCTCGTCGACTCGTTTGACTTTCAATCCTCGTGGAACCTTCTTGGCACTTATATAACACTTCATTAACCATGCAGTAGACCCTATAGTAGCCCCTCAAGATATTTCTAAATAAATATTAGCTCAATTATAGAGAAAACCTTTCCGAACATGACTTATATTTCAATTCGTTCAACAAACTAAACTTCGCTTATTCATGTGACTTCGAAATCTTATAGTATGCAGCTTAAGCTATATAATACTTTCCTTAATCTCGTAAGGGTTTCATAATCACCTTGAGCGCACGTTAGCCTACATACAAGGCAACAAATCCAAAATTTCCGATATGTAACATTTTTCCCCCCTTAGGAACATTCGTCCCCGAATGTTAGGTTCTGGGGGATTCTATAAACATTTCGCCAGAGTTTCCCCCGTAAAATAGCACTACCAACCTGTCACAGCAACCCAAAATACACCGCCTCATAGGGCTACAACAACATCGTTAATAACTATGGCCACACACGACCAGGAAAACATCAAGGAAAGCACTACATACCCGAGGACAGTGGCGTCTCTGCTTGAAAATAAATACGGGTACCGGAACTTCATGTCTTCTTTTGCTTCCCAAGTCATTTCCTCTCTATTATTATTCCTCCATAAAACTTTAACCGAAGCTACATCTTTGGTTCTGAGTCTCCGTACTTGCCTATCTAGAATGGCAATGGGAACTTCTTCGTAGGATAATTGCTCAGTGACTTGGATATCATCTACCGGTAAAACTCTAGAAGGATCTCCAATGCAATTATGAAGCATCGATACATGGAAAACCGGATGGACTGACTCCAAATCCGAAGGTAGATCTAATTCATAGGCCAGTTGGCCTACCTTGCGTATAATCTCATAAGGTTTAATATAGCGAGGACTAAGATTGCCATTTTTGCCAAATCTCATGACGCCCTTCATTGGCGACACCTTCAGGAATACCCAATCTTTCACTTGAAACTATAAGTCCCTTCGACGATTATCTACATAGGATTTCTGACGACTCTGAGCTGTTAATAATCGATCCTGTATAAGCTTGACTTTCTCTATAGCTTGCTGGATCAAGTCTGGCCCTATCAATTTAGTCTTTCCTACTTCTTACCACCCAATTGGAGATCTACACTTGCGCCCGTATAAAGCCTCATACGGGGCCATTTGGATGCTAGAATGATAGCTGTTGTTATAAGCAAATTCAATAAGCAGTAAGTGATCATTCCAACTACCCCCAAAATCCAATATACATGCCCATAGCATATCCTCAAGGGTCTAAATGGTACGCTCGGCTTGCCCATCAGTCTGTGGATCAAATGCGGTACTAAGACTCACATGAGTCCCCAAACCTTCTTGGAATGTTTTCTAGAAATTGGCTGTAAATTAAGTCCCACAATCAAAGATAATGGATACCGGAACACCGTGAAGTCGCACTGTCTCTTTAACATAAAGCTTTGCATAATCTTCTACTACATATGTAGTTCTGACCGGTAAGAAATGAGATGACTTCGTGTGTCTATCTACAATCACCCATATCGAATCATACTTACGTCGAGAACCGGGTAAGCCTGCAATGAAATCCATGTTAATTACTTCCTATTTCCAAGTCGGAATTTCTATAGCTTGTAACAATCCGCCGGGCTTTTGGTGTTCAATTATCACTTGCTGACAATTAGGACATTGGGCCACGAATTCCGCTATATGTCTCTTCATCCCATTCCACCAATATAAAGATTTAAGATCATGATACATTCTCGTTAATCTGGGGTGAACAAAATAACAGGAACAATGGGCTTCTCTCAAAATTTATTGACATAAACTCGCAACATCGGGAACACACAACCTGCCCCGATATCGGAGGACTCCATTTCCCGAAATCTCAAAGTATGACTTTTTATTCTAAGGGAGTGTATTTCTGTAATGAACTAGCATGGGATCTTCGTACTAGCGCTCTTTCACTTCAACCACTAGTGACGAGATCATTGAATTCTGTATGGTAGCTCCCATATTGCCTGAGTCCACTACCAAACTCCTAGGCTAGCTAATTGCTAGAGCTCATGAGCTAACTCTCTTTTCTCTGGCTGAACATCGCATAAACTTCCCATAGATATATGGTGTTACACCCCAGAAAATTTCGCATTACTAAGGCTGTAGACGGCTTAATGTGAGCTCAAGAAGGAGCAAATATTACAAGTATAAAGGATTAAATTTTACGGCATTAGCATGAGGACAGCATGAGTATGATATTTTGAATTCATACAGTATGATTGGAATGATACGTTAAAAGATATATAGCCCTCGTAACCGTAAGCTGAGGTAGGGACTACATGATAGAGTTTATATAAAGGACATATGACAAGTTATATGGACAATATATGTGAGTTAAACACAACTCAAGAAGGACCCTTGAGCCAAATCCAAGTGTAAGCCCTCCAAAAAGATGTTTTTAAGTTACGTTTTCGGGTGATCTGAATTCGGGAGGTCATAACCCCATCATTATTTGGGAATTTGGGAAAACGACAAATACAAAAGTTGTAGATAATTGAATTAGCTTTCCAACCATAGGTCTTGCGCCTTCACACGACATAAGGATAAAAGGTTATGGACGTTTTAAGACAGAGTGGTCAAGCTGGGCAGTGGGCTCGGCCCAACCCGACTCTAAGTCGGGTCAGGCCCACTTCCTTTGCTACTTAAGGGATGTTTTAACCCTTATCATTCTAATTTCATACCAAACAATCCAGAAAATGGTAGAGAGATAGTGAGGAGAGTTTAGAGAGATAAAGCAAGGGTTCGATCAAGTTTGAGGCCCCGAATCATGAGACTCGTGAAGGATAAAGTGTAGTACGAGTTGTCGTCGTCGTTTTAAGATAATTATTGAGCTTGGGGGATGATATTTGGTGGTTGATCTTCTGCTAAGGTATGAATAAGGCTCTTTTTATGTTATTAAAGTGTTCATTTAGAGTTTTAATGGATTAGAACGGAGGAAATAATGTTGAAAGCTCGTTTGTCATTTTTGGGTAGTTTATGAAGGTGAGGCTGTTTCAGTGGAGTTAAATGGATGGAAATATCTGAGTTATGATGTATATTGATTGTCGATATTGTTTTCTGATGTTGTTGCTGATAATTTAGCTGAATTGGATTTTCGTGTTTGTCTAGTTTATAAAGGAAATGCTGTCAAAATTCCGTTAGAAATAGAGATAAGTTTAAGGGATTAATTATAAGGATATATATTGGATTGATTGTTGGTAAATTGATATTGTTGATAAATTATCCTGACCCGAAGATGGACTGTGGTTAACTGGAAAGCAGCAAAGGTATGTAAGGAAAACCTTTCTTCCTTTGGCATGATTCTTGTTGTTATCCATTCTATACGTGCTCCATATGATTCAATTCTTAGACAAGTAAGGTCTAAATGTTTCTTGTGCTGGCTTATTGATATTGTACTCCTATTTTGTTCCAAAGGGAACACCCATAAGGTGCCAAGTTGAGGTGTGTATATGATTTTACTAATGAATTCGAGGAAATGAGTTTCATACTAAAGGAAACATAAAGTTTGATTTTCAAAACCACTCCGAAGGGGGTGCGAGATTTCACTACATTTCATTTACGATTTCTGTTTACATTCCATAGTATCATCCCTTGGTATTGATATGATCATTATTCTTTGGGTAGGGCAATAAGATGAAATTGCGTAGAATATATGCAGTACGAATTTCATAACAATTCTGCCCTCAAACCTGGAAGTATGTCCTCCCAAGTCTAGTGAGATATAAATTTGATAACTTCTTACGAAAGACTAAGGCTAATAACTAGATTGTGATGAATTGATTAGTGACTTATGATATGAATTGAAATTGACATTTGTTGATTGAGTTTGTGTTGATATGATTGTGATATTAAGCTGGAAACGGCTGCCCGAAGAGGCCATCATTATTAAGCTGGAAGCGGCAGCCCGAAGGGGCCATCAATATTAAGCTGGAAGCGGCTGCCCGAAGGGGCCATCATTATTATGCCGGAAGAGGCCGTCCGAAGGGACTATTGTGATACTAGTCGGAAGCTGCTGTCTGAAGGGACTATTCTGTTAACATGTCGGAAGCGGCATATGTTTTGGATTGCATTATTTATTTAAAGATTGTTTTGAGACCTCGTGTGCACATTTATGTTTCTTCCCGCGAAGGCTGCAGGTATTGAGTTAGATTGTGATTTCTTCTCTCCTAAGTCAAATTATGATTATGATTTGTTACCACCTTACATACTCAGTAAATTGTCTGTACTGACGTCCTTTTTTCTGGGGACGCTGCGTTCATGCCCGCAGCCCCAGATTGTTTGGCAGGTTAAATGTATAGCTAAGATGCTTGACGTCAGCTGGGATTGTGAAGTTCCACCTCATTCTGGAGCTGTGCTAAGTCATGTATTGATATGTATGATTATGGGTATGTCACGGCCCTGTCCTGACTCATAATGTTCAGTTTACTTCTTAGAGACTTCTGCGGACAGTGTCCTGTGGTATGTTTGGTGAGATGTTGACAAAGTGATGTCAGTTGAGTCATTTGTGGATTTTAGAAGAGTATTTATTTTAGATGATTTCAATTTGTTTAAAGTACTTATTTGATTGAAAGTTTTCATAATCATTATAAAGATAATGATTTATATTTGGAAAAGTTTTATGTTCATAAAAGTTTATGAAATGACATGTTTTGATAAAACGAATGTCTGAGGGTTCGCTTGACTCTGATGAGAGTCGGGTGACCGTCATGCCCTACCATTTTTAGGGTGTGACATACGGCTAAGAGCATCAGCCACAACATTTGCTTTCCCGTGATGATATAGAATGTTAACATCATGATCTTTCAACAACTCCAACCATCGCCATTGCCGTAAATTCAATTCCTTTTGCTTGAAAGTATACTGAAGGCTCTTATGATCCCTATGAATATCAACGTGGACGCCATACAAATAATGTCTCCACTTCTTCAATGCATAGTTCACCGCAGCTAACTCAAGATCATGGGTTGGGTAATTTTTCTCATGTTTGCACAACTGCCTTGAGGCGTAGGCAATCACCTTACCATACTGCATCAATACACATCATAATCCAACGCCCGAAGCATCGCAATGGACAACATGGCCTTCTGGTCCTTCCGAAAGTGTCAGGACTGGGTCAGAAGTTAATCTATTCTTTAGCCCTTGGAAACTACATTCACAAGCATCCATCCATTGAAATTTAGCTGATTTCTGGGTCAACTTCGTGAGTGGTGCAGGGATAGAAGAAAAGCCTTCTACAAACCTCATGTAATAACCTGCTAAACCCAAAAAGCTAAGAACCTCCGTAGGTGT